>NW_027465948.1:0-333333 GCF_049634645.1 Pelodiscus sinensis | reverse complement strand
ACAGGAAGGATGTGGACGCATTGGAGAGGGTCCAGTGGAGGGCAACAAAAATTATTAGGAGGCTGGAGCACATGACTTAGGAGAGGCTGAGGGAGTTGGGCTTGTTTAGTCTGCAGAAGAATGACGGGGGATTTGATAGCAGCCTTTAACTATCTGAAGGGAGGTTCCAAAGAGGATGGAGAGAGGCTGTTCACAGTGGTGACGATGGCAGAACGAGGAGTGATGGTCTCAAGGTGCAGTGGGGGAGGTGTAGGTTGGATATTAGGAAAAACTCTTTCCCTAAGAGAATGGGGAAGCACTGGAATGGGCTAACTAGGGAGATGGTGGAATCTCCATCCCTAGAGGTTTTTAAGTCCTGGTTTGACACAGACCTGGTTGGGATGATTGAGTTGGGATTGGTCCTGCTTTTGGGCAGGGGGCTGCACTCGATGACTCCTGAGGTCTCTTCCAGCCCTGGGATTCTATGATTCTAAGGCAAGGAACTTCTTTTATTTGAGAGCCCCAATTCCTTCAACAGCAGTATAGGTCTAATCCATGGAGCTCCTGAAGAGCAGCTCTGCATCCCTTTCTATGGCAGCCCAACTGTCCTTGGAACTGGTCAGACCAGTGTGACATCCCCCTGTGTAGGCATAATGAGCTAACGTGTCCTTCACTCCCATGCACCAACTTTGCCACTTATCAACTATGTTTTTAATTTGTTCGAAGGGAAAGCTGAATGAAGCCAAAATTAATGAGTGTTTTAACTTGTAACAAAATACAGGACTGTGTAGCACTTTAAAGACTAACAAGATGATTTATTAGATGATGAGCTTTCGTGGGCCAGACCCACTTCCTCAGATCCACTATTTGATCTGAGGAAGTGGGTCTGGCCCACGAAAGCTCATCATCTAATAAACCATCTTGTTAGTCTTTAAAGTGCTACATAGTCCTGGATTTCGTTTCAGCTACACCAGACTAACACGGCTACATTTCTATCACTGTTCTAACTTGTGTTTCTGTTCCCAGGAAATGTTGAAACGGTAGATTCCTAGGGACTGTCAAGTAGAAAGATTGACCCAAATTAGTTACTTGTTTACTTTCTTTGGCTCCACTGGAATCTTACAACAGGGATTAACTAGCTCCATTCATATCTATAATTAACACAAACAAAATCTATGTTTAGTGACAGGTAAGGTTTCCTGAGCACATGTCTAACAATCCAGACATTTAAAATCAGAAGTTAGTGGAAGGAGGCTGAAAAAGGTGAGGCTTTCGAGAGAAAAATTGCCCGAGAAAGGGTTATTTTGAACTCCAATTTACTCTGTATCAACCCATTTTTCCATTAAACCAACCTAAAGTACTATAAATAGGACTCAAAGTTTATGTCCTATGTTTTAGTTTTTGTCATAAACACCACAAGAAAAAAATATAAAGCAAATGGGAAAAAAGGGAGGATGCGATTTATGAAAAAGCAAACAGTTGATAGGAGAAGCTAAAATTGGGGGAAAAAAAATCTATAACCAGTAACATAAAGGATAATTAGGAAATGTTTAAATATATCGGGAACAAAAGAAATCAGAGGAATGGTAAAGATCCATTACTGTATAAGGCTGGTCAAATTGCCAATCATGATGAAAAAAAGAAACTTCAGCAACCTGCTTGGAATTTAATGCGTTGAAATACACACAAGCCATAAAGATTGGATGTCTTTCTAAAACATATGTGGTAGCTCAACCGAGGGATGTTAAATTGCGCTTAATCAGCTAATCTAGTAGTTGGTGGAATTTCCATCGACTACTCAATTAGTCAATAAGGGTATGTCTACATTAGCTCGTTAATTTGAGCTAGGTAGGCAAAGCAGGCAACCGGAGTTGTAAATGAAGCCCGGGATTTAAATAGCCCAGGCTTTATTTGCATATTCCCGTCCGGTCGCCATTTTGAAATTCCACTAGCCGCGCAGCTATAGAATGAGATGTAACAGTTAATTCGAACTAAGGACTTAGTTCGAGTTACCGTTTCATTGCCACATGTAGCCGGCAGGAAGGGACCTCGAGAGGTCGAGTCCAGCCCCCTGCCCTCATGGCAGGACCCAGTACTGTCTAGACGAGTGTTTCTTAAACTTTTTAAGACCGAGGAACACCAAACAATTTTTTTTTTAATGAGGATTTTTTGTTGACTCCTGAGGTCTCTTCCAGCCCTAGGATTCTATAAATGTGCTTGGTACCTGTGCCTGGACCTTTATGCTTGATCTGGCTTATACTATTTCTCTTTCCTGCCTGCGGTTCCACTGAGCCAAAGTCTTGCTTCCTAGATTTCAGGCCTGTTGCTGTTTTTATGTTACCGGCCTTTATTCGGGCCTGCTGATTTTATGTTACCAACCCGCAACTTACTACAGAGGCAACTGAGTCCCAAAAAGGAGGAGCAGCTTGTTCAAAAACACAGCAAGCCAGTGGCAGCGCTAGGAATAGGACCCGTATGTCCCAACTCCCTGTCCCCTGCTGTACTAACCAGACCAAAATACTTTGACCACCAGGGTCTGAAGCCCCACAGACAGGGGCCACGGATGGGGAGGGGGAGAGGCAAAGGGGGCAGTTGTCTCGGGAGCTGATGATTTAAAAGGGTCCAGGCCTCTGGGTCACTGTATCGACTATTATGGCAGCCGCCACTGCCAGAGACCCGGGCAAATGAAATCAATCCTAGAGCTCTGTCTGGTGCAAGGTGGGTGGCGCTAAGGCCTGATTGGCCCTCGCCTTGCCCCACCTACCTTTAGCTTTGCCCCTTTGAGGGGGTCTAGAGCCTTGCCCCTTTGAGGGGGTCTTGAGCCGACCCCCTCCCATACATTACCCAGGGCCCGACAACGTCTGTCACCAGCCCCGTTGACATGAATGTGCCCCAAATCCCTCAGACCCAGTACAGTCCCCTCCTCCTCCCGCCCCCCCGGATCCTTAATTCTTCTCTTGTCATCTGATTGCTTCAAGCATTGTTACAGGCTGGGGACCGACTGGCTAAGCAGCAGTTCAGCAGAAAAGGACCTGGGGATTCCAGTGAATGAGAAGCCGGAGATGAGTCAACAGGGTGGCCTTGTAGCCAAGAAGGCTAATGGCATATTAGGGGGCATTAGGAGGAGCATTGCCTGCAGATCCAGAGAAGTGATTATTCCCCTTTATTCGGCTCTGGTGAGGCCACATCTGGAGTATTGTGTCCAGTTCTGGGCCCCCAACTACAGGAAGGATGGGGACGCATTGGAGGGGGTCCAGGGGAGCTTGACCAAAATGATTCGGGGTATGGAGCACATGACCTATGAGGAGAAACTGAGGGTACGTCTACACTACAGCGCTAGTTCGAACTAACTTAGTTCGAATTAGTTAATTCGAACTAAGCTAGTTCGAACTAACGCATCTAGAACTAAAAACTAGTTCGAACTAGCGTTTTGCTAGTTCGAACTAGCAAGTCCACATTGAGTGGACTCTGAACAGAGCTTAAGGATGGCCGGAAGCAGTGCCGGCAGGGCATAAAAGGAGGACTTAGAGCATGGAGATGCTGTCTCAGGCTAGCCGAGGGCTGCGCTTAAAGGGTCCCGACCCCCACCCCGGACACACAGTTCTAAGGGGTGCCCCGCTTGCAAAGAAGTTCTGGCTTGGAGTGCCCTGAGTGCCCACACTGGGCACATCACACCACTCGGCCATCAGCCCAGCTTCACTTGCCGCAGGCTGCCATCTGGGGAGAGGGAGTAATTGGGGGGCTGCAGGAGAGCTTCCACCCCCAGAAGCCCGCAGAGCCAGCCCAGTCCTCCCCATCGGGGGCTCGTACCCCATTCCTCCCTCACCTCCTTCCACTTACCCTTCCTTAGCCCCCCTTCTTATTGATGTACAAAATAAAGATAACGTTTCTTCCAACATTGACTCTGTCTTTATTGAAAAAAAACTGGGGGAGACTGGGAAAAGGAGGTGGGAGAGGGGAAGAGAAAGGCTGGGAGAAGGGAGGGCAACTAACATGATCAGGGGTTGGGAACAGGTCCCAGATGAAGAGAGGCTACAGAGACTGGGACTGTTCAACTTAGAAAAGAGGAGACAGAGGGGGACAGGATAGAGGTCTCTAAAAGCAGGGGTTGGGTGGAGAGGGTGCATTCAGAAAAGTTCTTCATGAGTTCCCATAAAGAAGGACTAGAGGACACCAAAGGAAAGGACTGGGTAGCAGGCTTGAAACTAGTAAGAGAAAGTTGTTCTTCTTGACAAAGCAAATAGTTAACCTGTGGAACTCCTTGCTGCAGGAGGCTGTGAAGGCTACAACTAGAACAGAGTTTAAAGGGAAGGGAGATCAAGTCATGGAGGTTGGGTCCATGGAGTCCTATTAGCCAGAGGGTAGGAGTGGTGTCCCTGCCCAAAGTTTGTGGAAGGCTGGAGAGGGATGGCACGAGACAAATGGCTTGGTCATTGTCTTCGGTCCATCCCCTCCAGGGTCCCTAGGGTTGCCCGCTGTTGGCAGACAGGCTACTGGGCTAGATGGACCTTTGGTCTGACCCAGGACGGCCATTGTAAGCTCAGGGCTCAGGGTCGGGGGTCTCAGTGGACTCCCTTGATTTTCATGCACACCTGCTCCTGGGTGGCCAGGCTGGCAGCTCTCCTGCCCTAGACGGCCACTTTCCTGTGCCTAGTGCGGAGATCGTGGACGAGGTCCACGATGTCCGCACTAGCCCAGGAATGTACCCGCCTCTTGCGGTCCCGGGCAAGCTTCCGGGAGCCGCCAGCCTGGTCCCGGGAAGAGGGGGTGGGCTGGGGGGCATCGGGTGGGTGGCTCTGTGCCGTGCCAGGTGCAGGGTCTGCTGGCTGGGTGCTAGCAGGCTTGCACCTGGCACGGGCACCGTAGCCAGCCCGTGCCCCTTTAAGGGGTCCGGGGCCGGGAGGGGGGCATAGAGTTTGCCTGGTGTTGGCCAGAGTGGCCACCAGGGAAACCTGGGGAGGGCTAGCCTCCCACTAGTTCGAACTAAAGGGCTACACAGCACTTAGTTCGAACTAGCTAGTTCGAACTAGCCGTTAGTCCTCGTAAAATGAGGTTTACCTAGTTCGAACTAAGCGCTCCGCTAGTTCGATTCAAATTCGAACTAGCGGAGCGCTAGTGTAGAACCTATTAAAGTTAGTTCGAACTAACTTTGTAGTGTAGACATACCCTGGGGGATTTGGGTTTGTTTAGCCTGTAGAAGCAAAGAGTGAGGGGGGATTTGATAGCAGCCTTCAACTTCCTGAAGGGAGGTTCCAAAGAGGATGGAGAGAGGCTGTTCTCAGTAGTGAGGGATGGCAGAACACGGAACAGTGGTCTCAGGTTACAGCGGGGGAGGTCTAGGTTGGACATTAGGAAAAACTATTTCCCTAGGAGGGTGGGGAAGCCCTGGGATGGGTTCCCTAGGGAGGTGGTGGAGTCTCCATCCCTAGAGGTGTTTCAGTCTCGGTTTGACAAAGCCCTGGCTGGGATGATTGAGTTGGGATTGGTCCTGCCTTGGGCAGAGGGCTGGACTTGATGACTCCTGAGGTCTTTTCCAACTCTAGGATTCTATGATTCATCCGTGCGATGTCACTGGAGACGCAGGGAGGTACACTGTGGGCGAAAGCCCCGATCTTGCTTCTGGTTTTGTACAGGCGGCCGTGAAAGTAACTTTACAGTTTCTCACAGGTACTGTCCTATTGCAGCCCAGGTCTTTGCAGTTCTTGCTGGAGCTGCGCACCAGGGCACTTTCACCTCTGTGTTCAGGATTCAGAGTTATCTCTTTTCCCAAAGATCTTCCCTGGAGCTGTTCAGAGAGAGCTTGCTCCCTCTCGCCACAGTCTCTCTTAAGGCAACCATGTTCTTCAGAGCCTCTGGCCTGACGTGGAACGGGACGGGGGACACCACAGAAGAGGCCAAATTCGCCGGGGGAAACACTCCAAGGAAATGGATGCTAAAGAGGGTCCATTCGCCAAGACTCATGTGCAGGGCCTCTTTGATTTCAGTGTTGTCACTGTAGACCAGCGCGCGCCCGTTGAGATTATGGTCCCTGAGCCTCTGTTTGTACAGCGGGACGTTTTCCTCCTTCAAGCCGATTGTGTCCATCTGGAAGAGAAGTGGGAGCACCCGTTAGTGCCGTGCATCTACTGAACATGTCGCCAAACACGTTTTTAGGAAGGGTCCGCTATAGCTCCCGAGAGGAACCTGTCTGGGCTTGCTCAGATTCTAGCAAACAAGGCGGGCCGGCCGGCTGTGGGGCCAGGTATGGTACCCGGCACACCCCACTGCCGTGTGCTTGGATTCTGCTAGGGGCACCGCTGAGCAAGTTGGCACGGCAGGGGAAATAGCATGCTCTCTGCAGGCAAAAGCTAGCAATGCAGGGACCACTGGAGGGGTGTGTTGAAATGAAGAGGGAAGGTTTCCTGACCCTGCTTGTAGGCTGGAGGGAAGCATGCAGTCAGCCTGACGGGGGTGGAGTTGGGCCTCTCGACCTAAGGCTATATCTACACTGCGGGCCTTTGCAGGCAGAGAGTATGCTAATGAAGCACTCATTAGAAACTTCTTGGCACTCATTAGCATGCTCTCTGCAGGCAAAAGCTAGCAGTGTAGACATAGCCTCAGGGTTCTTGTGTGTTATTCTGGATAAGGGGTATTACGCTGCAGGCCTCCAGCAAGAGTATTTATGTTTTTGCCTCTCTTCTCTCTGGAGTGCATAACAGACAGCTACGGGTCTCCCAGTCTTAAAACCGACCCAAGTCACTTCAGAGCGTAAAGGATGAACCCGGGGAGAGCCAGCCAATGGCTTCGGGGTTGGAGGAAAGAGCTGCAAGGAACCGAGTTGTTCCAAGAAGAAATGTTTTCTGCAAACCAAGAGTCAGGAGCAGCAGAAAGTGGGGGAACTAGCAGAGCCCGGACTGTGGCCCGGCCCCCTACATCACCCTTTCCCCCTCATCCTCACTCTGCCCATTCCCCCTCATGTGCCCCCCCTACTCCTGAGGCCTCAAACCCACACTGTGCCTTCCCCGAAAGCCCCCATCCCACACCGCCTGTTCCCCTCAACATCCTACCCCCACTAGTTCTCGCTCCTCTCCCTCCAGTTATGCACCAGTTATGTGGGACAGTTTTCTCCCAGCTCTGGGGCCCGTAGTCAGGGCTGTCCCTAGGCCCAAGGGAAATATGTAGCTGCATAGGGCACCGGAAAATTTGGGCACCAAATTTTTGAGTTCCCCAATGCAGCAGCCATGTGTTCTTGTATGTCTGAGGATATGCCTCTGCCGGTTCGTCTCTGGGGACGCTGTGTCCTGTCTGCTGCAGGGCTTTTCCCTTCGCCCTCCCCCACGTGCTCCTCTCAGCTGGCAGTGTAATCCACACACCTAGTGTGTGTGGTTCACTGTCCCTTCGTGTGGCAATTGGGCCTCTTACAGCCAGAGATAAGAACAAGGGAGCTCTACATCCTAAGCTGGGAGCCAGCTGCCTTCATGGCTCCAGCTGTCGAGGCCTCTAGGGGTGTGTCTAAACTACATGGCTCCATCGATGGAGCCATGTAGATGAGGCTGATCGGCAGAGGGAAATGAAGCCGCGATTTAAATAATCGCGGCTTCATTTAAATTTAAATGGCTGCCGCGCTCTGCCGACCAGCTGATGATCAGCTGTTTGTCGGCAGATCGGGGCAGTGTGGACGCTCCCGTCGACATGAAAGCCCTTTGTCGACCTCCCCCTGATGCCTCGTGGGATGAGGTTTACCGGGGAGGTCGACAAAGGGCTTTCACGTCGACGGGGAAGCGTCCAGACTGCCCCGATCTGCCGACAAACAGCTGATCATCAGCTGGTCGGCAGAGCGCGGCAGCCATTTAAATTTAAATGAAGCCACGATTATTTAAATCGCAGCTTCATTTCCCTCTGCCAATCAGCCTCATCTACATGGCTCCGTCGACGGAGCCATGTAGTTTAGACACACTCCTAGAGGGCCTAGGTTCAAATCTGCTACGGGGTTCAAATCAGCAGCAGCAGCAAGCTAGCAAGCAGAGAGGATCTGCAACTCTGCTCTAGTTCCTGAGCCCTGCTTGGGGTAGGGAGGTAGTAGGAACGACCAGACCTCCAGCAGAAGCTGCATGAGGGGAAAAGGCCCAGGCAATCCTGCAGAAGGGCCCTCAATTATTCAGGGCCCCACGATTTGCAAAGATGGCTCTGCCTGTAGCCGTCATCTGTGGGCAGCTGCTGTCACATGAATGACATGCTTCTTGCGATGAAGAGGCATGGACATTCTATCGACAGCTGGCCCTGCTCGAAGGAAGGAAACCCAAGGGTGACCCACCTCTCGGCAGACATCCTCCACCGTCATACCCAGCAGAGTGCAGGTGCTGAGCTTGTCGAATTTCTTTGTCGGTTTCAGTCTGTGGCTGCCACGTTGCAGCTCCATCTGTCTTTTCAGGGATGGGTCCAAATTGACCGTGAAGGGGAGGTAGAAGAGGGCCTCCTCCACCCGAAACCTGCCGCACAGGAAAGTGTGGAACAGCTCGGGATCCTGGTCCAATTCCAGCAGCTTTTCCATCTGGCCTTTCAGCATATCCAGCTCTTCCATGTACTTCTCGTAGACCTCCCACAGAGACATGTCGGGGCGGAGCGGGCTTCCATGGCAGCTGCCCATTCGGCTCCTCTGCTCCTCATCCTCAATGCACTGCAAGAGCCAGCTCAGACGGCACGGCCACTGGTTGGCAAGGAGCACCCATTCCACCACCTTCTTCGGACACACTTCATCCTTGGGGATGTTACTCGCCAGCAGCCTGATGGTGATGGTGACGGTGTTCACGATGCGCCGCATCTGCACCACGTTGTCTGTCATGAATTCCTTCAAGGCGTCATCCAGGAGGTAGTCGAAAGCATCTTGAATGAGGTCTTTGGCTCGGATACCTTTCCCGCAGCTGCCGGTTCCCAGCGCTGGGGTTCCAACCATGAGAGGTATCTGGCTGTCCTCTGCAACTGGATTCTGGGCATCGTGGTTGGCCGAATGGTAGCGAGAGATGTTGAGGAAGTCAGAGCTGGCTTCCATCTTGCCATCCTGCCGGAAGCCGACCTCTGCCTCTAGCTGCTCCTTGCGCGCGATGATATTCCTGATCAGCCTCCGCTTGGTGTCGCAGTCCATCCGAGGGACAGAGAAGGGCAGGGTGATGATGCGGTTTAAGAACTCGTAGCCGTTGTTGGCCATACCTCTCATATACTTGGAGCTTTCCACGCAGTCGACAATGATGCTGGAGTCAACAGCCAGGATGGAGATGAAAGGGGCGTCATCGTCTGAGAGGAGGATGTTCATGGCATCAAGGACGCCCACCACCTTGTCAGGGCTGCATGTATCCAAGTGGGTGATCTCCAGCACCACCCGCAGCTTCCACCGCTGGAAGATCTCCATGTACTTCAGGAACCCAGTGATTGTCCTGACTTCGCTTTTCACGAAGCTCATGAAGCCCAGCTGTGCGCTGAGAGCCGTCTGGTTCATCTGTCTCTCCAGCTGGCTCTTCTGGGTGACAATAATGTTTCGTACCACTGTGATAGTGAGCCGTATGGCAGCTGCTGCAGAGACGCTGACAGCCGTCACCCCAATGCCTTCCACGACAGCTATGGCGTCTCCCGAGGCATCCCCGATGGGGATCCCAAACACTAGGAGGAGACCACCCACCCCAATAGCTACCATGATCAAAAGGCTCACAGCCACCCACAGCGGGAGGAAGAGGAACTTCTTGCTAACCCATTCCTGATCCCCTGGTCTTTCGATGATGCTACATTTCCTGTCTATGGTCCTGTAAATGCTCATGGGTAGGAGACCAAAGTAGCTTTCGATGCCGTCGCACAGTGTGGTAATGAGGCCTGCCCAGAGCTGGTCGCAGCCCGCGTACTCCCAGGCGCTGAAATGGATGAAGACGTGTTTCACGTTCCTTCTCCACTTCTGCTGCTCCGTCAGGACCGGCCGGTAGAAGATCATGAGTAACAGGAGCTTGAGTAGATCCCGGCCAGTGTTGTCACGCTGCATCTTCTGCGTCCGCTGAAATTCCTCCTGGTCTTTCTTCTTCGATTCGTTTTCCATGTTCTCTGAGATAAAAGAGGAAGATATGTTAGGTACCTGGCAGTGCCTTAAATCTCTCCTCCTGAAGGGTCTTCCAGCTTCACAATCCCTCCCTTCTGGGAAGCAATCAAGAATGGGTAGCTCTTGGCAAAGCCATCCTTAGGATTGATGGGATCCTACGCCGTACTATTAAACTGGTGCCCATCTGCCCAACAGCAGCCCAGATGGATGTTGAATTTTTAGCGATGTGATTTTATAATCCTCATCCACACACTAATAAACAAACACATTTTAAACTAAGGTCCTGTCGACTCTCACAGTAAATTCAGCAAACATTTAGCAGAGGTTGGCAAATGCCTGTTAAATGGCTTCATTACTATGTCGTCGATGTTCTGCCAGTAGCTCGAGCAGACTTTGTCACTTGTAAATTAACTAGATCTTCTAGAACTTCTGCTGCTGGAGGAAGCAGAGCCACAGACCATGGATAGGAAGAGGGAGGTGGGTGGAGTGGACATGAAAACCCAGTGCTGCTCCAAATTTTCAGGTCCCCTATGCGATTGCATAATCGGCAAATGAGTACGGGTGGCTCTGGCTCTTTGGAGATAGTTGTCATCCACTAATCCCCATCCCCACAAGGTTCCTTCCCCGTCTTACGTTCCCCGGGGCAGTACTCACATAGAATCATAGAATCATAGAATAATACGACTGGAAGGGACCTCGAGAGGTCATCGAGTCCAGCCCCCCGCCCTCAAGGCAGGATCAAGCTCCGTCTACACCATCCCTGACAGATGTCTATCTAACCTGTTCTTAAATATCTCCAGAGAGGGAGATTCCACCACCTCCCTTGGCAATTTATTCCAATATTTGACCACCCTGATAGTTAGGAATTTTTTCCTAATGTCCAATCTAAACCTCCCCTGCTGCACTTTAAGCCCATTACTCCTTGTCCTGTCCTCAGAAACCAAGAGGAACAAATTTTCGCCTTCCTCCTTGTGACACCCTTTTAGATATTTGAAAACCGCTATCATGTCCCCCCTTAATCTTCTTTTTTCCAAACTAAACAAGCCCAGTTCATGAAGCCTGGCTTCATAGGTCATGTTCTCTAGACCTTTAATCATTCTTGTCGCTCTTCTCTGTACCCTTTCCAATTTCTCCACATCTTTCTTGAAATGTGGCGCCCAGAACTGGACACAGTACTCCAGCTGAGGCCTAACTAGTGCAGAGTAGAGCGGCAGAATGACTTCACGAGTTTTGCTTACAACACACCTGTTGATACAACCTAGAATCATATTTGCTTTTTTTGCAACAGCATCACACTGTTGACTCATATTCAACTTGTGGTCCACTATGACCCCTAGATCCCTTTCCGCCATGCTCCTTCCTAGACAGTCGCTTCCCATCTTGTATGTATGGAACTGATTGTTCCTTCCTAAGTGGAGCACTTTGCATTTCTCTTTATTAAACCTCATCCTGTTTACCTCTGACCATTTCTCTAACTTGCTAAGGTCATTTTGAATTATGTCCCTATCCTCCAAAGAAGTCGCAACCCCACCCAGTTTGGTATCATCTGCAAACTTAATAAGAGTACTCTCTATCCCAATATCTACATCATTGATGAAGATATTGAATAGTACGGGTCCCAAAACAGACCCTTGAGGAACTCCACTTGTTATCCCTTTCCAGCAGGATTTAGAACCGTTAACAACAACTCTCTGACTACGGTTATCCAGCCAATTATGCACCCACCTTATCGTGGCCCTATCTAAGTTATATTTGCCTAGTTTATCAGTAAGAATATCATGCGAGACCGTATCAAATGCCTTACTAAAGTCTAGGTATATGACATCCACCGCTTCTCCCTTATCCACAAGGCTCGTTATCTTATCAAAGAAAGCTATCAGATTAGTTTGGCATGACTTGTTCTTCACAAACCCATGCTGGCTATTCCCTATCACTTTATTACTTTCCAAGTGTTTGCATACGATTTCCTTAATTACCTGCTCCATTATCTTCCCTGGGACAGACGTTAAACTGACCGGTCTATAATTTCCTGGGTTGTTCTTATTCCCCTTTTTATAGATGGGCACAATATTTGCCCTTTTCCAGTCTTCTGGAATCTCCCCTGTCTGCCATGATTTTTCAAAGATCATAGCTAAAGGCTCAGATACCTCCTCTATCAGCTCCTTGAGTATCCTGGGATGCATTTCATCAGGACCTGGTGACTTGCTGACATCTAACTTTCCTAAGTGATTTTTAACTTGTTCTTTGTGTATCCTATCTTCTAAACTTACCCTCTCTCTGCTTGTATTCACTACGTTAGGCACACCTCCAGACTTCTCGGTGAAGACCGAAACAAAGAAGTCATTGAGCATCTCCGCCATTTCCAAGTTCCCTGTTACTGCTTCTCCCTCCTCGCTAAACAGTGGGCCTACCCTGTCCTTGGTCTTCCTCTTGCTTTTAATGTATTTATAAAAGGTCTTCTTGTTTCCCTTTATGCCTGTAGCTAGTTTGATCTCATTTTGTGCCTTTGCCTTTCTAATCTTGCCCCTGCATTCCCGTGTTGCTTGCCTATATTCATCCTTTGTTAGTTGTCCTAGTTTCCATTTTTTATAGGACTCCTTTTTTATTTTGAGATCATGCAAGATCTCCTTGTTAAGCCAAGCTGGTCTTTTGCCATATTTTCTATCTTTCCTACACAGCGGAATTGTTTGCTTTTGGGCCCTTAACAACGTCCCTTTGAAATACTTCCATCTCTCCTCAGTTGTTTTTCCCTTCAGTCTTGCTTCCCATGGGACCTTACCTACAAGTTCTCTGAGCTTATCAAAATCTGCCTTCCTGAAATCCATAACCTCAATTGTGCTGGTCTCCCTTCTACCTTTCCTTAAGATCATGAACTCTATTATTTCGTGATCACTGTCCCCTATACTGTCTTCCACTTTCAAGTTCTCAACTAGTTCCTCCCTATTTGTTAAAACCAAATCCAGAACAGCTTCTCCTCTGGTAGCTTTTTCAACCTTCTGAAACAGAAAGTTGTCTCCAATGCAGTCCAGAAACTTATTGGATAGCCTGTGCCTCGCTGTGTTAGTTTCCCAACATATGTCTGGATAGTTGAAGTCTCCCATCACCACCAAATCTTGGGCTTTGGATAGTTCTGTTAATTGTTTAAAAAAGGCCTCATCCACCTCTTCCACCTGGCTAGGTGGCCTGTAGTAGACTCCTAGCATGATATCACCTTCGTTTTTTACCCCTTTTAGCTTAACCCAGAGACTCTCTACACAGCTATCTCCTACGTTCATCTCCACTTCAGTCCAAGTGTGTACATTTTTAATATACAAGGCAACCCCTCCTCCCTTTTTTCCCTGTCTGTCCTTCCTGAGCAAGCCGTACCCTTCCATACCAATATTCCAATCATGCGTCCCATCCCACCAGGTTTCTGTAATACCAATGATATCATAGTTGTATTTATTGGTTAGCAATTCCAGTTCTTCCTGCTTATTACCCATACTTCTCGCATTTGTATATAGGCATCTAAGATACTGATTTGATCTTGCCTCCCTGTTATGCCCTGACCCTCCTTTCTCCTTGCCATTATAGGCCGTAGTCCCCCCCATTTCCAACCCATCTCCCAGTCCCGCACATTCAGCACTTACCTGTGGGCTTTGCTCACCTGCCCCCGACAAACCTAGTTTAAAGCCCTCCTCACAAGGTTAGCCAGTCTGTGTCCAAACAAGGCCTTCCCGCTCCTGGAAAGGTGAACTCCATCTCCGCCAAGCAGTCCTTCCTGGAAGAGCACCCCGTGATCAAGGAAGCCGAATCCCTCCTGGCGACACCATCGTCGCAGCCAGGCATTCACCTCCAGGATGCACCTCTCTCTGCCCGGGCCCCTACCTTTGACAGGAAGGATAGAAGAGAATACCACCTGCGCTCCAAACTCCTTCACCCGTACTCCCAAAGCCCTGTAGTCACACTTGATCCGCTCAGTGTCACACCTGGCAGTATCATTTGTGCCCACGTGGACGAGTAGCATGGGGTAGTAGTCAGAGGGCCGGATAATCCTCGACAATGCCTCCGTAACATCTCGGATACGGGCCCCTGGCAGACAGCATACCTCTCGAGATGAGCTGTCAGGGCGACAGATGGGTGCCTCCGTTCCCCTCAGAAGAGAGTCTCCAACCACCACTACTCTACGTTTCCTCCTCGCAGTGGTGGCAGGAGACTGCTCAACCTTCGTGGTGCAAGGCCTGGTCTCCTCCACTGTGGGGGGTGACTCCTTGTCTCCTGCTGAAAGTAAAGTGTAACAGTTATGTAACAACACAGTGGGAGGGTTAGGAGCAGGGGTGGAACACTGCCTGCTGCCGGAAGTAACCAGCTGCCAGTGCTCACCCTGCACCACCGCCCCCTCCATAAGTGGCTGGTCAACAGTCCCACATCCTAGGACAGTGACCTCCGTGGACTCCACAGGAATACTGTCCAGGAATTCCTCATGGCTTCGAATGCTCCTCAGCCTGGCCACCTCCTCCTGTAGCTCTCCCACCTGCTGCCTGAGAGATTCCACCAGCAGGCACCTTTCACAGTGGTTGTCTCCCCCAGCCTGGAGATCACTCAGTGGGAATTGCAAGCCACAAATACAGCAAGACCACACCAGGACCTGGGTAGAGGCATCCATGCTCAGGTTCTCTGTCTGGATACAGGCACAGGTGGAGGAGACAGGAGAAGTACTGGCACAAGCGCTACGGGTCTTCATCACCATCAGTCACTCCCTCTGCTCAACTCCCTCTTCAACTCCCCTGTCTGCAGTCCCCTGTCCGCTTCCTTGATTTTGTGTAAGAGCAGGTTTTTGCAATGTCCCCATGGTGCATAAAACCCAGCAGTCACTGGCGTGGGCACAGTGTACAGGGCCTTCGCTAAAGCGAGGCAGTAGATATCCTCCTTGGTCTGGAACCCTGCAACGGGGATGAGGTAAAACACGAAGATTAGCCTCACTGAGCGCATCCTCAGTGGATGCTCAACAGTGTCTCTTCTAATATTTTTCGGTTCAAGGTACTAGGTACAAGGGGAGGGAGCAAACAAATGTCCGAAACCAGACAAGTTTATTTTAGGCTATAAATATTGGGGTGCCTGGCCTTACCCCCTTTGCATGGCCGAAGGGACAACAGAGACTTACTGACTGACTTGCTCCTCGTCCTGGGGCACTCATGAGTTGGTGCACGCGTAAACGCAAATCCAGGGCACTAGATCTGTGACTACACGGCTATAAACCTGGCCAAGTGCCTCTGTCACCAGACGGTGCCTGTGGTCGGTCTTTGTGCATAACAGCGAGATCTGCAGCAGGAGCAGGCTGCGTTACGTGCACTGATCACTGATCACACCAGAGCTCCAAGAACAGAAGCACTGAGCCACGCTGCTGAGGCAACCACATCACAGCTCTTAACACTAGGAGCCCGTAAGTACTCCTGTAGACCCTGCTTTCGCTGGCATTAAGCCAAACAGCGTCCACAGAGCCCCCTGGCACTCCTGCGCCCTGCTGTGCAATGCAGAGGGAGAGATGGAGAAGAGAAAGGCCCACGTGTTCCTTTGCCCTGGCCCAGGCTAGCCTATGCCACTTCCCATGGTTCTGTGGGCCAGACTTGCAGGGCGGGGAAAAGAGATGTAGAGGTCATGGTGGGTAATCAGCAGAACATGAGCTCCCATTGTGGCGTTGGGGCTTAAAAAGCTATTGTAATTCTGGGATGTATAAACAGGAAACGCTTGAGCAGGAGTAAAGAGGTTGTCTCGCTTCTGTGATGGATGGGAGGCCCACTGTTCTTTTCTGAACATCCCAGTATTCAGTGACTAAAGGGTTAAACCTAGCTAGCTAGAAAGTGTTGGCAGGGAGCCAGGAGCACCAGTGAGAAGAAAGAGTTCAGATCTGCATTAAAAGGGAATCTGTCTGCTGTTTTTCTTTGTGAGTTTAATCCTGGAGCTGTGGAAGGGGATGGGGGGGGGGGGGGGGGGATGAATAGAACTGGGCAGGGACATCATGCCTAAAAAAAAGAATACCTGGGCCTAGAATTGGACTGGACCTTGGAAGTGTGGATACTTGAGTAGATAGAGAATGTTTATTTAGATGCGATCAGGTTATTTTTTTGTTTTGTTGTTTGGTTAAACTCCTCTGTGCTAAATCCATATCCCCTCCTCTCCCCACTATAACTTTAAACTGAATCCCAGGGATGCAATTGTCTGTGTTTTAATCTGTTCTTTTCTCAGTTGCGCTATAACTCCTAGCAGCCAAGTCAGCTTTACAAATGAATACCTTTTTGTTTTCTTAATATAATCACCTATTTTAAGGCTATGATCTGATTTTGTATCCTGGAAAGTAATAGGAGGTCTGTGTATACTTGCCTAAGACTAAGAGGACAGCTATCAGAAATTACAGTTTGTTTTCATTTTTCTTTTTTTCTTTCCAAGTGCTAAATAAAAGGGAATAATGACATCTCTGGATCTGCTGGCAATGCTCCTCCTAATGCAACCTAATATGCCATTAGCCTTCTTGGCTACAAGGGCACACTGTTGACTCATATCCAGCTTCTCATCCACTGTAACCCCCAGGTCCTTTTCTGCAGAACTACTACTTAGCTGGTTGGTCCCAGGCCTGTAACAATGCTTGGGATTCTTCTGTCCCAAGTGCAGGACTCCGCACTTGTCCTTGTTGAACCTCATCAGATTTCTTTTGGCTCTTGTGTAAAAGAGTTTGGGGTACCCTTCTGGAATACGTTCCCAAGTGACTTCTTCCTGCGTTCAAGAAGAAAAAGTTTTTTTCCACTTGGGTAGAGGCAGCAACCCTCCTAAGCTCAGGGAATCTGTGACCTTGGGGAGTTTTGAAGCAGAAGCCCATAGAGACACGGTATTTTAAGGTCTCTTTTGGGCCCACACCTTCTGCACTCCAAGTGCCAGAGTGGGGAACCGACTTAGCCTCTTTATTCGGCACTTGAACTTCTGCTGCTGGAGTTCTGTGCCCAGCTCTGGTGACCAGAATTCCAGATGGATGTTGATAAATTGGAGAGGGGTCATGTCAAGGCTGTTTCCCACTCTGGCACTCCAAGTGCAGAAGGTGGGGGCCCACAAGAGACTTTAAAATACCCTGCCACTGGAGGCTTGCGTTGGTGTTGCTGCCATCATCCAAATGCACAAACCCCTTTGAGAACCAGACAGGCGCATTTCAGAATTCCCTCCTGTGGGGTACCTTCCTTGTCCTTGACACTCCCTCCAGAGAGAGCTTGAAAACCTGTAATTTCTCCTAGAAGTATGGCTTGCTATCTTAGGCACGTGCATACAGAACCTTCCGCCCTCTAGGATGCAGGAATCAGATCATGGTTTTAAAAATGTGACGTCTATTAACAAAACAAATACACTTGGTGAAACATTACTTAGAATCATAGAACCATAGAGCTGGAAGAGACCTCAGGAGTCATCAAGTCCAGCCCCTGCCCAAGGCAGGACCTATCCCAACTAAATCAACCCATCCAGGGCTTTGTCAAGCCAAGACTTAAAAACCTCTAGGGATGCAGATTCCACCACCTCCCTAGGGAACCCATCTCAGTGTTTCCCTCCCCTCCTAGTGAAATAGTTTTTCCTAATATCCAACCTAGACCTTCCCCATTGTAACTTGAGACCATTTCTCCTTGTTCTGCCATCCGTCACTACTGTGAACAGCCTCTCTCCATCCTCTTTGGAACCTCCCTTCAGGAAGTTGAAGGCTGCTATCAAACCCCCCTCGCTCTTCTCTTCTGCAGACTAAACAAACCCAAATCCCTCAGTCTCTCCTCATAGGTCATGCGCTCCAGCCCCCTAATCATTTTGGTCGCCCTCCGCTGGACCCTCTCCAATGCGTCCACATCCTTTCTATAGTGGGGGCCCCAGAACTGGACACAATACGCCAGATGTGGCCTCACCAGAGCCGAATGAAGGGGAATAATCACTTCTCTGGATCTGCTGGCAATGCTCCTCCTAATGCACCCTAATATGCCATTAGGTTTCTTGGCTACAAGGGCACACTGTTGACTCATATCCAGCTTCTCATCCACTGTAACCCCCAGGTCCTTTTCTGCTGAACTGCTACTTAGCCAGTCGGTCCCCAGCCTGAACTATGCTCGGGATTCTTCCATCCCAAGTGCAGGACTCTGCACTTGTCCTTGTTGAACCTCATCAGATTTCTTTTGGCCCAATCCTCTAATCTGTCTAGGTCACTCTGGACCCTATCCCTGCCCTCCAGCATATCTACTGCCCTCCAGCGTATCTACTTGGTTGCTAGGTGTTACAAAGAAACTGAAAAAAGAAAGATTAAAACACAGAAAATCGCTTCCCTGGGATTCAGTTTGAAGAGTTCCAGGGTAAAGGGGGATAGTTACATGTGCTTAGCAAAAAGAAGTCCAACAAACTAAAAAAATAAAGAAAATAACCTAGTAGCGTCTGACTAAAAATTCCCTGTTCTACTCACATCTCTCTTGTTCCAAGATTTAGTCTTTCCCTAGCCAAGAAAGTCGCTGGATTCTGCTTGCCCAGGTTCCTGGCTTAATTCACATCTTCCAGGCATGATCACACAACAGGCACATCACTGCTTCCAATTCAAAACCCCAAATTCTGTTTCCATTTTCTTTCCTGGCCTCCTGTCAACTCGCTTCCTGCTTCTCTAGCATTCCTGGAGACTTTCTAGGACCTTTTGTCTATGGTTTCAACCTTTCCAGGCAAGACAGTTAGGGTTAAGTCCCAAGACTTTCAGGCAACCGTCTGCTTTTGACACGACCTGCCTGTTTCTCTTCAGCTAACTCTTGCTTACTTTGGTTCAGGCCTCAGGCCTTACACCAGGCCCATGCTTCAGGCCCATCCTTTCTAGTACAGGATGTAGCCTGGTAACAAAGCCCTGACTGTAGTATCAGGAAACCTGGGTTCTATTCCTGCCTCTCCCACAGGTTGGAGAGGTTATTCCCTGTCTGTAAAATAAGACTAATGATACTAACCTTCCCTTTTTAGACCTACACACAGCAACTAGGGATTTTTATTAACTACTCAAATATCGGTGAGCCTGGCTCGCTAGATGAACCATCCGGTTCCTCTTGGAATCATGTTAAATGCTTGATCCCCATGACCAAAGTCTCAGATACTGGGAGAAGTGACACGGGGGAATAAAAGCTGCTGTCTGAGGTAAACTACCTGGCAGGAATCCCCTGGAATTGGAGCCATCGCTACCAGGAGCCCAGGAATAACAAGACTCCAAAAGTCCAGCTGCCAGGCAGTTTGACCATCTCCTTCAGGCCAGTGGCCCAGAATTCCAGGACATCTTTGGGCCTGGGTTTAAAAAGAGGCAGTACCGTGTGCTCAGCCCCTTTTTATCCATCCCCTTTCCCTCCATTGGCACGCAACCCTCAAATGGCCAAAGGTTTCCCTTTCCCTCCCTCCTTGGTTAAACAAGCTGGTTAAACAGCTTGAGGTGATGGAGTGATAAGCACCCACTGACAGAGTCGCTCGGGTTGCAGGGCCAGCGTAAGTCCGCTTTTAAAACTGCCGGCCATAGCTGCAGCTACGGGAGGGGACTCTAGCAAGGGCCTGGAACAAGGAACAGGGCTCCACTCCTGCATGGGATTCGGGCTTCCCCCAGGCAGATGCTCTGTTGCTACTTTCCTGTCTCTCCCTTCTCCAGGTGGAAGGGGACGGTTAGCCAGTGTTCCCTGCAAGCTGAGCTCTTGGGCGGCCAGCCAGGAGACATTCAAATGCTGCCCAGTTTGCTAGCCCGTAGCATGTGTTTCTAGTGGTGGTGCATGTGGTGTACTGGGTGTAGACATAGATCTTGTTGTTATAGTAACTGCGTTAGGTCACTGGGGGTCAGCCCAGCTGGTTTGGGTTTTTTCTAGCTAGCTCCGTGCTATGCAATAAAATGGACACTTGCAACTACTGAAGGTCTCTGTATTTCCACTGATTTCTTCCCATGCTGTGAAACTCCACGTGACATAACAGTGCACATCCGTGCATGCCTTGGTGCACATAACAAAATGTATTCCGCACAGGAGTGGGGGAAAAAGTAGAGGCATTATTGCTGCTAGCTCCTTACTGAAACTCAGTGAAAGGCAGGGGAAATGAGAGATCAAGATCCTGAGACTGACAGTCCCCAGGAACAACGGGGAGAGGCTAAAGTCCCAGTTCAGCCTGACTGGCAGAGCAGGGAGCCAGGAGGGAGCCAGGGTCGGCAGAGTGGGACTGAGCTAAGGAGAGAGCAGGGGCCCGCACTGAGCTGGGGAGCAGGGCTGGCCTCGGGGAGGGAGAAGGGGAGGCCGGGGTCAGGATCGGGGGCAGTGCGACTGGCCTCAGGGAGGAAGGGGGTCAGAGGCAGCATGACTGGCCTCGGGGAGGGAGAAGGGGAGGCCGGGGTCAGGATCGGGGGCAGTGCGACTGGCCTCAGGGAGGAAGGGGGGGTCAGGGGCAGCATGACTGGCCTCGGGGAGGGAGAAGGGGGGGCCAGGGTCAGGATCTGGCCCCTCCCCCCCAGAGCTGCTTCCCATCCCCTCTTCCTTCCCGCCAGTTCCTGCCCCCCCCCACCCAGCCAGTCCCTCTTCCTCCCTCCCCCCTGCCCAGGATCAAGTGTGTCCGTTTTTTGGGGGGAGGGTCTACCTGGCAACCCTACGAGTCAGACCCGGCGCAGGCACCAAGTGATGGGGACTGCCAGAACTTTGGGAACCTGAGTCTGCGGGGTGGGGGTTTGTGGCAGGTCAGGAGATGAAAGGGGAAGGCACCAAGGGACAGGGTGTAGGTGAGAGACAAATGCCAGGGGGCCAAGTGGAGACAATGAGGAAAAGGACAGGAGGGGAGGTGTCAGTGGGGGGGGGGGGACAGGATGATGCTAGGAGAGGAGAGGGGAAGGGCTTTGGGGGCTAGAGGGGAGAAGGGGAGGTGCTGGGAGAAGGCTTGAAAGAAGGGGTGGGCATGAGGAAGGCAGAGATGGAGCAAGGCACGTGTAAAGGCACAGGGGCATGAGGGGAACGGGGGCAGAGGGTGGTGAGGGAGTGGGCAAAGTGGGTAGGGGCAGTGAGGGAAGGGGGAGGCACCAAGAGGGTGCAAGGGTAAGGGAAGGTGCAGGTGCCAGGGAGTCCGGGGGGTGAAGCAGAAGGGCAGACACCTGCAGGGGAGGGACCAGCAGCAGAGGAGAGAGGCAGGACAGGTGTGTAGAGGGAGGTGTTAGAAGAGGGGATGAGGAGGGGTAGCTCACATGGTCAGAGTGGGGCTACTGGAGGAGTGGGCACAGGGGGAGAGAGAAAGGCTGCTGGAGGGGGCAGGTCTCGGGAAGGCCGAGGGCAGTGAGAAGGGCACGAGTCAGGACAGCAGAGGTGGGTGAGGGATTGGGGGGCAGCAGGCACCAGGGGAGCTGATGGAGGAAGGGAAGGAGACAGGGCAGCAGAGGGGACAGGTAAGTGGTTCATAAGATATTTATGAATAACTTGGGTGCCACCATGGCACATCCAAACAAGCCACACTCAGTACTGGTGCACAACACAAAATGTATTGTGCTCATGGGAGGAAACTCTTAGAGGGAACACTTCCCCCAGCCTCTCCACCCCCCAAGTTAATGTCACACACATTGGGTTAATGCAATTGCAGGATCGTTGCACAGGGGGGGTTGGTGAGGGCCAAACTAATCCCTATTGGTAAGTGGATGGTGGGAAAAGTCCTTGGGGGGGGGGGGGGGGGGGAGGTCACATGACACCTTTTATTTCTGGTCATGTGTCCATATTGCCCTGAAAGTGTTACCTCCAGAGGCGTGGCTAATGGGGGTCAAAGAGTACATTTAAAAACATTCTTTGGGTGCACACCCTAATGAAATGTGCTGCGCACGCCAATGGGCAGAGAGCAGATCCAGTCCTGGGAGCAGGGCTGCAGCCACAGAGTTGTAGACGCCACCCAGAAAGCAGATCTGCATGCTGGGAGCAGGGCTGCAGCCACAGAGTTATAGACGCCGCCCAGAGAGCAGATCCGCATGCTGGGAGCAGGCCTGCAGCTGTAACCCACCCACCTGATGTGGGTCACTATCCTATGGAGTGGCACTGAGACCACTTCCAGCAAGCAATTATTACAAGGGAGCTCTTCAGCCTATGCTGAGAGGCAACTGACTTATAACTCAAGCTGTAGCAGCTCCTGCCCTAAGCTCCAAAAGTCCCAGGTTTTAATCCACCTGGTGGCAGTTGCACAGCCATGGAAGCAGAGGGGCCAGGGAACCCTCTGTACAGGACTCCCCCCCCCCCCATACACACACACCCTTGCTTCCTGGAATCAGCCACCTAGGTGAATAAAGCTGGAAACCCCCATGCCTATAGCTGTGCTACAGCCATTCTAAAGTGCCCAGATCTCACAACAGAAAGGAGACGTCCCAATGAGCTGCTAAGCTGTGCTGCCTGCCACGGACAAGTAGCTCCAAGAGGAGCAAGTGCTGTTGACTCTGGAGCCTAATGATGGTGGTGTCT
Organism: Pelodiscus sinensis; assembly: GCF_049634645.1. NCBI lineage: Eukaryota > Metazoa > Chordata > Testudines > Trionychidae > Pelodiscus > Pelodiscus sinensis. The sequence continues at coordinate 310,833 of NW_027465948.1, read as the reverse complement.
TCCAGCCATTTTCAGATTAGTACAGCTGTGAACCAGGTGCCAGCTGGCCATAGAGTCCCATAGACCTGGCTTGTGCAGCCTAACCTGATAACCAAGCAGTCCATCCATTACTAGCCAGCCGATTACCTTGGGCATGGGAGACCATCGCACTCGTAATTCCTGGGGCCTTCACGCACTGACAGGGTTTGACTCGATCGGCCAGCTAGGGAGAAAGAAATAAACAGAAGGCAGAGGAGTCACCAAGAGATCAGAAGACCAGCACGATGCCTTATAGGCCGTTCAGCTGTGAAGAGTCACCAAGACAGGGCAGGTGATGCTAACCTGAGTTAGTCCATTAGCTGCGGCTAGGCTGGGCCAGGAGAGGAGAGACAGGCAGTAAAACTGCAGCTGTCAGACCACAAGGAGGACACGGAGGTTTCGAAACCAGCTCAGAGAACAGGGCTGGGTAAGATGCAACCTACCAAACACTGTGATCTGGCCGCTTTCTGTTTAGATCCTGCTGCCCATGCCGCCGAATTCTAAGTGGGGACTCAGGCAGCAGGATCCAATTTTAAATGATTCACGGCTCATGGTTACAGCAGGGGCAGGAGCCACGAGCCCTTTAAAAAGCTGTAGCCACGCTGGACAGCTGCCAGTAGTGGCAAAGCTGTGAGCTCTTTTCTGTGCTTTTAATTGAAAGCCTCAGCCACGGAGAACTCTGAGGGTGGGCTAGTCCACAACACCGCCCCTTCTGCCTCAGGCTCCGCCCCTTCTGTGGGTGGAGCCGGCCTATGACCCCATACCAAAATCCATTAAGTGGCCCCCTTCTGAAAATTATCGCCCAGCCCTGTCACAGAATCATAGAAAAGTCTGAGTGGAAGGGACCATGATAGGTCCAGTGTTTCGCAAACTTTTTTTATAATGTACCCCCTTTAAAAAAAAATGTGTAAGTACCCCCAGTACCTACAGTTTTCAGACACACACAATTTTTTTCTACCGTTGCAACACATTTGTTTAAACAACTGCATCGTAGCCGGGCGGGCGATGGCATTTTTGGGTGTAAAAGGTACAAAAAGAATAAAGCGCTGTCAAACTGAAAACTAAAATTCAGTTTTCTCCAAATTTCAGTTGTGTTGACGTGTCCCCCAGACATTTCTTGAGTACCTTTAAGGGGACTCGTACCACTGGTCGAGAAGCACTGATCTAGTCCACCCCTGCACCGAGACAGGACCAAGCATGTTTGTCTCACCTCTTGGCTCCTAGGACACGGCTTGAACTAACGCACTTGGAAAGACATTATCGTATATACACCCAAAGTGCTTCGTCTCAGTGTATTACCATAAAATCTAACTGACCAAACTCTGACCTTTCATTTCCCTGTCACTTGGCCAGCCACAGCCTCACAAGCCTTCGGCATCGATCTCAAAGCCTTCGTCACGCTTTTACACACCTGTGCTGACACGCTTGTGAGCCAGGCACACTTGTGCGACACGTCCCAAAGCACTTGCTCCAGGGCATTACATCGCACTTGCCTGCCTTTGATGGACAGGGAAAGGGAGACCTGAAAGGCCTCTCCAAGGTCACCAGCGCGAGAGTGAGTGCAGAATTGAGGAGCAAGGGTCTAACACACAACTCTGTGCCTTAGTCACTAGGTGGCATTAGATTAGAACCCGGGAGTTCTTACGCCCAACCCCCTGCCCCCTCCACTAGGCCATGCTGCTGGCCTCCCGCCTCTCCCCCAGGGCTTGGAGACAGACGGGAGGCTGGAGCCAGCCTGCGCAGAAGGGGCTGTAACGCTTACAGCTCGTTCATGACACTGCCCCTGCGCAGCCCCTCTCAGATCCACACTCGGAACCCACAAGAAACACCCCAAGAGCAGAGATGAAACCGCCACTCACCTGCAGCCCAGCTTCCAGGAAGCGCAAAGCAAAAGCGACGCTCGCGGATTCCAGCCCAGCCTGGCACCTGCTTCCTGAACTTTGGCCCCTTTCCTCCAAGATAGCAGGAGGCTGCTCTGGGCCTTTTGTGCCCACGACGGGGCAGAAAAGCAAACTCAGCTGTTGGTTCCATCTTGCGGGCAGAGCCCCGGCAGACAGTGGCAGGCGGGGGTATCGACTGACCCTCCAACCCAGGATATTCCCCCCACACCTGGATTCGCTTCCTAGTCATCCCCATCTCCCTGCACGATCCTTGTTTCTCATCCCGCCGGTCCGAGAAATTGTCAGAGCAGGTTGATCCCGACCTTGCCAAGGGCTTAGGTTACATCACAAGGCTTTGCCGCCACAGCTGGCTTGGCTTGGGTGTGTGGCAAAAGCCCCCCCCCGCCCCCCCTCCCCCCGCTGGCACAGCTATTCTGGCAAAGCCGCCAGGGCAAATGGCAACTCTGCCGAAAAGCATCTGCTGGCTTTAAGCTCACTGCGAGCTGTTCTCATCGCTCAGCCATCACCACCACTGCCCTGCCTCTGTCCTGCTCCTCATCCCCGCCCCCACTCCTATCCCCTGCTCTCCTCCATCTCCTCCCCCTTCCCTTCTCCTGCCCCTCCCCATTTCCACCTGCCCTGCCCATCCCCGTCCTCTCCCTCCCCCCGTCTGTCCCCCTCTTATGTGAGGGCTTTGCTGGAAACGCCCCCCCCCCCCCAAAGCCAGGGAGATCTCCCCTCCTGGAACAATTCAGCCCCCCCATCTCGCTCCCTCCACTCCACAGTATTTCCTCCATTCCCCACAGTTGAAAATTGAGCTCCCCCATCCCCTCAGGTGACAGTCGGGCTCCCCCATACGCAGCTGCCTAGGTAGGCACCTCCGCAGCCAGAGCCTGCCCCTGGCGCCCACGTCCCCTCCCCGACTGCCTGTCCCAGGCGACCACCTGAACCTGCGTCCCCCATTCCCTCAGATCACAGCTCCCTCCCTGACCCTGCACCCCCCGACACCCCTCCCCCAGGCCAGACTCCTCTCTGGCACCCGCACCCCCTCCCCCAAACCCTCTGCTCCCCCTTCACTCAGATCACAGCTCCCTCCCTGACCCTGCACCCCCCCGACACCCCTCCCCCAGGCCAGACTCCTCTCTGGCACCCGCACCCCCTCCCCCAAACCTTCTGCTCCCCCTTCACCCAGGTCACAGCTCCCTCCCTGACCCTGCACCCCTCTAGAGCCCCTCCCCCAGGCCAGAGTCCTCTCCTGCGCCCATACCCCCTCCTGGACCCTGCACCCCTATCCACCGCCCCAGATCATACCCCCCCCCTGCACCCAGGCTCCACCCCTAAGCTCCCTTCTGCACCCAACCACCCCGTCCCAGACCCCAAAGCCCTCGGTAGAAATGTGGCCCTTGATCAGTTGCCAAAATGGCCCCCCCCCATTACAAATTATTGACAAAGCCTGATCCAAATGTTTTTTGAAACATTGTTTAATGAGAATGTAAATACAATTCAATACAATTGGGAGGGTTGGGGGGAGGGGGACGCAGCTGCTGGCTCCTCAGCTCTTGCTGCTCTCACTGGGTGTCTTCCTGCTGCAAGGGAAGCAGAATCCGTCACATTCATCCCTGGGGACTCAGGGGAACTGGCCCCCCAGCATTTCCACCCTCCTCCCCCCTGCTCTCTGGTCACCCCCCGTCAGGCCCGCAGGGTGAGCTCCTGACCCCCCCCCCCCAGAGCTCCTGACACCTCGGCCCCCTCCCGCCTCCTAGGACAGTTTCTGTGTTCAGAGCCTCCCCCACCCCCAGGGACGCTCGCAGGGGCAGGAGGGATTCTGCCAGCAGGGACGTGGGGTGGGGGCAGCCTGAGGAAAGGGGCGGGGGACTCCCTGAGGGGATGGGAAGGAGACCCTGGCCCTGCCCCACTCTCCTGATCTGCTCCGGCTGCTCACCATGTATTCCAGGAGCTGATGGGCCTGCCCATGCAGGTCGTGGGCCAGGACCAGCCCGGCCTGGCTGGGGCGCCGCAGGGGGGAGCGGGCAGCGAGCAGAGCCTTGTCCAAAAAGCAATTCTCCTGCTCTGGTGTAAAGAGCTGCCCAAAGACCTGGAATCAAGAGCACAGGAGGTTTCAGCTGACGGCCCAGAGCCCGGCCCCAACTCCTGGGGCTAAAACAGCTTCCTCCTCCCCCAAACTCCCTTCCAGACCCTGCACCCAGACGCTCTCCTCACCCGGCACCCCAACCCCTGCCCCAGGTCACAGCTTCCTCCTGCCCCCAAGACCCTCCTACCCCCACGAGGGCCCCAGCCAGCCCCACCCCCGAGCCCTGCCCTGCCCTGGCAGCGCGTCCTTACCTCTCCCACCCTCACGCTGTTGCTGTGAGCCAGGACCCATCTTTCTTTGTAGTAGTGTCTGCACCACAGGTCCTCTGCCTGGTGGATGTTGAGGCCTGCAAGAGACACAACAGGGTCATTCTGCTGGCAGGTCTGAGCCCTTCCCCTCCCACGGGTCCCTGCAGGCATCCCTGGGCAAATGGAGGGGCACAGGGGGCAGAAGGGGAACACAGAGGGACGCATCCCCCCTTGGGCCAGTCTGGGGGAAAAGGGCTGGGTCCCCTCCCCCCGCCGCCGGCACCCTCAGGGTGTCCCTGGGGCCCAGGTCCCGGCTGGGTTCCTTACCCCTGTGGTGCAGGAGGAGTTGATACAGGCTGTGCACCCCCTCCCGGGCCAGCCGGCTGACGTCTTCGGATGGGTCCGAAATAAAAAGACCCAGCTGGGCCACGTGGTGACCCATCCTCGGCCAGTCGGCGGAGTTCTGAGGGGAGAGAAGAGGGGGGGTCCCTCAGCATCCTGGGGCTGCACGTCCCATGCAAACGGCCGCCGAGGCGGGTCTGAGCTCGGGGGACGGACAGAGACACCTCCCGGGGCGGGGCGGGGCCGGCCTTGCGAGGAGACAACCCAGAGCAATGGCCCCGACTGAAGGGTCACTCCGGGGGTGGAACAAGGGGATCCACTGACGGCCACTCCCCAGTCCCCAGGCCCAGTCCCTCAAGAGCCCCCCTGAAGGGCCCAGGGTCGCCCCTCCCCGGGGAAAGGAGAACGCGGCCCATTCCCGGCCCATTCCCGGCCCTGCCTCTGCCTCCCGGGGACGCTCCCAGCCCCGCGCCCTGCAGCCCCAGACCCCCCGGCTCCGAGGTCACTTACGTCAAACCCCGGGAGGGTGGTGGCGACTCCCAGCAGGGCCGTGGTGCTGCCAAGGGCCCTGGCTCGCTCCTGGGGCAGGCAGGACTCCAGCCACGGGCTCAGGTGCTGGGGGGGAAAGAGGCAGGTCAGGACCCGTAGGGAGGTGCCGGTTCTGGGCAGAGCCTGGGGCTCCTCTCGGACTGTGCCCCCCCCAGCCACTGACACTGCTCCTCTCTCGGCCCCCCGAGGAAGCAGGGACAATGGCCCCGTCCCCCCCACGGGGCTCACCTCCATTATGAGCTGCAGCCGGGCGGTGTCTGGGGACTCGGCGAGGAGGCTCGCCAGTAGGGCCTGGAGGTCGTAGGGAAGGGCCCGGATGAACTGCTGCAAGACAAGGGGGAGCCCTGGGTCAGAGGGGGGTTGGGGGATCCAGGCCACCCGCTGGCTCCGGGGTGCAGCCTAGAGCAGGGTCTGAGCCGCCTCGCAGAGCAGGGAGGAGCCCAGGCTGGGCATGGAAGGGACGGGCCCCCCGGGAGAGCAACGGGAACCCTGGAGGGAAGGATCCAAACCTGCAGCTTCTTCCCTCCCTCTGCCCCCCCCCCCCCTCCTCTCTGGAGCTCCAGCCCAGCCCGGGAGCAGGGCCCGGAGGGACGTACCTGAGTGTGGATGGGCTCCTGCTGCCAGTCCCCAGACACAGTCTGTCCCACGGCCGCCGTCAGCAGGGGGCTCAGGAGCTGGGCCCGCAGGGGAGGCTGCAAGGTGCTGGCAGGAGAGAGGGGCAGAGACTGTTAATTGAGCAGCAGGAGACAGAGACTTTCCCACTCTCTGGCCAGGGGATCTGCTCTGGGGGGAGTCGGCGGGGGGGGGGGGGGTCGGTACCTGAGGCTGCAGGCGGCGTTGAGGCAGTCGGCCAAGACCAGCGGGGGGGGCGAGTCCTCCATGATCTCCTGGGAGACCCAAGGAGACAAAGGGGCGTGTGAGGCTGGGAGAAGGGGCCCCAGGGGGATCCCCAGGGACAAGCCCCTCCCAGGGGGGGGACGTGCTGGGAAGGGTCCGGACAATCTCGGGTCCCCCCCGTGTGGAGAAGGTTCCTACCGTTTCCCGGGTGTGGAGCTGCTCTTCGATGTCGTAGAAGGCCCCTTCCTCCACCCGGGAGTCCACCCGCTCCTGGCAGAGCTCCGCCGAGGCGCAGGGGGGCTCTGTGCGGGAGGGAAGGGACCAGGGTGACTCCAGCGGCCAGCAGGGGTCACGCGCCCCCATGTCAGGGACCCAGGGCAGGTTGGGCCCCACACGCCCCTCGCAGGGACCCATCCCCCTTCCACCCTCACATCTGCCAACGCCCTCAGCAGAGCCCCCACCAGGAACAAGAGAGCCAAGCAGCCCCCGCCCATCCATTGCCCTGGCTGCGGGGCAGACACTGGGGCTGCCCCTCCCCGCCCCCCCCCCCCCGGGTACTGGGTGAGCCCCTGGGCCCAGCGTGTTCACGGCCCCTCACCTGGGTCTGAGCGGCTGCGCGAGGTGGCCCGGCTGCAGCTGGAGGCCCAGGCGCTGCTGCTGACGGACCTGGACCCACAGCTGCAGGGGCTGGTGCGGGGAGCAACGGGCTGGGGGCTCCCGGAGACTGGCAGGTCCCCGGGGGCCGGGCAGGGCGATGCCCCCTGGTGGTAATGGGGGCTGGGCTCCCGGGGCAGGTGTTTCTCTCCACAGAGGAGGCCCCGGAGCCACCCTACCTGGCTCCCCCGCTGGGCTGGGTCCCGCCTGCCCAGCCGCCTCTGGAGCCAGGTCCGGGGGGGCCTGGCCGGTGGGCGAGTCGCCCCGAGCTGGTGGGATCCAGCTTCCCCGCCCGCGGGGACGGAGAAGCTGCTCCCCACCGGCCCTGGGGCCATCTTCAGGGCTTTCTTGAACCACAGCCGAAAACGTTTGGCCATGCTGCAAATGAGGGGAGCAAAGGGGAGCTTGGGGCGCAGCCTGATGAACGAAATCCAGGGGTTCCAGCTCCCCAGAGCGACTGCCCCCAGCCCCCAAATGGCCCCTTGCTTATCGGTTCGGTCTTGCACAGGCACTGCAAGGACCTGAGGGTATGTCTACACTACCCCGCTAGTTCGAACTAGGAGGGTAATGTAGGCATACCGCACTTGCAAATGAAGCCCGGGATTTGAATTTCCCGGGCTTCATTTGCATAAGCGGGGAGCCGCCATTTTTAAAACCCCGCTCGTTCGAACCCCGTGCAGCGCGGCTACACGGGGCACGAACTAGGTAGTTCGAACTAGGCTTCCTAGTTCAAACTACCGTTACTCCTCATTCCACGAGTCTCCTGCCCATCAACAGCCCCTTCTTGGCCAATCAGGGGAGAATCTAAGGTGTGGGGGGTGGAGCGTTCTCCCCAAAGACACCGGCATAGACTTGTTCCAGCCCCACCTCCCCAGTCCCCACAATGGGGGCTGCATCCCCCGCCCCACGGCTCCTGCAAACCACCCCCCGTCCTTCAGCTAGTCTGTTGGGTCCCAAGCTGGGGGAGGCAGCAAGGGAAGGTCACAGAGGAGGCAAGAACAGAGCAGAAATGTGGGGGGATGGAGGAAAAGGGAAACCAACCAGGAGAAAGCCCCAGTGGCGCTAAGGACGCAGCCCAGGTGAGGAATCACCTTCTGGCCCTTGACCGAGGGCTGGGCCTGCCTGGAACCCAGCCGGCCCCGGGCGGGATCCAACCCCTGGGGGCTCTTACCTTCGTCACAAAGGTGTCGGGATGTGGAACTCACAGAACGCGAACGAACCGTGAGGAGGAGACGCACCAGAGCTAAAGCAACCGGGGGTCTCCAAAGTCCCCTGGGCCCGCCCCCCGCTTTTATCAGCCTGAGATGTGGGTCCCTCTGTGAGGTCATCACCTCCCCACCTGCCCTTTGCCTTATATGCTGAGGGCTGCCCAAAGCCCCTGTGAGGTCACCGCCCCCCCCCCCACCCAGCCAGGCAAATGTCCTGCCTCTGGCCACCCCCCTGGGAAGTTTGAGCCATTACTAGGGGTCCCTCCCCCTCCCTCATAGGCTGCTCCCTGCCCTACACTGCAGGCTTCTTGCACGAGAGCTGTTTCACGCCGGAGTTCTTGCGCAAAAGGTCTCGTGCAAGAGTGCCTCCACCCTGCCATGGGCTTTTGCACAGGAGCGTCCATGGCAGTGTGAACGCTCTCTTGTGCAAGAAAGCTCTGATGGTCATTTTAGCCATAAAAGTGTCTTGCTCAAGAAGCCCCTGGTGCCTGTCCACGCTGCCTTCTTGCACAACAACTCTTGCACAAAGGGGGCTTAGTCATCGTCGGGAGAGGAATAACTCCTGTGCAAGGAGCCCTGTTCTCTGATGCTTTACTGCAAATTTACTTCTGCAAGAACACACGTAGAGTGTAGACGCGCCACAAGTTTTTTCGCAAGAACACGCAAAAACAAGCCATGTGGATGTTTTCTTTTTAGGCAAAAGCCCCTTTTTGCACAAGATCGGTCGGCCTTTTTGCAGGCATAGGGATCTTGTGGGAAAAGAGGGTTTTTTGCACAAAAAGTAAACATCCACACGGCTTGGTTTTGCGCACAAACCCCGAGCACAAAAACGGATCGGCAGAAAATATGCAAATGACATTGCGTGTCATAGAGTCCCTCGTTAGCATATTTGTTGCCAAAAAAACTCGTTGTGTAGACGTAGCCTAGGAGAGAAGCGATCTCAGACACAAAGCCCTTCAGTAAGAGGGCATAGCCCTGGGGCGTGGTAGGAGACGTACGGCAGACATGGGAGGTCACTCTCCTAGCTATTTGGCACGGAGGAGGCCTCAGCTGGAGCACTGTGTCCAGATCTCAGGGCCATGCTTTAGGAGAGAGAGTCCAGAGGGGAACTATGAAAAGGGATTAGGGACGTTAGATATTCACTGAGTAGTCAATTAACCTCATGATTTCTTATCGGTTACTTGACTTTTCGATAGTTCCCAGGGGCCAGCTGTCTCAGTCCTGGCTCGCGCTGGGTCCGGGACCTACCCCCTCTGCGGCTCTGCATTTACAGTGTGTTAGGAGCCAGGCAGGCAGGCAGCCTCGCTCAGTTCCAGTTTGCACCAGGTCCAGAAGCTCAGACCCAGCCCCCAGGCAAGGGCTGCTGCCAGCTTGTGCTGCTGCCTCTGATACAGAGGCAGCAGTACGGAGTGCCAGGAGGGAACTGGTCTAAAAAGCACCTCCCCTTGCGACCTGGCTGCCTGTCATCCCACGCTGCTGCCTCCGTTTTTGGCGAGAGAGAGCCGCCTGTCTTGAGACACCGGTGGGGAGTCGGATTTTCAAAAGGCAGGTCTCTGTCCTTTGTGAGCCTTCCAAAGCGCTTCGGTGGAGGGAGGGGGCAGGAAGGCGGACGACACTCAGGAATTGTAGCACCCAAATCCACGGAGTGTTTCGCCAGCACCTCCTGCAACAGAGCCCAATCCCTGACAGGCTTTTAGGCAAGATAGATCATTTGAAAAAATGACAGACACAGGGTTTTCCGTCACCGCTCTCCCTTTCTTTTATTTCCCTGGGCTAACTGGCTTGTTCCTCTTTGGCTAAGGATGGAAGGGTATGTCTACACTACAATGTTAGTTCGAACTAACGGACGTTAGTTCGAACTAACATTCATAGCCGCTACACTAGCGCTCCGCTAGTTCGAATTTGAATCGAACTAGCGGAGCGCTTAGTTCGAACTAGGAAAACCTCATTTTACGAGGCTTAAGCCTAGTTCGAACTTACTAGTTCGAATTAAGGGCTGTGTAGCCCCTTAATTCGAACGAGTGGGAGGCTAGCCCTCCCCAGGTTTCCCTGGTGGCCACTCTGGCCAACACCAGGGAAACTCTATGCCCCCCTCCCGGCCCCGGACCCCTTAAAGGGGCACGGGCTGGCTACGGTGCCCGTGCCAGGTGCAAGCCTGCTAGCACCCAGCCAGCAGACCCTGCACCTGGCACGGCACAGAGCCACCCACCCGATGTCCCCCAGCCCACCCCCTCTTCCCGGGACCAGGCTGGCGGCTCCCGGAAGCTTGCCCGGGACCGCAAGAGGCGGGTACATTCCTGGGCTAGTGCGGACATCGTGGACCTCGTCCACGATCTCCGCACTAGGCACAGGAAAGTGGCCATCTAGGGCAGGAGAGCTGCCAGCCTGGCCACCCAGGAGCAGGTTTGCATGAAAATCAAGGGGGTCCACTGAGACCCCCGACCCTGAGCCCTGAGCTTACAATGGCCGTCCTGGGTCAGACCAAAGGTCCATCTAGCCCAGTAGCCTGTCTGCCGACAGCGGCCAACCCTAGGGACCGTGGAGGGGATGGACCAAAGACAGTGACCAAGCCATTTGTCTCGTGCCATCCCTCTCCAGCCTTGCACAAACTTTGGGCAGGGACACCACTCCTACCCCCTGGCTAAGACTACTCCATAGACCCAACCTCCATGACTTGATCTCACTTCCCTTTCAACTCTGTTCTACTTGTAGCCTTCACAGCCTCCTGCAGCAAGGAGTTCCACCGGTTAACTATTTGCTTTGTCAAGAAGAACAACTTTCTCTTACTAGTTTCAAGCCTGCTACCCAGTCCTTTCCTTTGGTGTCCTCTAGTCCAGGGGTGTCCAAACTTTTTTCAAAGAGGGCCAGATTTGATGAAGTGAACATGCATGAGGGCCGACCATTTTGCCTGACGTTCTTTGAACCATTAAAATTAAATGCAAATTAACTATTTTATGCAAAGTTTATTGCAAACGGCAAACGACATAACACCAACTATACATGTTGTGTCCAAATATATTTATAACTGATTTAGACCAACTGACATTAACTGAGATTTTACAATGTATTCATCTCAATTGAAAAAAAAACTTGCCTACACTAATGTGAAGGGTGAAACTGAGATCTGGACTGCAGTACATAGGCTAGGTCTGGTTCAAAGGCAGTGGTTTTGATGCGCAAAATGTCACGCAGGTGAGAGTCACTTAGTCTTGTCCTCACGCGGTTCTTGTTAAAGTTCATAGCAGAGAATGTCTTCTCACACATATATGTTGAGCCAAACAAGCTCAGCATTTTCTTAGCCAATGTTCGAATCTCTTGAAACCGGCTCTTATCCAGTTGGCGGTAAAAGTTCACAAGAGAGAGCTGTTGGTGACGACTGCGTAACTCGCTGTTACAATGCAGCTCAATGAGCTCGAGCTGCAGCTGATCTGGAGCATCCTCGGGGTCAACAGAGAATGGAGAGGAGAAAAGGCTGATCTCCTTTTCAATAGCTGCAAAGTCCTGAAAGCGCCGTTTAAACTCCCCAGCCAGAGATGCAATGTCGGCTGCATACCTGCTCGTTTGCGCACTGATATTGTCCTGTGGAAAACTGTTCATTATTTCCTGCAACGCTGAAAAATGTATGGTATTGGGCTGTGTTTGTGACAACTGACTTATGAAAAGTTGCAGCTTTGTCCCAAAGGCTTTGAGGTGTGAATAAAGCTGGTTCACCTCTGCATCTTTCCCCTGAAGACTCGTGTTCAGTACATTCAGATGCTTTGTTATGTCAACTAGAAACCCCAAATCAGCCAGCCAAATAGGATCAGATAGTTCTCGCATTGGTTGTCCCTTTGTTTCCAAGAATTCTCCAATTTCCTTTCTGAGAGAGTAGAAACGCTGCAGTGCAGACCCCCGACTGAGCCATCTTACATCGTTGTGGTATAAAACATCTTCGTATTCAGCCTGGATGTCCAGTAGAAACTGTTTAAACTGGCGGTGGCACAGGGCTTTAGAGCAAATAAAATTAATAGTCTTTAGCACCGGTTTCATAACATGATCATATTTGAGATGTTTAGCACAGAGAACTTGTTGATGAATGATACAATGGAGTTTAATAGCTTTGCCTCCTTCTTCGATCACCTTGTTACAGATTAGGGTTGATAATCCACTTCGTTCACCAACCATGGCAGGTGCCCCATCAGTAATAATCCCAGTAACTTTGTTCCAAGGCAGTTTCATGTCATCTATGGTGGAACTAACAGAAACAAATAAATCTTTTCCTCTTGTTTGGTCCGTAAGGCTCTGGAGGTCAAGTAGCTCTTCAGTCACATTCATTTCATCGTCCACCCCTCTCATAAAAATCAGCAACTGAGCTGTGTCAGATAGGTCCGTGCTTTCATCACAGGCTATTGAAAAGAAGTCAAAATCCACTCCTTTGGATGTCAACTGTCTCTTAATATCTGATGAAATCTCTTCAATTCTCCGTGCTACAGTGTTACGAGCCAGGCAAATGTTGGCAAACTCTTGCTTCTTCTCGGGACAGATATTCTCAACCATTTTCATAACGCACTCTTTGATAAAGTCACCCTCAGCAAAAGATTTGCAATTTTTAGCAATTAACGTTGCCACCTCATAGCTCGCCCTTGTGGCATTTTCATTTGACTCACGGGCTCTTATGAAAAATTTCTGTTGTGACATTAAAACAGCTTCAAGTTGCCTCAACTTTTCACTGCGGTCGTGCCCTGTAAGCTTGTCGTATGTGCTATGTCTCGACTGGTAGTGTCTCTTGACATTAAATTCCTTATAAACAGCCACAGTCTCTTGGCATATCAGACAAACACAGTGATTCTCTATTTCAGTGAAGAAATATTCCACTTTCCACCTGTCCTGGAAGCGGCGGCCCTCACTGTCAACTTTCCTTCTCTTATTTACAGTCGCCATTTTTTTAAATTGACCAGAAGGGGAAGGGAGAATGTGAGCGCAGTGCCAGAGGTTTAATACACTGCCCAAGTAATACACTGCACTAATACACTGCCCAACAAGAATTCTCTTGCCTTTGTGGCTGTTTGTGGCGAAGTCTCTAATGATGAGCTCCACGTGCCTGAGCCCGTTTGTGGCGAAGTCTCTAATGTTCGCAGCTCCACGTGCCTGAGCCCGCCAGGAAGCTGACAGTGTGCAGGGCCAATCACAGATACTGAGCTTGAGCAGCTGCGGAGTCCGTCCCTGATCTCAGCAACTGCGGAGTCCGTCCCTGCACTCTCAGCCCCAAGGTAGAGGGCTTGCAGGGTCAGAGGCAGGCGGAGAGCACAGGGCACGCTGGCCTCACGGCGGCCCGGGGGCAGGGCGAACCCGTAGCCAAGCGGGGGAGCGGGGCTGCGGACGTGCCCTACATGGAGGACTTTAGGACCGCAGCAGCCGCCATGGACGGCGGCGGCGCGGCCGGAAGCGGCGCCAGTCAGAGGAGCGCCGGGGAGCCAGGAGAGGGGGAGGAAGCGGGGGCTGTCCCTGCACTCTCAGCCCCAAAGCGGAGTGCAGGGGCAGGGTTTGGGACCGCGGCGGCGGCGGCCCGAAGCGGCGCGCTGAGCGCGCCAGTTAAAAAAAGCACCGGGGAGCCGGGAGAAGCAGGGGGCCGTATTAAATCCGACCGCGGGCCGCATTTGGCCCGCGGGCCGGACTTTGGACATGCCTGCTCTAGTCCTTCTTTATGGGAACTCATGAAGAACTTTTCTGAATGCACCCTCTCCACCCAACCCCTGCTTTTAGAGACCTCTAGCCTGTCCCCCCTCCGTCTCCTCTTTTCTAAGCTGAACAGTCCCAGTCTCTGTAGCCTCTCTTCATCTGGGACCTGTTCCCAACCCCTTATCATGTTAGTTGCCCTCCCCTCTCCCAGCCTTAATCTTCCCCTCTCCCACCTCCTTTTCCCAGTCTCCCCCAGTTTTGTTCAATAAAGACAGAGTCAATGTTGGAAGAAACGTTATCTTTATTTTGTACATCAATAAGAAGGGGGGCTAGGGAAGGGTAAGTGGAAGGAGGTGAGAGAGGAATGGGGTACAAGCCCCCGATGGGGAGGACTGGGCTGGCTCTGCAGGCTTCTGGGGGTGGAAGCTCTCCTGCAGCCCCCCGATTACCCCCTCTCCCCAGATGGCAGCCTGCGGCAAGTGCAGCCGGGCTGATGGCTGAGTGGTGTGATGTGCCCAGTGTGGGTACTCCGGGCACTCCAAGCCAGGACTGGTTTTCAAGCGGGGCACCCCTTAGAACTGTCTGTCCGGGGTGGGGGTCGGGACCCTTTAAGCGCAGCCCTCGGCTAGCCTGAGACTGCATCTCCACGCTCTAAGTCCTCCTCTGATGCCCTGCTGGCACTGCTTCCGGCCATCCTTAAGCCCTGTTCAGAGTCCACTCAATGTGGACTTGCTAGTTCGAATTAGCAAAACTAGTTTTTAGTTCTAGACGCGTTAGTTCGAATTAGCTTAGTTCGAACTAGCGCTGTAGTGTAGACATACTCGAAGAGAGGAGCCAGCAGGGGTAGAATGAATTGTGTACCAGGTCCTGGAAACAAGAGCATCTCCTCCAGATCACCCATCCACACCTGAACTGTTTAAAAGCTTGGCTGCCAATAAAGACACCTTAGCTCAGCAAATGCCAAGCCAGGCACCTGTGTTTGGACACGAGGGGGCCCTGTGAGGAAAGGCTGCAGGGCAGAGCTGTGCACAGAGTTGTTAGGGTCTGATGCAGGAAAGCCTTAGTGACCTGCGTGTTGATAGTCCATCCACCTGGCTGAGTCGTAGTTTGTGACCATCTATGGGGCAGAGACTCTCCCCTTCATTGCTGATCTGTGCAACTCTGGATACACGGGGTCCTGATTCCAGACTGGGGCTCCCGGGCACGACAGTAACGTACCTAATAAATATTGTACAGCACCTAGCACAGTGGGGCTCTCACCCCTGATTGGGGCTCCAGGGTGCTACTGCAACACAAATTACTAATCACAAGGACAATCTCTTTTATCGTCTCTTTGATCTGTGCATCCACCCAGCCTCCCCAAACCAAAGATCATTTCACTGGGTCTATCTCATCTCTCTCCCCCCATCCCAGGCACACTGGGGACAGGGGATCTCAGGGGTGTCTCTGCCATGTCTGACTGTTCATTTGCTAACACGGCTCGGCCTCACTCTCATACCCACCTTTCTTCCTCAGCAAACAAAGCGCCACAGCCAGCACCAGGACAGCAGGGACTGCAATTCCCAACAGGAGCTTTAGATCCAGCCCTAGGAAAGAACCTCGCTGTGAATGGCCCTTCCAAGCAGCCACCAGCCAGTTCCCACCGGCTGGACCTGGCTGAGTCCTGTGGTAAGTGACCCCTGACGTTTCCATGAGTATACCTGGAAGCTCACCTCACGGTTACCTGCAGGTCAACATTATCTGCTGTTCTTTGGGAGTAAAAGTTCACTGAAGATTTTCAACCAATTTTTCTTCCCAAAGTTTGTTTTTATCCGAACATCGATTACAGGAAAACAAAATTTTCCCCCAAGCAATTCATGTGCTAGGACCTTCTTAGTCTTTCCTACAATAATTTGGATACGGAAGACACCGTTTTGCTTGGTTTAGAACCAACAGGCTTGTTCCATTTTAGATTTCCAAATGCAGAAACAGAAGACAAACGTCGCTTGGAAAGGAAACAAAGCCAAACCCTCTGTGTATCCAGCTGACATTTTAGGTCATGTTCTGAACAAGGAAACTGCTAAGTCAAAGTAAGACCAAAGGAAAACGTTTGTTCAGTTTCATGATTTTTTTCCCCCATCAAAACAGTGACATTATCCATGGCACGTTTTGTTCATAATTTTTTCTAGAAATAAATCTGGTTCTACCATCCTTCCAGGGCAAGTTCCTCAAGCAGGAAACATTCCTGTGGGAACTGCCCTGCTTCCAGGAAGCATCACAATTCAGCGCAGCACAAATAACTTTCCACAGGTGCTTAAAATGAAGCACATACCTAGGGCTATGTCTAGTCTGCAGGCTTCTTTCGAAAGAGGCTCTTTCGAAAGCATCTTTCGAAAGAGCCTCTTTCGAAAGATCGCGTCTAGACTGCAGGCGGATCTTTCGAAAGAGCAATCCGCTTTTTCGAAAGAGAGCACCCAGCGAGTCTGGATGCTCTCTTTCAAGGAAGCCCTATTTACATTGAAGAACGCCATCTTTCGAAAGAGGAACTTTTGAAAGAAGGCGTTCTTCCTCGTGAAATGAGGTTTACCGCCATCGAAAGAAAAGCCGCGTTCTTTCGAAATAATTTCGAAAGAACGCGGCTTGAGTCTGGACGCAGGGGAAGTTTTTTCGGGAAAAGGCTACTTTTCCCGAAAAAACCCTTAAGTCTGGACACAGCCTAAGTGCTGTCCTGGATAGGGCTGGACTTGAGCTCATACTTGAGAGCTTCCTGGGCATCCAGCAGACACATGTGTGGGGCTGATCTACCTGAAAGCCACCTACTGGGTGTGGGTCCCTATCCCATATAGTGGCACTTAGACACTTACAGAGATACCATGAGTCTGCTCCACAACTGACTTTTAGCTCAAGCTGTAGAGCTGGGGTGGGGAACCTCAGACCCGGGGGCCGCATCCAGCTACTGGTTTGATTGAATCTGGCCCCAAGGCTCAGGCTCCACACTGACCCACCCCACAGCCCCTACTAGGAGCACACAAAATCTACTAGGCTGCTCCTCCCCCCAGACTCTGGAGTATGAAGAGTAAATGGGCAGTGTCTGTCTCCTCATTTGGGGGCCAGGAACTTTTGTCTGGGTGTCTGGCTGGTGAGTCTTGCCCACATGCTCCGGGTTCAGCTGATCGCCATATTTGGGGTCAGGAAGGAATTTTCCTCCAGGGTAGATTGGCAGAGGCCCTGGAGGTTTTTTGCCCTCCTCTGTAGCATGGGGCATGGATCACTTGCTGGAGGATTCTCTTCATTTTGGGGTCTTTGAACCATCGTTTCAAGGACTTCAATATCTGAGATATAGGTGAGAGGATTATTCTAGCAGTGGGTGGGTGAGAGTCTGTGGCCTGCACTGTGCAGGGGTCAGACTAGATGATCAAAATGGTCCCTTCTGATCTTAAATTCTATGAATCTATGAGGAATGTTTTTTTTTTTTTTGCTTGCCACTTGTGTGTGGCCCCCAACTGATTTTCCTGCGGGTCAGTGGCTGCAACCCAAAAAAGGTTCCCCCACCCTGCTGTAGAGTCTCATGCACTAAGCTCCAGCGCTCTCAGGTTTGGTTCCACCTGTCGGCGCTACATACCCAGCGGAGCAGTTTTCTGTGGAAAACGCTGTTTCTTCAAAATAAAAACTTTTCAACGAGGTCACTTCAGTGTTGCTAAATTTCTGTTCCATGGAAAAATCTGAATGTTTGACTATTTCCCCTGATTCAGGATGAAAATACAATCGAGGAAGGTCAGAATTTGTTTGCTGATGTGGACACTTTGCAGGGAGTTGGGGCAAACAGCCAGGTTTGGGCTCTGATCAGTTCAGTTCCTGGGGCTCGGTTGCTCCCTGGGAACCAGACACTGGTGCTGGGCTGAGGTTCCTGGCAGAGGGGTTTGCCCACACGCCGGGTGTGACACTCTGGGCCAGGCATGGAGCACAGAGCATAACTAGCTAATGACACAGAGACAGAACCTGGGAGCCCAGGTGGGATGATGCGTCTGGTGCCTCCTGCCAGAGCAACCCCCCACCCAGTGAATGCAGAGAGGGGCAATAACTCACTGGCTGCTGGGTTAGCAGAGGGGGCAGGGAACTCCAGAGGAAACTTGCCCATCCCATGAATTTAGATTCCCCCTCTAGAAGAGCCATTTTCCTTCCCTGTGAAGATGTTGCCTGGCTCAGCCATGCTGGATAAAGTCTAGGAAAGGGGCAGGGAGAATGTTCTGTGTTGGAAGATCCCGTCACCCTGTTACATGTGGCGTATTTCCTACATCCATCGTCATGGTGATCACACTAAGACTCGGGCTGCCCAGGCCAGGACCTACTTTGCCCTAAATAAAGACCCCACAACACAGAAACACTTCAGAAGCATTTACCTGGGGGGAATGAACCAACGTCACTGCCTCTGCTGGAGCCATCACCTGGGCAATAAACACACAAGAGCCATTGTCATGGCAATTACACTCAGACTGGGGGGTTATCAGCTGAGGACCCACCTTTCCCTACATAAGGACCCAGAAGGAAAAATGCTCCAGAAGCATTTACCAGAGGTGGGAGGGGGAGAGAAGATCTCCCAGCATCCCCACCGCTGGGTCCATCCCCTCTAGGCAATAAACACAGCAGAGATCAGAGCAGGCCCAGTCCAGGCCTCTACGCTGCTCTAGCACAGCTAGCCACTGGCAGCCACTGGCTGGGGGTAGGGCTGCTGGGCTCAGGGTGAGTCACAAATTGGATCTGAGTCAGCAATGGGAGTGTGTGTAAGACAGGGGAGGTGTCAGCTGACAGCCCAGTGCAGCATCAGAAGCAGCCCATGGTGTGGGGGCCGCTCCAAGCCAGCCATGGAGAGAAAGGGGAGGGAGGTGCTGCAGCCCGGCCTTCGTTAACTGGTTAAACTTAATGTTTCAGCAGTTAACTAATTAAACAGGATTTTACATCCTTAGCAGGTTTAGTCTTGAGAGAAGAAGCCGGGGACCATGGTAACAGTCTCTAAATCTGCTCAGGGCTGTTACACAGGGGCCGGGATCAGTGGTTCTAAGGGCCCACGGAGGGCAGGGCTAGAGGCGATGGAGCTAATCTGCAGCAAGGGAGGGTTCGGTTCAGTAGCAGGGAGGAGAAGCTCTGGAACCGGCCTCCAGGGCAGGGTCTGGAGTCCCCGTTGTCAGAGCTTAGTAACAGGCTGCACAAGCCCCGTGTCAGGGCTGGTCTAGGTTCACTCTGTCCTGCAGGCCTTGGCGGCATCTCAAGGTCCCTTCCAGCCTGACATTTCTATGATGATCCCGTCACCCTGGTGCCAGGGCTGGGCCAGCCGAGCTGAGCTGTGTGAAACATGGGACGGGGTGAAACACACAGCAGGGGTGAGGGTGAAATACGGGACAGGGTGAAACACACAGGAAGGGGTGAGGGTGAAACACGGGATGGGGTGAAACACACAGGAAGGGGTGAGGGTGAAATACGGGACAGGGTGAAACACACAGGAAGGGGTGAGGGTGAAACACGGGATGGGGTGAAACACACTGGAAGGGGGGGGGGGTTGCCTGGGACACACTTTGCACAAAGACGTTTTATGAGATATTTTGTTTCAGATTTTGGAAATTGATGAATGTAAGTTTGGATTGGGGGGGGGTGTCATTTAATTGCTGTTCTCACACTGTCATTAACCCCATTCCCAGGATGCTGAGTTTCTGCTGGGCAGGGCTACAATAGGATATGTCACCCACAGACACGCACGGACGCACAGCTCACACCTTACCAATTACACTGATGTGTTGTGTGTGGCTGAGCTGGGATCTCGTCACCTGATTGTCGCTGTCCTTGATCTCGTACCCGCAGGAGAAATTCCCAGAACTGCCCCCGGACACCACATGCTCATAGTCGTAGGTGGCCTTCTCCTTTGAGCCCGTCTGGACTGAAACCTCCTCCCCGTCCTTGCAGAAGACGATGCGGGTGGCCAGGTGCCAGGAGGACATGAAGCACCTGACCTGCACGGAGTCCCCTGGCTGGGCCAATGTCTGGTTCAGGTAGAGGGTGGGGGCAGGGAGAGCACCTGGGGAGGGGAAGGGGGCAGAGCTGTCAGTGGGGTGTTGCTGGTGCCTGGTGCTGTTAGTGGGGCAGGAGGTAAGTAGAAGAGGGTCTGGGCCGTGTCTCAGATGGAGGCTCTGACCTGACCGGAGGCTTTACCCCAGGGGCTAATGGGCTGTGTACAGGCCTCAGGGCTCGGTCGGGCTGGGTGCCAATGCCTGGTGCTGTGCACTGTGCTAGAGCAGGCCCTGCTGAGGTCACTGACGGATGCAGCTGGGGCAGGACGGCTGGGAGTGAGGCCAAGGGCTGGGAGCTGGTGCTGAGGGAAGGTAAATCCTTGGGTCAGAGCTGGGAGGCAGCAGGGCAGGGAGAGGTCAGTTGGGAGGCATCTGCACCCTGCTCAGGCCCTCACCCAGGCCTGCCCCTCTTCCCAACCCATTGCTGTTGGCACCGCATTCAGCAGCGAGCAGCCAAAGGGGTGGTGGCTGGAGTGCCCGGTGGGGGAGAGGTAAAGGCCCTGGGTGCATTGAGGACAGACAGACTGGACTCACCGGGAGCTGAGCAGATCTCCTGGCTGCTGCGGCTCAGCGCTGGGAACAGAAAGGGGACGTGGGGTCAGTGCCAGTCTGGAATCTCCCCTGCGGTGAGATACCAGGGACAGCTTCTGGGGCCTCTGTTCCCCACACTGATTACAGGCTCCATTTTATGCCCTGCCTGTCCCACCAGGAGCACCCCTGCCTGTTCCATGAGGCTGTGCCAGGCACCGTGCAGAGCCCTGACCCCCAGGTTCCCTCCTGAAAAGAGCTGAAGTGACTTGGGCCCAGCCCTATAATGAGTCTGACCCCAAGACCCAGAACCCCTGAATTCTGGGTGAACTCATAACTGGAGCCCAGCCTCGAACCCATCTCAGTGTCTCTGGCCTGTCAGTAACAGGGAACTCTGGAGCCAGATGCTGATAACCCCCTGTGGTGAATAGGAGGAGTTCTGGCCAGCATTTGGTGACTAAAGGGTGAAAGTCAGATAGCTATGGGGGTGTTGGCAGGGAGCCAGAAGAGCCAACAACAGAGGGTGTTGAAATTTGAATTGAATAGATCTACCTGCCTGCTGATCTCTTTGTGTGAGTTTAAGGCTGCGTCCACACTACACCCTAAACTAGAAATAAGAAATGCATTTCTTATTTCAATGTTATTTTGAAATAGCTTATTTTGAAATTTGGCGCACCTACATGGTGCCAAATTTTTTTAAATGAAGTGCTATTTTGAGCCATCCCTGATCCCTCGTGCAATGAGGTTTACCAAGATGGCAAAATAGCACGCCCGTTATTTAAAAAAATATTTTGAAATGACTGGCAGCTTGTGTAGACACAGGGTAGCTGTTTTGGGCTCTCTCCAGTATCCCAAAATAGCCTTGCAGTGTAGACATACCCTAAGGTAGGAGCTGGGGGAAGCAAGATGAATTGAACCTACAAAGAGTACTGGGCATGGAAATGGACTGGGCTTCGAAGTATGGATCACCACAGATCATGAGTAGATTGAAAAATGTATATTCAGTTGCGATTAGGTTATTTTTCTTTGTTTTGTTGTTTGGTTAAACTCTGTGCTAAGCCCATGTGCCTCCCTCCTCCCCCTCCCCCTGACACACACACACACACACACACACACACACACACACACACACGCTATATCTAAGCTGCACCCAGAGATATTATTTTTCTCTATGTTATATTTTGTTTTTCTCAGTTGCTCTGTAACATCTAGCAATCAAGTAGTCTTTATTAGTATATCTGGGTATGTCTACACTACAACGCTAGTTCGAACTAACTTAGTTCGAATTAGTTAATTCGAACTAAGCTAATTCGAACTAACGCGTCTAGAACTAAAAACTAGTTCGAATTAGCGTTTTGCTAATTCGAACTAGCAAGTCCACATTGAGTGGACTCTGAACAGGGCTTAAGGATGGCCGGAAGCAGTGCCGGCAGGGCATCAGAAGAGGACTTAGAGCGTGGAGATGCTGTCTCAGGCTAGCCGAGGGCTGCGCTTAAAGGGTCCCGACCCCCACCCCGGACAGACAGTTCTAAGGGGTGCCCTGCTTAAAAACCAGTCCTGGCTTGGATTGCCCGGAGTACCCACACTGGGCACATCACACCACTCGGCCATCAGCCCGGCTGCACTTGCCGCAGGCTGCCATCTGGGGAGAGGGGGCAATCGGGGGGCTGCAGGAGAGCTTCCACCCCCAGAAGCCCGCAGAGCCAGCCCAGTCCTCCCCATCGGGGGCTCGTACCCCATTCCTCCCTCACCTCCTTCCCTAGCCCCCGTTCTTATTGATGTACAAAATAAAGATAACGTTTCTTCCAACATTGACTCTGTCTTTATTGAACAAAAGTGGGGGAGACTGGGAAAAGGAGGTGGGAGAGGGGAAGAGAAAGGCTGGGAGAGGGGAGGGCAACTAACATGATCAGGGGTTGGGAACAGGTCCCAGATGAAGAGAGGCTACAGAGACTGGGACTGTTCAGCTTAGACAAGAGGAGACGGAGTGGGGACAGGATAGAGGTCTCTAAAAGCAGGGGTTGGGTGGAGAGGGTGCATTCAGAAAAGTTCTTCCTGAGTTCCCATAAAGAAGGACTAGAGGACACCAAAGGAAAGGAATGGGTAGCAGGCTTGAAACTAGTAAGAGAAAGTTGTTGTTGTTGTTGGCAAAGCAAAGAGTTAACCTGTGGAACTCCTTGCTGCAGGAGGCTGTGAAGGCTACAACTAGAACAGAGTTTAAAGGGAAGGGAG
Organism: Pelodiscus sinensis; assembly: GCF_049634645.1. NCBI lineage: Eukaryota > Metazoa > Chordata > Testudines > Trionychidae > Pelodiscus > Pelodiscus sinensis. The sequence continues at coordinate 288,549 of NW_027465948.1, read as the reverse complement.
ATCAAGTCATGGAGGTTGGGTCCATGGAGTAGTCTTAGCCAGGGGGTAGAAGTGGTGTCCCTGCCCAAAGTTTGTGGAAGGCTGGAGAGGGATGGCACGAGACAAATGGCTTGGTCACTGGCTTCGGTCCATCCCCTCCAGGGTCCCTAGTGTTGGCCGCTGTCGGCAGACATGCTACTGGGCTAGATGGACCTTTGGTCTGACCCAGGACGGCCATTGTAAGCTCAGGGCTCAGGGTCGGGGGGTCTCAATGGACCCCCTTGATTTTCATGCACACCTGCTCCTGGGTGGCCAGGCTGGCAGCTCTCCTGCCCTAGACGGCCACTTTCCGGTGCCTAGTGCGGAGATCGTGGACGAGGTCCACGACGTCCGCACTAGCCCAGGAAGGTGCCCGCCTCTTGCGGTCCTGGGCAAGCTCCCGGGAGCCACCAGCCTGGTCCTGGGAAGAGGGGGTGGGCTGGGGGGCATCGGGTGGGTGGGGTCCGGGGCCGGGAGGGGGGCATAGAGTTTCCCTGGTGTTGGCTAGAGTGGCCACCAGGGAAACCTGGGGAGAGCTAGCCTCCCACTAGTTCGAATTAAGGGGCTACACTAGTAAGTTCGAACTAGGCTTAATCCTCGTAAAATGAGGTTTTCCTAGTTCGAACTATTCGCTCCGCTAGTTCGATTCAAATTCGAACTAGCGGAGCGCTAGTGTAGTGGCTATGAATGTTAGTTCGAACTAACATCCGTTAGTTCAAACTAACATTGTAGTGTAGACATACCCTCTTTTAGTTTTGTTAATAAAAACAACTTTTTTAAGGCGACGCTATGATTCTTGTATCCTAGAAAGCAGCAGGAGGTCTGTGTACGCAAGCCTAGACTGAGAGGTCATCTAGCAGAGATTACAATTTGTTTTCTGTTTTTCTTTTCCAAGCTCTCTTGGCGGAAAAGAGTTTGGGGATACCCCCTTGGAAGAACTCAAAGCCTAAGAAGAAAGGTGGGTTTTTATTCACTTGGCAGAGGCAGCTACCTCCCAAGGTGAAGGGATCTGTGACCTCAAGGAAGTTGGTTTTTATTTTTAAGCAGAATGCTGTTAAGGCAAGGTCTTTAAGGTCTCTGGCAGGTCTGTACCTTCTGCACTCTGAATGCCAGAGTGGGGAACAGAGTTGACCACCCTCCCCCTCCAATGGCAACTGCCTCCCTGCTCTCTGCCTCCAGGCTGCGCTGACACCCCAGGAGCATCTGAGCCCCGCCCGGCCTGACCCCATGGGCCTGGCGTGGGGAGCTGGGCCCAGTGACACCCCAGGGGTGGGATCCAGCTGAGTGCCAGGTCCCAGCTCCCCAGGGAACGCCGCCGCCCTGCAGCCTGGGGTCTGGGTGGGGAAGCAGGGACCCGGGGAAGGATTTAGGCCCCGGGGACAGTAACTGGCCATGAGCTCCCAGGGCACCGCGGGGCAGCTGGGCCGATGGACCCCTGGGCTGTGTAACGAGGGGGCAGGGAGCAGGCACCGGGGGGGGGGGGGGATTTCCCCAGCCTGAGGCCTTGGGGAGGCCGATCCTGGATCATGCGCCCGGCTCGGGCCCCATTTCAAAGGCTGCTGGCAAAGTGCAGCAGGGGCAGGGCAGGACCCTCTGCTGCTAGAGGGGATTTGCCGACTCCCTGGGCTTCCTTGGCTCCATTTTCTCCCACCCCCTGCGAGTTAGCCCAGGCTCTCACACACTCACCGAGCAGCAAGAGGAACAGAGACAGGAGCATCGGGGCTGCGGCAGGAACCGAGAGGGTGGAAATGGCCAAACGACGTCGGCTTCTGACGAGACCAGGAAGGGACAATCTGCAGTCGCTGTCTGCTCCGACCTGCCCCCCGCTGCCCCTCTGGGCTCACAGCAGAAAGCCCCCCTCCCCGTGCAGAGTCTCTGCCAGCCCCTCAGGGCTGGGCTGGGAACCCAGATGCTGTCGCTGCTCTGATCCTCGTCAGGGCGTACGGTGAGGGAGCAGAGATGCCGCGGCCCTTCTGCTCTGCCCCGTCCTCTCCTCGTGTCTGATCGTCACTGTTCTTCATTTCCTGTCCTCTACATACCCCACCACCACCCACATCTATATTTAGCGCCGGAAGCCTGAGAATCAAACACGTGTAGTTACAGGACTCAGCGAAAGCTACCATGTTAGATGTAGTCCTGGCCTCGCTGGAAGGTTTAACATGAACTACACTGAACTCATACATAGAGCTCAAAGTGCTGTATCAGGGAAACAGGTGGGGAAACTGAGGCACGGGAAGGTGGGAATGGGAGTGTCCTGAAGTCACCCAGCAGGACAGAGCCAAGAATAGAAGTCAAGTCTTTGTCTATACATTCAGCATTAAAACACTGAGCGCACGGGGTGATTTTTTACACCTCTAAGCAATGTTCCCTCTAATTATTTTCATTTGTGTGCGCCATAAATATTGTTATGTGCACTGAGGTATGTGTGGATATGCATCACCAGTGGCAACACCTATTCCCGGCTATGGGCACTGTGCTCCTCAGCTGGGCTGCATGTAAATGAAGGGTAGCGGTGGTCGGAGACTCTCTTCTAAGGGGGACGGAGGTGCCCATCTGTCGCCCTGACATTTCATCCCAGGAGGTATGCTGTCTGCCGGGGGCCGTATCCAAGATTTTACGGAGGCATTGTCGAGGATTATCCGGCCCTCTGACTACTACCCCATGCTACTCATCCATGTGGGCACAAATGATACTGAGAGGTGTGACACTGAGCGGATCAAGAGTAACTACAGGACACTGGGGGTATGTCTAGACTACAGGCTTTTGTCGACAGAAGTTTTGCCAACAGATACTGTGGACAAAGCTTCTGTCAACAAAGAGCATCCAGACTACTTACAGTTCTGTTGACAAAGCAGGCTGCAATAACGCCTTTTATTGACAGAACTCTGTTGACAAAAGGTGTTATTCCCTGTAGAATGAGACCACCTTGGCTTAACCACGAGATCTTGCATGATCTAAAAATAAAAAAGGAGTCATATAAAAATGGAAAGTAGGACAAATTACAAACGATGAATATAGGAAAACAACACAGGAATGCAAGGGCAAGATTAGAAAGGCAAAGGCACAAAATGAGCTCAAACTAGCTATGGGAATAAAGGGAAACAAGATGACTTTTTATGAATACATTAGGATGAAGAGGAAGCCTAAGGACAGGGTAGGCCCACTGGTCAGTGAGGAGAAACATAACAGGAATGGCAGAGATGCTTAATGACTGCTTTCTTTCGGTCTTCACTGAGAAGTCTGAAGGAATGCCTAACATAGTGAATGCTAGTGGGAAGGTATTTAGAAGATAAAATAAAAAAAGAACAAGTTAAAAATCACCTAGAAAAGTTAGTTGACTGCAAGTCACCAGGGCCTGATGAAATGCATCCTAGAATACTCAAGGAGCTGATAGAGCTGAGCCTCTAGCTATCATCTTTGGAAAATCATGGGAGACAGGAGAGATTCCAGAAGACTGGAAACGGGCAAATATAGTGTCCATTTATAAAAAGGGAAATAAGAACAACCCAGGAAACTACAGACCAGTTAGCTTAACTTCTCTGCCATGGAAGATAGTGGAGCAAGTAATTAAGGAAATCATCTGTAGACACTTGGAAGGTGGCAAGGTGATAGGGAACAGCCAGCATGGATTTGTAAAGAACAAATCATGTCAAATCAATCTGATAGCTTTCTTTGATAGGAGGCAGAGGCAGGCCGGGAATGGGCCGGGACTGAGCCGCGTTCTCCTTTCCCCGGGGAGGGGTGACCCTGGGCCTTTCAGGGGTGCTCTTGTGTGACTGCACCTGGGCCCCAGACTGGGGAGTGGCCGTTAGTGGATCCCCTTGTTCCATCCTCCGGAGTGACCCTTCAGTCGGGGCCATTGCTCAGGGTTGTCTCCTCACAAGACCGGCCCTGCCCCCGCCCCCGCCCCCGCCCCAGCCCCCACGCCCGCCCCCGCCCCAGGAGCTCTCTCTGTCCGTCCACTTAGCTTAAAACCACCTCGGCAGCCGTTTGCATGGGACGTGCAGCCCCAGGATGCTCAGGGACCACCCCCTCCCTCTTCTCTCCCCTCAGAACTCAGCCGACTGGGCGAGGATGGGTCACCACGTGGCCCAGCTGGGCCTTTTCATTTTGGACCCTTCCGAGGACGTCAGCCAGCTGGCCCGGGAGGGGGTGCACCGCCTCTGCTAACTCCTCCTGCATCACAGGGGTAAGGAACCCAGCTGGGACCTGGGCCCCAGGGACACCCTGAGGGTGCCGGCGGCGGGGGGAGGGGACCCAGCCCTTTTCCCCCAGACTGGCCCAAGGGGGGATGCGTCCCTCTGTGTTCCCGTCCTTCTGCCTCCTTTGCCCCTCCATTTGCCCAGGGATGCCTGCAGGGACCCATGCGAGGGGAAGGGCTCAGACCTGCCAGCAGAATGACCCTGTTTTGTCTCTTGCAGGCCTCAACATCCACGAGACAGAGGACCTGTGGTGCAGGCACTGGTATAAGGAGAGGTGGGTCCTGGCTCACAGCAACACAGTCAGGGTGGGAGAGGTAAGGACGCGCTGCCAGGGCAGGGCAGGGCTCAGGGGTGGGCTGCCCCTTTGTGACGCTGTCCCGGCGTTTCAAGGGGGCGGCTCTTCCTAGGGGCAGTGACGCACGGAGCCCTGGATCTCCCGTAGAGGGGGAGCCAGGGCGGGGGGGGAGGTAACACTTTCTGATGTTGGCCAGTGGTCTAGGGCTGCTCTGTTCTGTGAAGGGGGGTGAGGTCTGGGAGGATCTTGGGGGCAGGAGGAAGGTGTGACCTGGGGCAGGGGTTGGGGTGCAGGGTCAGGAGAGCGTCCAGGTGCAGGGTCTGGAAGGGAGTTTGGGGAAGGAGGAAGCTGTTTTAGCCTCAGGAGTTGGGGCCGGGCTCTGGGCCATTAACTGAAGCCTCGTGTCCTCTTGATTTCAGGTCTTTGGGCAGCTCTTCTCCCAGGAGCAGGAAAACTCCTTTTTGGAGACGGCTCTGCTCGCTGCCCACTCCCCCCTGCGGTGCCCCAGCAAGGCTGGGCTGGTCCTGGCCCACGCCCTGCAGGGGCATGCCCAGCACGTCCTCGGCTACATGGTGAGCAGCCAGAGCGGATGCAGGAGAGTGGGGAGGGTCAGGGTCTCCTTCCCATCCCCTCAGGGAGTCCACCCCGCCCCTTTCCTCAGGCTGACAGAATCCCTCCTGCCCCTGCGAGCGTCCTTGGGGTTGGGGGAGGCTCTGCACACACAAGCCGTGTCCTGGGAGATGGGAGGGGGGAGAGGTGTCAAGAGCCCTGGGAGGGGGGTCAGGAGCTCACCCTACGGGCTGCTGGCCTGACAGGGGGGTGAGCAGGGAGCAGAACAAGTCTCAGCACTGGGGGCAGGAGGGTGGAAATGCTGGGGGGGGGGCCCAGTACCCCTGACTCCCTGGGGATGGATCTTTGTCTGACAGATTCTGCTTCCCTTGCAGCAGGAAGACAGCCAGTGAGCGCACCAGGAGCTGAGGAGGCAGCAGCTGCGTCCCCACTTCCAACCCTGCAAATTGTATATAATTGTATTTTAATTATGATTAAACAACATTTGAAAGAACTTTTGGAGCAGGCTTGGTCAATCATTGTTAATCCTTCAGTCTCTCCATACGCAGCCAACAGTAGACAGCAGTTTTATATTCTGGAATGCAACATTAAAACATTAGACGGAAAGTCACTTTAAAAAGGAAAATCGAGAGGTTCCCTTTCAATCTGATGGCAACAACTCATTTACCTTTTTTTTTTCATTACCCAGGTTTTTGTGAAAATTGACAAGTTTCTTTGAGGTGTTTCAATTTTGATGAAACTGCATTTTCCAGTGGAAAAGCATTGCGCTGGAAAAATTCCAGCCAGCTCTAGGAAATAGGTAATACACCAACCAATGGCTCTCAGGAATATGTAGCATAGCTCAAGAGTGTACTAGAACGAATAAAACGGCCTTGTCATGCACTGCAAGAGGCTTTTTGTGTTCAGTTATTTCCTTTTTTTAGAAGCCCTTCACCCCAGACAGTTGCAGCTTCCATCCGTGCAGGACTCTGCTGGAGAACACACAGTACGCTGGCTGCCCAAGTTTATCGTCCACATGATGCCCCCTCTGGGAAAGGTGAGAAGGTTGCTCTGTGGTTGTTTGGTCCTCTGGTCTCAGCTCCTCACTGGTTCCCCTGCACAAACATCCCTCTCTGAAGAGCTACACAGCACTTGAGTTGCAACCTTTTCTGTCACTTCACATAGCACCATGATCTGATATATGTTGATTTTCGTCTGGCTTTTGGCATTGTCCCTCATGGCATTCACACCGGAAGACTGGGGAAATGTGGTCTAGATGAAATTAGTATAAAGTGAGTGAACAACGGCTTCTACATTTTGTAGATTACTCCAAACTGGGATGGGCTGCAAACACATTGTAGAATGGGATTACAATTCAAACAGATCTTGAGAAACTGGAGAATCGGGCTGGTATCCCGGATTCTGACTGCACCTTTATACAGCCACAGCCTCCTGCCCCAGCACCAACACTGACAGCGGATGGTGATGGCTTCCCCCATGGCAACCACCCCGCCGGGGCTGATGGAGATGGAGGGTCCGGGCGCAGGGAGCTCTGCATTTACACACAGACAGGAGTGAGCTGGGGAGGCACAAACTCCTCCCCGTGTGTTAGCACCCACCCCCAGGGACAGCGCCGGGGCTCACAGACACCTCTCTGCACCCACAGGGGCCCTGCGGGCTGGGGACTGATCTCTGCCCCCCTTAGAACAATCTGGAGTCACCCCCGACTGCCCTGAGAGTAGGGCCTGGTTCAGATCTAAGGCCCCCAGTGTCGATCCGCAGTCACCCCCCAACTGCCCTGAGGACCCGTCTGGATTCTGATCTAAGCCCCCCAGTGTCAAAACAAGGAGGTGGAACTCAGCTTTGGGGTGAACATTCAGGTATCAACAGCTCTTCTCTGTCCCCACCTATCCCAAACAGAGATACTCATGTCCCAACACCCTGAATTGCTCCGCCAGCCAGCATCCTGGAGAGGAGACAGCTCATTAGAGACCAGAACTCAGAGCGATTGGATCCCACACCCTGGTCTCGGATCTTCCACACACACGCCTGCCATAGGCACGTGCACCAACTGTCTCTGATACTCACCGAGGAAGAGGACGGTGATAGCAGATGCCATGATGGGGCTGTGAGGGGCCCCTTAGCACCACCGCCAACGCCCCGGTGCCCAGTTCTACCCAGTCCCATATAAGGAGCTCAGATGCTAGCTGCAGCTACAGGAAGATGTCGATGTCTTGTCACTTCCTGCGTCCGTCACACCTTGTCTCTGATCTTCAGGTGAAATCTAGTGTGGTCACAGTTAGCAGCAAAGGTCCCTGCACAAATCAGGAAACCCTGCAGCCAAGTGTCACGTAGCTCGCAGCTGGCCTGTTTGTTTTGGGGAGGGGGAAACTGGTCACCATCAAAGTACTCTGTGTCCTGGGCTAATGTGCATCTGAGCGAGATCTAGGAAGCCGCAGTCTCATCTTCCATCTTTAATCGACGACTATTTCCTGCAGATTACACACACCCCTTTTTTTACAAATGATCCAAAGGATGGCATCACAAGCCACGTGACTGAGGGGGCAGAGTTAAGGGCATTTGGGGGACAGTCACTGTGTCATTTCCAGTTGCTGGAAAGTTTGATTCTGCAGCCTCCCCTCCTAGCCTGCAAACCTGCCGCCATGTGACATGGGCCCTGGTGCCATGCATGGAGAGGACGCAATGGGGGGCACCTGGGTTTGCTGCCTCTTATGCCATAGTTCAGCGGTGATGATGGCTTAATGCCTGGAGCTAAGCGTGTTTTCTCTGTGTGTGAATTAAATCAACCAAGTTCAAAAGGAAACGGAAACAAGATAAATTCGATCCTGTGCCCCCAGTAGGTTACCAATGAGGAGAGACCCAGGGACTTACTCATGCCCCACAGATACCCTGCCCCCAAGTGGCCAGTGGGTGAGTGGCCAGGTCCCTAGCAAGGGATGGGACACGGGCTGTGTTTGTGCTGCCGCTGGCTAGAGAGCAGGAGAAAGCTGGGGGCCAGGAAGGTTTGATTCTGATCCTGGCTCTGGGAGGCGAGTGGGGACTAGTGGTTAGCGTCGAGGGCCTGGCAGGCAGGACTCCTGAGTGTTGCCAGCAGAGGTCGCCGTAGGGCAGAAGAGGGGGTTGAGAGAAATGGGACGGGAGCTGCAGGGCAATAAGGGTTGGGAGGGAGATGAGCCGAGGATAGTGCTGAGAGATGGGGGAAGGGGTTTGAGAGCAGACAGGATGGGGCAGAAAGGACGGAGATTTGAGGGGACATGGGAAGGGGCAGCAGGGCGGAGGTTTGGGGGGAGATGGAGGAAGGTCCAGCGGGGGCCACAGACATTGTTGGAAGGGGGTGGCGAGAGGGGGGATGGGAACGGTTCCCCCCTCACCGAGTCAGGGTCAGCGGATGGGGTGTGGGGATTTGTTTTCCCTCCAAAACTCCGGCTGAGCTGGGGCAACTCTGTCCAGTGGGGAGGGGGGGAACAAGGGGCAGGCGACACCCCCCATGGCCATGGGGCAGATACACACTGACACACTCATGAACGGGGAACGCTGGTGCCCCCCAGCCAGGTGGGGGGAGTTTCCATTGTCCCCTCTTCCCTTCCCCCCTCAGCACCTGCTCCCTTTATCCCCGCTCTCCCCCCATATTCCCCTCCCCCCAGTGGTGTTGCATAAATTGCTGGTTTCGTCCCCTTGGAGGCTAGTTTGATTTACCCCAAGAAGAGAGTCACACTTTCAGGCTGGGTCCAACTCAAGTTTATTGGTTGCAAGCAATGGTCAGCCAAGGAGCTATTGCTCAAAGCAAAGCTGACCCTGAGCGTTGGCTAAGCATCCTTTTTTATACTTTCTTTAACTTTCTTATCTAACTTGGCACATCTTGATTTGTTACCTTAGCTTCGTGTTGCCGCGTTATTGGTTAGCATATTTCAACTCTATTCCATTCAGTAACAACCACCAGTATAGCTTACTTAAGCAATAGCAATTAGCAAATTTCCCTAACTCAAGTAATACGTGTAATCCAGTCCTTGAGAAATGGGTCTAAACGGCTAGTTCCCCTTTTTACTACAGCTTCTAAAACATGCTCAATTAGCTAAATGATATGTGCTGTTTCAAGCTTAAGTAATGGAAGGGGGAAGAAGCACACATAGTCTTTACTATATTTTACTACAATTCCCTCCTCAAGATGCTTTCTTCGAATTATACTTAATCTGTTTCAGCCATTGCTAGTTTCTGGTAATGTACATTTCACGTTTTACAACTGACTGCACAGTCCGCTGTACAAGAGCTATAAGACACGGTGCTGGACAAGGCAATAAGCATAACATTATCATAACAAAACAGAACTAAACAGGAATGTGTACCAACATAGCACAATAAGATTCGTGTTCATGTTCTTCTTACTAATTTTCAGTTTTAGTCTTTTTGTAGTCAGAAATCTTTGGGCTTTGGCGGTGTCCTAGAAGCTGAGTTTTCCTCTTTTTCTTTGCATGCAGGGGAGAGGTTACTAGCACATCACCCTGTAATATTTTATTTTGGTTCTTCTGGTATCCAACAGGTGGGAAAGCAGGACCAGAAGAGAGAGGCTTATCAGCAGTCGGGGTAGGATCATTTTGAGATGGAAGGATCTTTTTGCAGTGAGAAGCCTTGGCCAACAGTCAGTTCTTGGTACTTCACAGCGGTGTTGGTGGTTAGCAAAACTTGGTAAAGGTCTTTCTAGAGTGGTCTTTCGCTGATGGACATAAGAGTATTCTCTGAGCCAAAAGCCAGCTAGCTCTTTTAGAACCAAGGTTATTTCCTAGGAATGAAGCACACCGTAAAAACAATCCCGCGCGGTTGTTTGACACCGGCCTTATCAAAGTGAGGCCTTTTTTGGCATGTGGTTGCCAGGGGAACCAGGGTCACAGTAACTGCTGTAGCATATGCTTCTCAGGCTGACTTAATGATTTGAGTTTGTCAGTCCTCAGCAAGATACCATGGACTGCCTCAGTTTACTCCTATAGTTCTTTTCTCTTGACTTTGGGGTTCTTCTTAATCTACTAGGTTAAATACAACAATTTAAGGGGTTTTAATTTACTCTGGAAGTGCCGGTACAGCACTAACATTATTATAAATGTTAAAATCAAAACTCCTCACATAATTTGGCAAACACTATTCAAATCCATCCCCAAGATATTTCGTCGCCTTACTGGCGCTGCCCATGATTATAGGTTTGACCTCTACTGCCTGGTTGAGTGCTGCAGAGATAGGTGTTTGGCATGGTCCACGGTGTTTCCCCATCTGTGCGTACCTCAGACAGCCAGCCCCGATATATCTTTGGGCATTGGCCACCAACTTCTTGATCTTTGCCTGCAGGGCCAGTAAACCCTCCTCTGGTACTTACTTCCGCCGTGCCACTCAGCATCTCAGGCCACTTGATGAGGGACTGTTATGCACACAGACGGATATATAGAGGGGCAGGATGGAGTGATCTGTCTGGGTAGTCAAACACCAGTAGGTACCGTTCATTTGGACCAGCTCAATGTTCATTTGTTTCTCTGAGACAACCACATCAAACCTAGGCAGATTCGTCATGATGTTAAATGGGCAGATACATAAAATTTCCTTATCAAAGTGGGTGCAACAATCCCTGGGTATAGGGAGGCTCCCACACCTTCAGAATAAACAATGCTTCTTATTTTATCTATATGCCCCTGCTTTGGTACAGGCAGGGAGGTTACTATTCTGATCTGATCTGAGTGAGGAATCCCCAGAGAGGCCAAAAACGAATGGTTGTACTATGCCCTGTCCAGGTGGGCCTTTGGGTCCTCATGGATTCTTTCTTTCCCCACTCCCATGGGTAGGCACAGGGGAGATAATCTCCAGTCCAAACATCAGGTTAGGTCTAGTGAAGTAGACACAGAGCTGGACAGATCCTTCAAACTATTTAGGATCAATTGATTAGCTTGGCTGGTGTGTAGGCCTTCACGGGCACTGGATATTACTGCATTTACAAGCCTGGATTCTCATACAATTTCTGGGCTTTGACATAAGTGTTGCTGACAGAGTTTCCAGGCCCAAACCAATCTGCGATGGTATCTGCTAAGCCTTGTCATTGCCTACTCAGGCATTTGCCAATTTGATTAGCCAGTCTAGCACACAGCTGGTCTGTACCAGTGTGGAACATCATCAAGGTAAAGATCAGTGACAGTTGTCCTGGTTCTGGGACAGGGGCCTGTTCAGGGCATGATGCACAATTGGGAGGCTCTATTTTGTCCTTAAAGTCCTGGTTGATGATATCCAAATGAGGGCAAGTTAGCAGTGGCCATTCATTAAAGCAAAACCAAACCAGTCTGGTGGGAAGGGGCTAGTACCCATCTCCCATCCTTCTGTTCACGTGATGCACTCTTTGCTTCCTTCCAGTTCTTTTTGTTCACCTGTGGAGACATTGTTAACATTCTCCTAGCCTAAACAATTTTCTATACATATCATTTGCAATACGTATTACAATTAAGACACACAAGACAAACTTGGACAGAACACAAACTCATTATGTCATGACACAGAACCATGGTTTTTTTTGTTGTTGTTGTTTTTCTTCAACTGGCACCAGCGCTTTCTGATGATCTGAAAGACAAGAAAACATTTCTCCCCCATCGGGGTGACCTATTATAACTTAAAATACTGCCTAAGATCTGTTAGGGGAACCGGTTACAGCTAGTTCCTTACCACTTTCATGTGCGAGTGAGCTGCAACTTTCTGAGAACAAGAGCGCTTCATCGGTACTCGTGACCTTCCACTCCCTTGAATTACCTTAGAGTTGCTAGCCCTCCCCAACAATGGCATGGCTCAGTTTCCCTCTTGTATTGCAGACCGGGCTTTTTTTTTTTTTTTTTTTTTATCTTATGATCTGTCTTGATCCTGCTAAATGACTTTTCTTAATTACACAGATTTGTCTAGCATTAATTTGGTAAGGAGAGTGGGCTTTCCAATTAGCCCCCACACCTCCTAATTCTTTTCAGTATAAGGTTTTTATAACGTCCAGGCTGCAGCAGTTGATCTATGCTGCTGACTCTGGGGTGGATCACTTGCTCATGCTCTGTAAGGAGATTTATGTTGCAGAATGTGTCTCCTTGTTAGGGCAGATTTAGTTTTTAGTGATTACATCTTCACATTCAATTTCTACTGGTTGACATTTGGGTGGCTTTTAAGTTACCTTCCCCCACGCCCTCGAACTAATTATAACGGCGTGTGAGGGAAAGGTTTTAACTTTTTTTGTTCTCTTCTTCTTCTTTCTGGACGGCCCCTACTCATGTGTTGTGAAACATCCTTGGGTTGCCTGCGATTCCAGCCGGAGAGGCTGTCGTTATCTATTTGCTAAGAAGGGCTTGAGAATTTCCTGAAGTTGCTTGGATTCGATCCTTGCTCAAAGCTCGCACTCTCTTTTTAATCGCATAGCCTAAGAAGGTGACCTTTGGCTGGGGCTTTTTCTTGTGAGACTTTATATCTCCTTTTTTCCTAGGGCATCCAACAGGGACTCCATTGCCCTTTTCTAGTTTTCTAAGTCTTTCTGCAATGTGATCACAAAGACATGGGGAGCTGATACAAAACCCTGGGGCAACACAGTCCACAACAACTGAGTTTTGTCATGGGTATGTGGGTCCTCCCACTCAAAGGCAAATAGTTTCTAACTGTCTTTATGCAAAAGGATAGAGAAGAAAGCATCTTTTAAATCTAACACTGAGAACACCTTTGCATCTGCCAGAACTTGTGTTACAATGGTGTGTGGATTTGGGACCATAAGGTGATCCACAAGAACCTTCTTATTTACAGCCTTCAGGTCCCGCACTAATCTATACGAGGTGCCATCTGCTTTGCGTACTCCTAAAACCGGGGTGTTAAAAGGGGAAGAGCCCCGTTTCACTGGCAGCTGCACTACAATCCGATCACCACGGAAGAAAATTTCAGCCTGCAGCTTAGTTAGCATATCTCGCCCTAGTTAGGCAACTGGGCATGCAGATGAAACTACAAAGGCATGCTCCAGCATATTATCTCTAATCTTCGTGAGGAGGGGCTTACATACAGGTAGCTTGCTTCGCCTTCTTCCTTCCCCTCCTCATGTTGCTCCACCATGGGAGTTTTTCTACGCCTGCCTTGAGTCAGATCAACTTCACTACTAGAATCATTTAAAACCTTGGGGCACGCTCTCTTGCCTCCCGTGGCCTTAGTTTTTGCTATCATAACTCTACAAGCTCCTATACTACACTTCAGCAGCCACGCAGGTCGCCTCTGCATGTGATTCAACCAACAATTAATATTTGGGAACTAATCTCAGTGCCTACCTCGAGTAACAATACTATGCACAGAGGCAACTAGATTTACATTAAAAGACTCTGTATCTAGCCAGCCTATCCCAAAGGTTGGCCACTCTAGCTGACAGAATTTGATTAAATAATCCTTTGTCATTTTAATCCCAAAATCACCCTTAAATTTACTGAAATTGCGCAACATGCATCCCAATGGGGTTACGGAGTTTTCTACCCGGGAGCGACCTGGACTCATGTCTATATATTTATTACACACACACACACACACAGTCAACACGCTTTTACCACGGCTCCGCATGTCGATAGAATGACACCACACCAGCTTTTAGCGTCCGAACTCAGAGAGGGTCCAGCGCTTGGCTGCCTCACTAGAGACACCGGTGTGCCCTTGTGGAACCGTGACACTTAAGACAGGTCTATCAGACAGCAACAAATATAGACAAACAGGGGGCTTGGAGACTCACTGGGTCACGAGGTTCGGCTGACCCCCCTTGCAATCAAGAAATCCTGGTCCTCGGGTTTCCCCTTGCAGGATTCTTGGGGCGGCTGGAGTCAGCTTAAGTCTCAGACCTGGTCAGCGACAGTCATTCTTACACACAAACTTTTAGTTTAACAATTTAGGTTTCTAACAAATCATTAATATCAAGAACAGAAGTACTCCTACTAAAAACAAAAGCAATCCCCTGGGGTTTTTCTAACTCCTCATAATTTCCCTACGCAACCCACTGGTTCGTGGTGTTCCTTCTGGGGCTTACAGAGGTTTTTACCATTTGGGTGCGACCCAATTCCACAATATTGTGTTCTTTCCAATGTTCAGACCTATGTGCTGAACGCAACGCCCCCGGGGGACAAACAAATACTCAGACCTCTGTGCTGAGTGCAAACTTACAGATCAATATCTACAAGAACACAGGAATAGGTATACTCACTCCGTCTATACCCCGGCGCCTTCCTCTTTTCTTCGGACCTGACAGCCTCGTGTGACTCATTCAATAGAGACTCCTTTAACTTTCCGGATGTCCCGACTCACGCTTTCGGTGCCGTGACGGACTCAAACAGTCCGGTGCGCACTTCACGGTCACCTACAGCGAATCTTGTCGTCCGACTCCGGAGTAGTCCAAGGGAGGTCCCATCTGGGGTGCCAATTTGTTGCATAAATTGCTGGTTTCGTCCCCTTGGAGGCTAGTCTGATTTACCCCAAGAAGAGAGTCACACTTTCAGGCTGGGTCCAACTCAAGTTTATTGGTTGCAAGCAATGGTCAGCCAAGGAGCTATTGCTCAAAGCAAAGCTGACCCTGAGCGTTGGCTAAGCATCCTTTTTTATACTTTCTTTAACTTTCTTATCTAACTTGGCACATCTTGATTTGTTACCTTAGCTTCGTGTTGCCGCGTTATTGGTTAGCATATTTCAACTCTATTCCATTCAGTAACAACCACCAGTATAGCTTACTTAAGCAATAGCAATTAGCAAATTTCCCTAACTCAAGTAATACGTGTAATCCAGTCCTTGAGAAATGGGTCTAAACGGCTAGTTCCCCTTTTTACTACAGCTTCTAAAACATGCTCAATTAGCTAAATGATATGTGCTGTTTCAAGCTTAAGTAATGGAAGGGGGAAGAAGCACACATAGTCTTTACTATATTTTACTACAGTGGGCACCATTTCCCTGAGGGGAGGGGGACAATGGTGGCAGCCATCGTAGCTGAGGGCGGGGGATTGGCATTGAAAGGACACGGCGGGAGGATGGCCAGTGGTGGCCTGGAGGCCCTGGTTTTCCTGGGCGGCAATTGGAAGGCAAACTTTGCGGGTACGACCCCCACACAAGGACTCAAACCCGCCTGTCCCTGGATGGGGGTGAGCGGAGTCAGCCCGGCTCCCCGTCCTGCTGGAGTCGCCCGAGCAGAGACGCTTGTTTGTTTCCACAGGAGCCGGGCTCCGGGGAGGTGGCTCCGGTGCTTTTCACTCTCTGTGTGGACAGCAAGGGCTGTGGCTGACCCTGCTCCCAGTGTAAGCGGGGGAAAGGCCCTCGTAACCCCAGCAAGGCTGGGCCAGGATCCCTGGAGGCGCGACCCCCCAGTCTTGTCCTGGGCACTTAGCACAGGGGCAGGGAGTCCCCAGCTTGGGGTGGTCTCTGTGCTCCGGATGCTTCCCGACCACAGCTCGTTACATAGAGCTCAGGGCAAACACAATTTATTAAACAGCAATTAATTAAAAAATAGAGGAAAGAGGGGGAGGTGAAAGGAAACAAGTGACCGCCCTGTGGGTACAGGGACACCACAAAGAGCCATCTCGGCAAGGGAAAGGAAGTTCACAATCTGTTTCTCACACGTGCCAGGCCCTGGCCGTGCTGCGCTGACACCCCACGGTGACCATCGTACCTCAGAGCAGCCCCCGGCAGCCCGTGTTCCCCACAGCGACAGAGCCGGGCTGGGCTGGGTACAAAGTGTTGTGCTAGCAGGGCCAGCTCGACCATACAGGCGAATTAGACGTTGCCTTGGGAGCCAGGCTTCCTGGGGCACCAAATTAAACAGAAGAGATTTTGTCTGTATTTAAAATATCTTCACGTGTGTGATCTCCTCTGAACAAAGTGTCAAACATTGTACCTGTCAAACAGCGCCACGTGGCCATGTCAGAAGCTGAGTTGCTTATAGCACCTAGAGGAGCACAGTGGGGTACGTCAATCCAGTTAAAACGTGGCCGGGCACAGTTTGAAAAGAGCCACGCCGAGGTCTGCTGACTGGCAGCTCAGTTGGTTTCAGTAGCCCAGTGCTGGCCAGTCACACAGCTCGGTCCGTGTTGCTCGCTCCTTAGCGAAGGCCGGTCAGCCACCCGCAGCAGCTGTTGTGCCGTGTGACGAGCCGTGATCCCGAAGGCGCTGTGCCCATGAGAATCGTGTCTTGTGCTGGACTTGAAACGTCCGGGAAGAGGTTTTATCCAGATTGTAAAAGGAGCATCACACGTACTTGGAACATTTCTTGTCGACTATTGCAGTTAAAGTAGCAGTAAGGCCGGTTTCCTTTCTCTCTACGGCAATGGTCCATAACAGACATTCTGCCCTTTCGTTTAGTTGTTAAATAGTTTAAAAACAGTTCTCAATGAATGCTGATATGATAAAAGAAATGAGAACTTACCAGCTGTATGGCACTGAGGTGGCATCGCATGCACGGTAACATGCCCAGAAAGATGTCAGTAAAATCATAGAATCATAGAATAATAGGACTGGAAGGGACCTCGAGAGGTCATCGAGTCCAGCCCCCCGCCCTCAAGGCAGGACCAAGCTCCATCTACACCATCCCTGACATATGTCTATCTAACCTGTTCTTAAATATCTCCAGAGAGGGAGATTCCACCACCTCCCTTGGCAATTTATTCCAATATTTGACCACCCTGACAGTTAGGAATTTTTTCCTAATGTCCAATCTAAACCTCTCCTGCTGCACTTTAAGCCCATTACTCCTTGTCCTGTCCGCAGAAACCAAGAGGAACAAATTTTCTCCTTCCTCCTTGTGACACCCTTTTAGATATTTGAAAACCGCTATCATGTCCCCCCTTAATCTTCTTTTTTCCAAACTAAACAAGCCCAGTTCATGAAGCCTGGCTTCATAGGTCATGTTCTCTAGACCTTTAATCATTCTTGTCGCTCTTCTCTGTACCCTTTCCAATTTCTCCACATCTTTCTTGAAATGTGGCGCCCAGAACTGGACACAGTACTCCAGCTGAGGCCTAACTAGTGCAGAGTAGAGCGGCAGAATGACTTCACGAGTTTTGCTTACAACACACCTGTTGATACAACCTAGAATCATATTTGCTTTTTTTGCAACAGCATCACACTGTTGACTCATATTCAACTTGTGGTCCACTATGACCCCTAGATCCCTTTCTGCCATGCTCCTTCCTAGACAGTCGCTTCCCATCTTGTATGTATGGAACTGATTGTTCCTTCCTAAGTGGAGCACTTTGCATTTCTCTTTATTAAACCTCATCCTGTTTACCTCTGACCATTTCTCTAACTTGCTAAGGTCATTTTGAATTATGTCCCTATCCTCCAAAGAAGTCGCAACCCCACCCAGTTTGGTATCATCTGCAAACTTAATAAGCGTACTCTCTATCCCAATATCTACATCATTGATGAAGATATTGAACAGTACGGGTCCCAAAACAGACCCTTGAGGAACTCCACTTGTTATCCCTTTCCAGCAGGATTTAGAACCGTTAACAACAACTCTCTGACTACGGTTATCCAGCCAATTATGCACCCAGCTTATCGTGGCCCTATCTAAGTTATATTTGCCTAGTTTATCAATAAGAATATCATGCGAGACCGTATCAAATGCCTTACTAAAGTCTAGGTATATGACATCCACCGCTTCTCCCTTATCCACAAGGCTCGTTATCTTATCAAAGAAAGCTATCAGATTAGTTTGGCATGACTTGTTCTTCACAAACCTATGCTGGCTATTCCCTATCACTTTATTACCTTCCAAGTGTTTGCATATGATTTCCTTAATTACCTGCTCCATTATCTTCCCTGGGACAGACGTTAAACTGACCGGTCTGTAGTTTCCTGGGTTGTTCTTATAGAGAGCTACACGCTCAATTGTAAAGTCGTCACTTTTCTCTTGCCTTGTGTTATTTATTTCCTCCATATTCCATCATTCTTACTAATCCTTTT
The DNA here is from genome assembly GCF_049634645.1 of Pelodiscus sinensis. Taxonomy (NCBI): domain Eukaryota; kingdom Metazoa; phylum Chordata; order Testudines; family Trionychidae; genus Pelodiscus; species Pelodiscus sinensis. The sequence goes on along the minus strand of NW_027465948.1, from coordinate 270,507 downwards.
GTTGATAGCCCTGCCCAGAAACACTGAGTGCAACTCAAAATGGTTAGAACGCAAAGGTTTATGTTTAGCCAGGTGGTTTGGGGCCAAAAAGCTTGAGAGCCGCTGCTCTGGGATGTGCCCTGCAGCCTCCTGGGGGAGGGGAGGTCACCTCCTCTGAAGCTGGGTTGGGGGGAGAGGGAAGAGGTTTCTGCTGTAGGGCTCCCTAAAGCTGGCCCTGGCCTCTGTCACGTGGTGGGGGGGGGGGTGTCTCTGTGTTCCTGATGTGACTTGAGGTATCGCCCCTTCCTGACAGCACGTCCCTGCCCCCAAAAGTGGGAGCTGGAAAAAAAACTGTAAAGAGTCTCTGAGGAGCAGGGTTATGTGCGTGTGGGGGAGACCCCCAGACACCTGGGCACAGAAAGGGCAGCTCCCCTGGGCCCTGACTGGGCTCTCATCGCCCAGCCATCCTCACCACTGCCCTACTTCTGTCCTGCTCCTCATCCCCCACCCTCCGCTGTTCCCATCCCCTGTTCTCCTCCATCTCCTCCCCCTTCCCTTCTCCTTCCCCTCCCCATTTCTACCTGCCCAGCTCTCTGCCCATCCCCATCCTCTCCCTCCTCCCCATCTGTCCCCCTCTTATGTGAGGGGCTTTGCTGGAAATGTCCCTTCCCCCCCCAGCCAGGGAGATCTCCCCTCCGGGAACAATTCACCCCCCCCATCTCGTTCCCTCCCCTCCACATTGTTTCCTCCATTCCCCACAGTTGAAAATTGAGTTCCCCCGTCCCCTCAGGTGACAGTCGGGCTCCTCTATCCCCTCAGGTGACAGTTGGGCTCCCCCATATGCAGCTGCCTAGGTAAGCGCCCCCCAGCCAGAGCCTGCCCCGGCACCCACATCCCCTCCCCCACTGCCTGTCCCAGGCAACCACCTGAACCTGCGTCCCCCTTTCCCCAGGTCACAGCTCCCTCCCTGACCCTGCAGCCCCCCCGACACCCCTCCCCCAGGCCAGACTCCTCTCTGGCACCCTGTGACGGCGCGTTGGGGTCCCCCGCCTCCTGCACTCCCGTAATGGCACGAACAGACTCCACCAGCCGGTAGAATAGAGGTGGTTTATTGCTTCTTCAGGATACAGCACAGCACAGATGTCATCAGGCTATAGGGCAGGTCTAGGATGCCTCAGCCCCCCTTGATATAGGGAAGGGGGTCTCGGCTTCTAAACCCCCCAGCCTGTAGCTGAGGCTGCTTCCTCCATGCTCCCAGACAGAAACTAACTAACTCTCCTCCAGCCCTGCCCCCCAGCCAGGGCAGACTTCCACCCCGTCCCTGCACCCAGGCTCCTACCCTAAACTCCCTTCTGCACCCAACCACCCCGTCCCAGACCCCAAACCCCTCGGTAGAAATGTGGCCCTTGATCAGTTACCAAAATGCCCCCCCCCATTACAAATTATTGACCAAGCCTGATACAAATGTTTTTTCAAATGTTGTTTAATCAGAGTTTAAATCCAGTTCTATACAATTAGGAGGGTTGGGGAGAGGGGGACGCAGCTGCTGGCTCCTCAGCTCCCTCACTGGCTGTCTTCCTGCTGCAAGGGAAGCAGAATCCGTCAGCGGTTCATCCCCCAAGGACTCAGGGGTACTGGGCCCCCCGGGATTTCCACCCCCCTTCCCCCTGCGCTGAGACTTGTTCTGCTCTCTGCTCACGCCTGTCAGGCCTGCAGCCCGTAGGGTGAGCTCCTGACCTCCCCAGGGCTCCTGACACCTCTGCCCCCTCCCGCCTCCTAGGACACGGTTTCTCCCCCAACCATGCGGGTAGGACATGGGGGGAGGGGGGCAGCCTGAGGAAAGGGGTGGGGGGGACTCACTGAGGGGAAGAGAAGGAGACCCTGACCCTGCCCCATTCTCCTGCATTTGCTCCTGCTGCTCACCATGTATTCCAGGAGCTGATGGGCCTGCCCCTGCAGGGCGTGGGCCAGGACCAGCCCGGCCTTGCTGTGGCGCCGCAGGGGGGAGCGGGCAGCGTGCAGAGCCGTCTCCAGAAAGGCATTCTCCTGCTCTGGTGTGAAGAGCTGCCCAAAGACCTGAAATCAAGAGCACAGGAGGTTTCAGCTGACGGCCCAGAGCCCGGCCCCAACTCCTGGGGCTAAAACAGCTTCCTCCTCCCCCAAACTCCCTTCCAGACCCTGCACCCAGACGCTCTCCTCACCCGGCACCCCAACCCCTGCCCCAGGTCACCCCTTCCTCCTGCCCCCAAGGCCCTCCCAGACCTCACCCCCCTCCGCACAACAGAGCAGCCCTAGGCCACTGGCCAACATCTTGGAGCGACCTCCATAGAAAAGTGTTGCCCCCCATCCCGCCCTGGTTCCCCTCCTACGGGAGATCCGGGCTACGTGCGTCACTGCCCCTAGGAAGCGCCGCCCCTTTGAAACGCCGGGACAGCGTCACAAAGGGGCAGCGCCGCCCTGTCCACGGCTCGAATAGTCGAGGGAAAATGCATCGACTATTCGATCAGCGACTCACTCCCAACTTCCCCCCCGCGTCCTACCCGCACGAGGGCCCCAGCCAGCCCCACCCCCGAGCCCTGCCCTGCCCTGGCAGCGCGTCCTTACCTCTCCCACCCTGACGGTGTTGCTGTGAGCCAGGACCCACCTCTCCTTGTACCAGTGCCTGCACCACAGGTCCGCTGCCTGGTGGATGTTGAGGCCTGCAAGAGACACAACAGGGTCATTCTGCTGGCAGGTCTGAGCCCTTCCCCTCCCACGGGCCCCTGCAGGCATCCCTGGGCAAATGGAGGGGCACAGGGGGCAGAAGGACGGGAACACAGAGGGACGCATCCCCCCTTTGGCCAGTCTGGGGAAAAGGGCTGGGTCCCCTCCCCCCGCCGCCGGCACCCTCAGGGTGTCCCTGGGGCCCACTTCCCAGCTGGGTTCCTTACCCCTGTGGTGCAGGACTAGTTGGTAGAGGCGGTGCACCCCCTCCCGGGCCAGCCGGCTGACGTCCTCGGAAGGGTCCGAAATGAAAAGGCCCAGCTGGGCCACGTGGTGACCCATCCTCGGCCAGTCGGCTGAGTTCTGAGGGGAGAGAGAAGAGGGGGGGTCCCTCAGCATCCTGTCCCACGCAAACGGCCGCTCCCTGAAAGGCCCAGGGTCGCCCCTCCCCAGGGAAAGGGGAACGCGGATCACTCCCAGCCCATTCCCGACCCTGCCTCTGCCTCCCGGGGACGCTCCCAGCCCCGCGCCCTGCAGCCCCAGACCCCCCGGCTCCGAGGTCACTTACGTCAAACCCCGGGAGGGTGGTGGCGACTCGCAGCAGGGCCGTGGTGCTGCCAAGGGCCCTGGCTCGCTCCTGGGGCAGGCGGGACTCCAGCCAGGGGCTCAGGTGCTGGGGGGGAAAGAGGCAGGTCAGGACCCGTAGGGAGGCGCCAGTTCTGGGCAGAGCCTGGGGCTCCTCTCAGACTGTGCCCCCCCCCCCAGCCACTGACACTGCTCCTCTCTCGACCCCCCGGGGAAGCAGGGACAATGGCCCCGTCCCCCCCACGGGGCTCACCTCCAGAATCAGCTGGAGCCGGGCGGTGTCTGGGGACTCGGCGAGGAGATTGCCCAATAGGACATCGAGGATGTCAGCAAGGACCCGGCTGAACTCCTGCAAGACAAGGGGGAGCCCTGGGTCAGAGGGGGGGCTGGGGTTGTGGGATCCAGGCCGCCAGAGGCTGCTCCTGCTCCTGCTCCTGGCTGGGGGGGGGGCGAGGGAGGGGACGTACCTGATTGTGGGTGGGCTCCTGCTGCCAGTCCCCAGACACAGTCTGTCCCACGGCCGCCCTCAGCAGGGGGCTCAGGAGCTGAGCCGGCAGGGGAGGCTTCAGGGTGCTGGCAGGAGAGAGGGGCAGAGACTGTTAATTCAGCAGCAGGAGACTTTCCCACTCCCTGCTCAGGGGATCTGCTCTTGGGGGGGGGGGGGGGCGGGGGGGTCGGTACCTGAGGCTGCAGGCGGCGCTGAGGCAATTGGCCAAGACCAGAGGTGGGGGGGAGGCCTCCATGATCTCCTGGGAGACCCAAGGAGACAAAGGGGCGTGTGAGACTGGGGCCCCCAAGAGACGCTCACATGGCCAGCGCCCCCCACCCAGCAGGATCCAACCCCACTGCCTCCCACTGCCCTGTAGCCCCCCTGCCCGGCACAGGGCCCCTCCCAGCACCCCCCTCCCAAACCGGGACCAGCTCAGTCCTTGTCCCCAGGCCGTCTCCTGCCCCTCACTGCCCTGGTGACCAGCCTCTGAACCTCCTCATCCCTGCTCCCCAGGCGCATCCCCAGCAGCCCGCTCTGCTGCCTTCCAGCCCCCCCCCCCATGGCCCGGGGAGACCCCTCCCTGTCCCGAATCCCCCTTCCTGTCCAGCACCCCAGACCTGCCCCATTTCTCTGTCCCTCCCTCCTCCACCAACCCCACCCACCCACCCACCCCCTCCAGCTCTCCTGGCCCCACCCATCCCATTTCCAGGTCCCCCACCCACACCCATTGCCCAGGCAGACCCCTGTCCACCCCTCGTATCCCATCCCCTCCTCCCAGCCACTGCGACTCGCTCACCACAATCCTGGCCACCACGGTGTCCCTGCTGCAGCGCGTCGCCAGGGTGCCCTCGCCCCTTTGGAGGGCAGCAAGGCAGGCGGGGGTGACGGCCAGGAGGAACCGCTGGAGGGCGGCTGGGCTCTGCACCCCAGAGAGAGTCTGTGAGCCTGGGGCCTGTCCCCCCCCCCCCCCGGGCAGCGGCAGGGCTCAGGTCTCCCAGGAGTGGAGGTGGGAGCTGCTGGTTGTCCAAGCACCCACACTCCCCCCCCAACTGCTGCCCCAGGCTTGAGGGGGCCCAGCTGGTGCATGACAAGAGACCCCAGCTTGGGGGGTCCAGGTCATGCAGGAGAAGGAGCCTCAGGGGGATCCCCACGGACAAGCCCCTCCCGGGGGGGGGGACGTGCTGGGAAGGGGCCGGACACACTCGGGTCCCCCCCGTGTGGAGAAGGTTCCTACCGTGTCCCGGGTGTGGAGCTGCTCTTCGATGTCGTAAATGGACACGTCCTCCACCCAGGAGTCCACCCGCTCCCGGCAGCGCTCCGGTGAGGCGCAGGGGGACTCTGTGCGGGAGGGAAGGGACCAGGGTGACTCCAGCGCCCAGCAGGGGTCACGCGCCCCCATGTCAGGGACCCAGGGCAGGTTGGGCCCCACACACCCCTCGCAGGGACCCATCCCCCTTCCACCCTCACATCTGCCAACGCCCTCAGCAGAGCCCCCACCAGGAACAAGAGAGCCAAGCAGCAGCCCCCGCCCCCATCCATTGCACTGGGGCTGCCCCTCCCCGCCCCTCCCCCCCCGGGTACTGGGTGAGCCCCTGGGCCCAGCGTGTTCACGGCCCCTCACCTGGGTCTGAGCGGCTGCGGGAGGTGGCCCGGCTGCAGCTGGAGGCCCAGGCGCTGCTGCTGATGGACCTGGACCCACAGCTACAGGGGCTGGTGCGGGGAGCGACGGGCTGGGGGTTCCCGGAGACTGGCAGGTCCCCGGGGGCCGGGCAGGGCGATTCCCCCTGGTGGTAATGGGGGCTGAGCTCCCGGGGCAGATGTTTCTCTCCACAGAGGAGGAGGCCCCAGAGCCACTCAACCCGGCTGCCCCGCTGGGCTGGGTCCCGCCTTCCCAGCCGCCCCTGGAGCCAGGTCCGGGTGGGCCTGGCCGGTGGGCGAGTCGCCCCAAGCTGGTGGGATTCAGCTTCCCCGCCCACGGGGACGGAGGAGCTGCTCCCCACCGGCCCTGGGGCCATCTTCAGGGTGTTCTTAAAGAATTGTCTGAAGCGTTTGGCCATTCTGCAAATGAGAGGAGCAAAGGGGAGCTGGGGGCGCAGCCTGAAGAGCGAAATCCAGGGGTTCCAACTCCCCAGAGCGACTGCCCCCAGCCCCCAAATGGCCCCTTGATTATCGCCTCGGTCTTGCACAGACACTGCAAGGACCTGAGGGTATGTCTACACTACAATGTTAGTTCGAACTAACATTCCTAGGCGCTACACTAGCGCTCCGCTAGTTCGAATTTAAATCGAATTAGCGGAGCACTTAGTTCGAACTAGGAAAACCTCATTTTACGAGGATTAAGCCTAGTTCGAACTTACTACTTCGAATTAAGGGCTGTGTAGCCCCTTAATTCGAACTAGTGGGAGGCTAGCCCTCCCCAGCTTTCCCTGGTGGCCACTCTGGCCAACACCAGAGAAACTCTATTGCCCCCCCTCCAGGCCCCAGACCCCTTAAAGGGGCACGGGCTGGCTACGGTGCCCGTGCCAGGTACAAGCCTGCCAGCACCCAGCTAGCAGACCCTGCACCTGGCACGGCACAGAGCCACCCACCCGATGTCCCCCAGCCCACCCCCTCTTCCCGGGACCAGACTGGCGGCTCCCGGAAGCTTGCCCGGGACCGCAAGAGGCGGGCACCCAGCTGGGCTAGTGCGGATATCGTGGACCTCGTCCACGACCTCCGCACTAGGTCACAGGAAAGTGGACGGCTAGGGCAGGAGAGCTGCCAGCCTGGCCACCCAGGAGCAGGTGTGCATGAAAATCAAGGGGGTCCACTGAGACCCCCGACCCTGAGACCTGAGCTTACAATGGCCGTCCTGGGTCAGACCAAAGGTCCATCTAGCCCAGTAGCCTGTCTGCCGACAGCGGCCAACCCTAGGAACCCTGGAGGGGATGGACCGAAGACAGTGACCAAGCCATTTGTCTCGTGCCATCCCTCTCCAGCCTTCCACAAACCTTGGGCAGGGACACCACTCCTACCCCCTGGCTAATAGCACTCCATGGACAAAACCTCCATGACTTGATCTCATTTCCCTTTAAACTGTGTTCCAGTTGTAGCCTTCACAGCCTCCTGCAGCAAGGAGTTCCACAGGTTAACTATTTGCCTTGGGAGATAGGCCGGCCCTTGCCCACACACAACACGCCAATCTGAAGCAGATTCTCACCAGCAACTACACAACGCACCATAATCACTCCAACTCAGGAACCAATCCTTGCAACAAACCTCGCTGCCAACTCTGCCCACATATATACACCAGCAACACCATCACAGGACCTAACCAGATCAGTCATACTGTCACTGGTACATTCTCCTGCACATCCACCAACGTAATATAGGCCATCATGTGCCAACAATGACCCACTGCTATATACATCGGCCAAACAGGACAGTCCCTACGGAAAAGAATCAATGGACACAAATCTGATATTAGGAACGGCAACATACAAAAACCTGTAGGGGAACACTTCAATCTTCCTGGACACACAATTGCAGATCTAAAAGTAGCCATCCTGCAGCAAAAAAACTTCAGGACCAGACTTCAAAGAGAAACTGTGGAGCTACAGTTCATCTTTAAGTTTGACACAATCAACTCTGGATTAAACAAAGACTGTGAATGGCTTGCTAACTACAAAAACAGCTTCTGCTCTCTTGGAATTCACACCTCCAGATCAGCTGCTAGAAGTGGGCCTCATCCTCCTTGATTGGATCCACCTCCTCATCTCCAGCCTGATCCTGGCCTGCATATTTATTCCTGCCTCTGGAAATTTACACTACATGCATCTGACGAAGTGGGTCTTTGCCCACGAAAGCTTATGCTCCTACACTTCAGTTAGTCTATAAGATGCCACAGGACTCCTCGTTGCTTTTGCAGATTCAGACTAACACGGCTACCCCTCTGATACTTAACTTTCTCTTACTAGTTTGAAGCCTGCTACCCATTCCTTTCCTCTGGTGTCCTCTAGTCCTTCTTTATGGGAACTCATGAAGAACTTTTCTGAGTGCACCCTCTCCATCCAACCCCTGCTTTTAGAGACCTCTAGCCTGTCCCCGCTCCATCTCCTCTTTTCTAAGCTGAACAGTCCCAGTCTCTGTAGCCTCTCTTCATCTGGGACCTGTTCCCAACCCCTGATCATGTTAGTTGCCCTCCCCTCTCCCAGCCTTTCTCTTCCCCTCTCCCACCTCCTTTTCCCAGTCTCCCCCAGTTTTGTTCAATAAAGACAGAGTCAATGTTGGAAGAAACGTTATCTTTATTTTGTACATCAGGAAGGGGGGCTAGGGAAGGGTAAGTGGAAGGAGGTGAGGGAGGAATGGGGTACGAGCCCCCGATGGGGAGGACTGGGCTGGCTCTGCGGGCTTCTGGGGGCGGAAGCTCTCCTGCAGCCCCCCAATTGCCCCCTCTCCCCAGATGGCAGCCTGCGGCAAGTGCAGCCGGGCTGATGGCCGAGTGCTGTGATGTGTCCAGTGTGGGCACTCCGGGCAATCCAAGCCAGGACTGCTTTGCAAGCGGGGCACCCCTGAGAACTGTCTGTCCGGGTTGGGGCTCGGGACCCTTTAAGCGCAGCCCTCGGCTAGCCTGAGACAGCATCTCCACGCTCTAAGTCCTCCTCTGATGCCCTGCCGGCACTGCTTCCGGCCATCCTTAAGCCCTGTTCAGGGTCCACTCAATGTGGACATGCTAGTTCGAATTAGCAAAACGCTAATTCGAACTAGTTTTTAGTTCTAGACGCGTTAGTTCGAATTCGCTTAGTTCGAATTAACTCTTTAGTGTAGACATACCCTGAGTCTCCTACCCATCAACAGCCCCTGCTCAGCCAATCAGGGGCGAGTCTAAGCTGTGGGGGGTGGAGCTTTCTTCTGAAAGACACCGGCATAGACCTGTTCCAGCCCCACCTCCCCAGTCCCCACAACGGGGGCTGCATCCCCCGCTCCACGGGCTCCTGCAAATCTCACCCCATCCCTCAGCTTGTCTGTTGTGTCACAAGCTGGGGGGGGGGGGCAGCAGGGGAAGGGCACAGAAGAGGTAAGAACAGAGCAGAAATGCGGGCTGGATGGAGGAACCCAGCCGGCCCCGGGCGGGATCCAAACCCCTGGGGGCTCTTACCTTTTGCACAAAGCTGTCGGGATGTGGAACTCACAGAGCACAAAGGAACCGTGAGGAGGAGACGCACCAGAGCTAAAGCAACCGGGGGTCTCCAAAGTCCCCTGGGCCCGCCCCCCCCTTTATCAGCCTGAGATGTGGGTCCCTCTGTGAGGTCACCACCTCCCCACCTGCCCTTTGCCTCATATGCTGAGGGCTGCCCAAAGCCATTGTGAGGTCACTGCCCCCCCCCTCACCCTGCCAGGCAAATGTCCTGCCTCTAGCCACCCCTCTGGGAAGTTTGAGCCATTCCTAGGGGTGCCCCCCACTCCCTGACTGGGCATCCTGCGGCCAGCAGCTCCAGTAGCCCCACAGGCTGCTCCCTGCCCTACACTGCAGGCTTCTTGCACGAGAACTGTTTCACGCAGGAGTTCTTGCGCAAAAGGTCTCGTGCAAGACCGCCTCCACCCTGCCATGTGCTTTTGTACAAGAGTGTCCATCGCAGTTGAATGCTCTCTTGTGCAAGAAAGCTCTGATGGCCATATTAGCCATAAAAGTGTCTTGCTCAAGAAGCCCCTGGAGCCTGTCCACGCTGCCTTCTTGCACAACAGCTCTTGCACAAAAGGGGCTGATTCCTCGTGGGGAGAGGAATAACTCTTGTGCAAGAAGCCCTCTTTTCTGATGATTCACTGCAAATTTACTTGCGCAAAAATTCATGTGCAGTGTAGACGTGCCACAAGTTTTTGCACAAGAACAGTTGTTCTTGAGCAAAATGCCCGCACTGCAGCCGCAATGTGTACGTTAGTCATGTCCACTGGGAGCAGAGGAGAGGGTAGAGGAGCGGGGTCCTGGGATGGGCATGTTAATGTGGGGTGCACCCTTGGCTCACTCTGCACCTTTTGGGTGACCCTGCCTTGTTCTGTGCCTCAGTTTCCCCCCACTGCACCATGGGACCAGGGACTCTGCCCCACCTCGGTGTGCTTGGATGCAGTCAGGCCAGTCTGTGACAATTATAAAATTGTCAGACATATGGATGAACATAATTTGTTGGGGAAAGTCAACATGGTGTCTGTAAAGGGAAATCATGCCTTACTAATAGCCAGAGTTCTTTGAGGGAGTCAACTATCATGTGGTCAAGGGGGATCCAGTGGAGATAGTGCATTTAGATTTCCAGAAAGCCTCTGACAAGGTCCCTCACCCAAGGTTCTTAAGTAAAGCAAGTTGTCATGGGAGAATAGGCTCGGCTTATGGTCTCCCCATAACCCTCCTGCAGCTGGTTCTGCCGCATCCAGCCGCTCAGACCCATACCCTCCCCATTGGACACATGCCTCAGTTTACCTCCAATGGGCACATGCCCTGGTCTCAGATCTCCCCACAGGCGCATGCCCCTGGCTCTCTGCAATACTCACCGAGGAAAAGGATGGTGAGAGCAGATCCCATAATGGGGCAGTGAAGGGTACCACCGATCCCCTAATGCGCAGCTCCACCCCTCCTCAAATAAGGTACTCAGCTGGTGGTTGCAGCTACAGGAAGTCAATAATATTTCATCTCTTCTGGTATCCCTTGCCTCTTATCAGCAGGCGACATCTCGTGCAATCACAGTTAATTAGAGGTCTTTGCAAAACCGAGGAAATGATTAGCCTGGCTCAGTGTCCTGCAGCTCCAGCTTGTCCGTATCCCTGTGGGGAGAAAGGGAAGTCTCCTCTGTCTGTGGGGAGCCAGGAGACCACAGGTTCTGAAATTCAATCATTGACTGACCATTATTTCCATGACGATTCCCCTCCCCCTTTCTTTGTTTCTAGATCCAAGTGGTTGGTGACTCATGTAAATAAAATCAGGAAGTGATCATGCAATTAAAGGAAGCTGTTGTGAGGCCTGTTAGTGAAGGGACAGAGTTAAGGGTGTTTAGGGAACAGTAAGTGGCATTTCCTGGCTTTGGAGGCTTTGATTCTTTAAAGCCTCCTGCTCAGCTTGCAAACCTGCCCACGTGCAACACAAGCCCTGGCAGCATGCGAGGAATGGGCATGAAGGGGAACACCTGGGTTCACTGCCCCTTGCACCATAGCTGAGCGGTGTTGGCGGCTTTACGCTGTAACGCTTGGTTCTAAGGGTCTTTAGTCAGCCTGTGAATTAAATCAGCCAGGTTCAAAAGAAAATGGGAGCAAGAGAAATTCCATTCAACCCAATGGGTCACCAACCAGGAGAGACTCAGGGACTTTCCCATGTGCCACATAAACCTTGCCCACTGAGCTGCCAGTGGGTGTGTGGCTAGGCCCCTAGAGAGGGACATAAGCTGTGTTTGTGCAGCTGCTGGCTACCTGGCAGGAGTAAGCTAGTAGTCAGGCACATTTGGCCCTGGTCCCAGCTCTGGGAGGGGAGTGGGGACTAAGGGTTAGAGGAGGAGGTTGGGAACTAGGACTCCCATGTAACAGCTAAGAACCAAGCCCTTTCTGTTTGCAGATCCTGGTTGGGCCTGGCCAGCCCTTAGACCTGCTGTGGGGAGCCAGGCTCATAAGCCTCCCCCAGCAACACACAGACAGCCCCTTCCCTCCCCCTCTCCTCCCCCCCCCTCCCGCCAGCTGCAGAACGATACAGATGCTGAGAGCATCTCTGGGCAGGCTCAGCTGAAGGGACTTGCCCCAGGCCAGGTGTTCCCCTCCCTTGGAGACCAACATCATTCCCCTTCTCATGGGCCCACAGGTCACATCCACACTTGGCCCGTTGGCCCTGGGGGAACCCGCTTCAGGGCGACAGCCCCTTCTCGTATGGTCCTTGGGGCCACACACTCCTGGGGGGGCACTAGAGGCCTTTATTTCCAACCTTCTACTGTGCTGCTTTCCATGGGAACCTCCCAACCAGCACACACAGGGACAAGGGCCGGCAATTCCTCCTGTGGCCGCTAGGTGGCGATGCAGCCTTGCACTGCCCCGTTCCCCAGAGAATCTGGATTTGTGCTGATCTGATCTGGCCCCTCTGCATTTGATGGGATAAATGAGGCCCTGTTGCACTCGCGGCTGGCTGAGTCAGGCTATGTCTGCACTCGCGGCTTCTTGCCTGAGAAATATGCAAATGAGGCTAAGCGTGGAATATCGCCTAATGAGCCACCTTTTTTGCAGAAGAGGCTCTTGCGCCAGAAGGAGCTGTCTGCACTGCCCCTTTCTGTGCAAGAAAAACCCTCTTGCGCGATGCTGTTACGCCGATTATTTTCAGGAATAACGGCATTGCGCAAGAGTGTAAAGCTGCAAAGTTGCCATCCCCACTCAGCTATGCAGTAAAGAGCAGCAAACCCATCACACCTGCTTTTCTCCCCATCACACCTGTTCTTCTGATAGTGCCAGGGCTCATGTTGCACATGGGCAGGATTGCAGGCTAAGCAGTAGGCTTTGAATAGTCAAACTCTCCGGAACCAAGAAATGCCACTTACTGTTTCCCAAACACCCTTAACTCTGCCCCCTCATGCACATGCCTTATGACACCTTCCTTTAAATGGTCAGTCAAAGACTGAATTTCAGATCCTGTACACATCTGTGTCAAGGCTGTCCCCAACTCTGGCATGATGAATGCAGAAGTGGGTCCCTCAAAAGCACTCCAAAATCTTGCCTCTGCAGGCTCTGGTACAACTCCTCCCCCTAAAAAAATCCTAATACCCAGATTTTGGGGAATCTGCTGCCACCACCTAAGTAAATCCAAGAAAACCAGGGAAGAGATCACTTGGGAAACCTCCTACCTAAGGTAATACTCTCCCCGTGCCCCAAGCTCTGTTTTACTTGGAGTTGGGAAAACAGGAGATTCACAGACAACAATGAACTCTGCCCTTGTAAGTAGGCACTGAGTCCTAAGGACACAACAATCAACCAATCCCGGTTAATTACAAGATACAACAATTCTTTATTATCAAAATAAAACTACAGTAGCAAGCACAGTAAAGTGGTTAGATGGAAAGAGCCACCAAATTGATAAAGATACTGAGGGAAACCCCATGGGCTAAAACTTGGTTACAAAGAAAAAAGAAAAACACAATTAACAGCTTAGACATTATTTCCAAATCCCCAAACAAGGAAAACAACAAATCCTGACGGACTAGCTAAACTTTTCCCTACTTACACATTCTAAGAAATCCGTTCTTGGAGAGAGAATCATAAAATCATAGAATACTGGGGCTGGAAGGGACCTCGAGAGGTCATCGAGTCCAGTCCCCTGCCCCTATAGCAGGACCAAATACTGTCTAGACTATCCCTGATAGACATTTATCTAACCTACTCTTAAATATCTCCAGAGATGGGGATTGCACAACCTCCCTGGGCAATTTATTCCAGTGTTTGACAACCCTGACAGTTAGGAACTTTTTCCTAATGTCCAACCTAAACCTCCCTTGCTGCAGTTTAAGCCCATTGCTTCTTGTACTATCCCCAGAGGCCAAGATGAACAAGTTTTCTCCCTCCCCCTTATGACACACTTTTAGATACCTGAAAACGACTATCATGTCTCCTCTCAATCTTCTCTTTTCTAAACTAAACAAACCCAATTCTTTCAGCCTTCCTTCATAGGTCCTGTTCTCTAGACCTTGAATGAGTCTTGTTGCTCTTCTCTGGACCCTCTCCAATTTCTTCACATCTTTCTTGAAATGCGGTGTCCAGAACAGGACACAATACTCCAACTGAGGCCTAACCAGCGCAGAGTAGAGCAGAAGAATGATTTGTCATGTCTTGCTCACAACATACCTGTTAATGCATCTCAGAATCATGTTTGCTTTCTTTGCAACAGCATCACGCTGCTGACTCATATTCAGCTTGTGGTCCACTATAACCCCTAGATCCCTTTCTGCCATACTCCTTCCTAGACAGTCGCTTCCCATTCTCCCATTTCCCTCAGTCTTGGAAGAGACTACTCTACCTCTCAAACACAGAAGAGAGAGAGAAAACCCCTGTTTTTCAGTTTGAATTTTCTACCTGCATTATTATTGACTTACCACCTGATACTTGGCTAGCTACAGGGTTAACCCCTTAGTCACCAGACACTGGTCAGCACTCCTGATTATGACAACCCGGCTCCCAGCCTAGTGTACCCTCCCCAAAGAAGACGACCTCCCTCCCTCCCTCCCCACAGCGACATGGACAAGCTGGTGCTGCTGGACATTTGGCTAGGCTGATGATTTCAGGGTTTCCTCGGTTTTGCAGAGACCTCTGGTAACTGTGACCACATGAGATTTTGCCTGCAGATGAGAAACAAGGGGTGGTGGATGCAGTGGAACTCCTTATTTGAGGCTGGGTGGAGCTGGGAAAAGGGGTGTGGCTGGTGCCCCTCACTGGCCCATTATGGCATCTGCTCTCACCATCGTTTTCCTCAGTGAGTATTGCAGATAGACAGGAGTGGACAGGGTGGATCTGAGACCAGGGGGTGGGCCCATTGGGGTGGGTCTGAGACCAGGGGGTGGGCCCATGGGGGTGGGTCTGAGACCAGGGTGTGTGCCCACAGGGAGAGGGGAGGGAATCTGAGACCAGCGCATGTACCCATGGGACTGAGGGTGAGGCATGTGACTGGGTGGGGCAGTACCAGATGCGGGCGGGGGAAGGGATTCAGGAGAAACCATAAGCTGAGCCTGTTCTCTGGGAGGTGTCACTGCATCACTCTCTGGGGACCATCCTCCCTGCCCCATTGATCTAGTGACTTCCTCTAAGGGGGCAGAGGACAGGTGCTGACTGCGGCATACAGGATGGGTTTGGGGACAGGGCCCCCCGCTTAGTCTGCAGCGCTGGGGGGTCCAGTTCGGCATAGGTGAGTCCCTCAGCGCTGGGGTTGGGCTCCTGGGGTAGGGAGGGAAGAGAGTCACTATGTGTATGAGTCAAAACCAGCACACAAACACACACAGCCACACACCAGACAGTCCTGATCCCAGACAGCAGGGGGTATTCATATGCAGTGAGGGGGTGCATGGTGCATTGGTGTGGGGTGAGGCAAGGCACAGAGCTGGGGAGTTTTGGGGGGCACTTACAAAGACATCTTGCAGTTTCCCTTGGTCCACGAGGGCATCTGTGGAACAAAGACACTCAGGGGCAGGGAGGGTGTGAGAAAGCCGGAATCTGTGGCTAGTTATACAGGGTGTCTATACACCATGGGCTGAGCCAATTCCCTGGAGTGAGGATGGGACACAGGGACTGGGGCTGGATCAGTGTCCCTGGGATCGCAGGATGGGTCCCAGTGAGACCCTCAGTGAGATATGGCCCCTGCCTGGCTCCATGGAAACCACAATCCCTAATGACTCGTGCTAATCACCAGGAGCCCTGTCCTGGGCCAGCTGCCCTGCGTGCTCGGTGCTGTACGGACACCAGACACAGAGACGGTCCCTGCCCCAGTCAGGGGCCACTCACCCCTGGAGTCCCTGAGGGGTTGGAATGGGCGCGGTGTCCCTTCTGCAGGGGAGGAGCCCCCTGCCCCACAGAGCTCAGGGGAGCTTGGCTGCCCCACGGGCCATGTCCCATCCAGGCGCTAATTCCCACAGCCCCGACTGCTTCTGAGCTCCCCGGGGGGGTTGGGCATTTGGGGCCGAGGTCTCATGCAGACAAGGTCTGAGTCTGTCTGTCCCTCCCCAGACGTGCTCCAATCCCTGCCCTGCGCGCCCAGTGCCCCCATCCCCACTGCCCCACAGCTGGGTGTCCCCAGGGTCTGTCCATCTCCCGCTGTGCAGGGACCGTCCCCCTCCAAACACCCAAATGGCCCCAAGGGCGTCTGAGCGGGGAGCTCTGTTCCCCAGGAGATGAATTGCTCCATTTCTCCCACTCACCTTCTCCAGGCGACACCGTTGTGGAGTTCTCTGGGTTGGGTCCCTGTGTGGGGCTGGAGAAGCTGGATGGCTGGAGAAGCCCCTGTCTGTGGCAGGAGAAGCCCCTGTCTGTGGCAGGAGATGGCTGGAGAAGCTCCTGTCTGTGGCAGGTCCCATGGGACTGCAGTAGCTCCCCTGCCCATGGCCCCTGGTTAACTGGTTGCTTACTGGTTAACTGGTTAACCTTTCACATCCCTAATCCAAAGAACCCCTTGAAATGGGTTATACATTAAATGAGCTTTTTACTACCCTCGTCTCTCGTGACCATTTGGGGTGGTTCACATGCACCCTACGCAGCAGAACTGCCTCATCCATGAACGGGCCCTGGCTATGATTATGCAAAGGGCAAAAGAACAGTCAAAATGGCTGCATTGCAACTCGTGGAAACATTTCTGCAGCATCAAACAGCACGTGGCAGCTTGCAACGTGGTGCCTCACGCGGGTATTCGCCTGAGGATAGCCCCTCCTTCAGAGGAGTCAAGTGGCCAAATCATCCACTCTGCAATAGACACAAAGGGAAATGAAAGTGCAGGCTGGCAAGCTACTGTGTACTGGGGGAAGAGATGAAATGTCTGCCTTCCCACGCTGTGTACTTTCACAGGCTGTCTGCCTTCCCACGCTGTGTACTTTCACAGGCTGTCTGCCTTCACACACTGTGTGCTTTCACACAATGTTTGCCATCACACAATGTGTGCTTTGACACAATGTATGCTTGCACACGCTGTGGGCCTTCACAAGATGTGTCCCTTCACACGCTGTGGGCCTTCACTGCTCATGTGCCTCATACTAAAATGGCCATCGGAGCTTTCTTGTGCAAGAGAGCATCTACACTGGCATGGATGCTCGTGTGCAAAAGCACATGCCAGTGTAGACACTCTCTTGCACAAATACTTTAACGCAAAAACTCTTGTGTTAAAAGTAGATGTAGCCAAGCTGTAAAGGCTCCTACATTAAACCCAGAGGTCCCAGGTTCTGTTCTGCCTGTGGTGGTTACACAAATGCTTTAGAAAGGAGATCACTGTTATTCTCTACAGTTGGGAAAACTGACTCTCAGAGTGTG
Organism: Pelodiscus sinensis; assembly: GCF_049634645.1. Lineage (NCBI taxonomy): Eukaryota > Metazoa > Chordata > Testudines > Trionychidae > Pelodiscus > Pelodiscus sinensis. The sequence goes on along the minus strand of NW_027465948.1, from coordinate 253,757 downwards.
GCTATGACTCAATTATGCCATCGGATGGCATAGCCAGGATTATAGCCCAGTCCAGCCCCCACTGCATTAACAGTTTGATAGAATGTTAAACAGGAAAGATGGAAATTCTGATCTACTTGAAATCTGTGTTCTTCATGTACCATTTGCTCCAAAAAAGGCATAGCTAGTGGTTGAATGATCTGAGCTAGTGGAGGCTTAGGAACAGATTGCTTACTCTTCTGAAGCAGATCTGTCATTCAGGGCTGGAATATGTTCCCAAAAGAAAAAAAAATCAGATACACAAAAAAGAAAACAAATCCAAAGAGTTTGCAACAGTGGAGCCCTGGGCTAGTGTTCTCAGAGAATCCATGTTAGAGGCCAAAATCTAGAAAAGGTGTGAGAGAGACACATCATAGAAATTAACATTCACAGCAACTCAAGAGAACTACCTGAAATCCAGAGGGAATATAGGGTTGTTAACAAAAACCCTACCTCATTTCATAGTCATGGCAACATCAGAGGGGTAGGCCAAGACTGAATGTTTTTTTAAGCACTATTATAGGAATTATTCTGTGGCCGTTCTCTGGCCTGTGCCATGCAGAACATCAGACTAGATCACATGTTAGAACCAGAGATAACCTGAATGGAAGTGCCTACATATATTTCAAAATACATCCCACAGATTCTTTTGAGGGAAGTATCAAAATATTTCATGTTGGCCTTTTCATTTGAACTGACATTCATGCGTGAAGTCACAAATACATGAGCTATGTATTCAACCCAAATATTTCACAAGAAAAAACAACAAAATCCGTTTTGGTCATGAGCTAAACTCATATTTTTCCCCAGATTTTTTGATTTGGCCACTGAATCCAAAAATCTCTTCCTCAGTCATCTCTACATCTACCTGGTTGCAGATGGTGTTCTAATCATGCTCTCACAAGCAGCCCTACTGAATGCATTGAGTATATTTATGTGAATAAAACACATTACAGGGGGAATGGTTCTATTCTCAGTATGTGTATTATTGCAAAAACATTTGACCAGCTTCTCCTCTTACAGCTTCTTCACATGGGGAGTCCTTCCAGAACAGTATTCCTGATTAACTCCACGTTTTTTAATTTTGATGAAGTTTTGTTTAAAAATTAAAAAAAAATATGAGAAAACGCGGGAAAAATTCTATTTTAACATTTTGGGAAAGAAAAGTTTTCATTTTTTTTCACTTCCAAATACATTTTTGTTTGGAAAGGTTCTTTCTTTTTCATTAAAATGCCCCCCCCCCCCCCGAAAAAGGTCTAAATCAAAAGGAAACAGTTTAATCTCTCTCTCTATATAAAAAAAGTTTTCTATGGGATGACAGAGTGATGTGATGACACCGGGAGGAGGAGGGGCAGAGCCACATTTCCTCCCACATCACGTGGGGTGGGCTGGAAGTCATACACCCTTATCCCTCGCAGCCAGAGGGAGAGAGCCAGGCAGCCTTGGCCCAGTCCAATGCCCTGGTGGTTGGAGGAAGAGAGCCAGGCCAGCCTCGACCCAACCCTCCAGTGGCCCAGCGGGAGAGCTGGGGCTGCCTACCCACAGTGATGGAGCTTGGTGAGCGTAGCGAGCAGGGAGCAGAGCCCCCTTGTTTAATCAAAATGAAAGTTTTCATTTCAGCCCTCACATTTTTCATTTTGTCTCATGGAAAATATTCAAAATTGTAGGTCGCGTGTCCTGATTTCTGGGTGAAGTTCTTGGATAAGCTCTGAATGTTTTAGGGGACAGAAAATCCATTTCCCCAGCCAGACGAGAGAATGAACCCCATGGGACAGACATTAGTCATCTTGCTTAATGCGCTATTGGAAGTTGCACGGTTACTGTCATGGGGTGGGTGGGATAAGAAGCTACATAGATTAAAACAGCATGTCTAGGATGAGACCAAACCAGAATGTCCTCTGCACTTTGGGGAAGCTTTAACTCCAACCTAAGCTGTGTGACCTAGGTCCCTCCTCAAAGGGGTTCGTACTTGCCAGGTGTGCTCACCAGTGCCATAAGGATGCAAGTCATCTGTTTCCCCAGCTGGCGAAAGACCTGCTGTCTGGTCTGTGCAAGGACCTACTGTTGTGCAGGTCACCGCTGTGTCTCCGCTGGGCTGTGAGCCCTGTGGAAAAAGGGCACATACGTTAGTGTGTAAATGAGTCTGTGAAGGCTGCAGAAGAGATATACAGGCAGTCCCCGGGTTACGTACAAGATAGGGACTGTAGGTTTGTTCTTAAGTTGAATCTGTATGTAAGTCGGAACTGGAGTCCAGATTCAGCCGCTGCTGAAACTGACCGCCAGTTCTGACTTACATACAGATTCAACTTAAGAACCCCAAGCGTCCCCAAGTCAGCTGCTGCTGAAACTGGTCAGCGGCTGACTCCAGGAAGCCTGGGGCAGAGCAACTCTGCCTCGGGCTTCCTGTAGTCAGCGCTGGTCAGTTTCAGCAGCGGCTGACTTGGGGACGCCTGGGGCAGAGCAGCTGGGGTGCTGCTGGGTTGCTCCAGTAGCACCGCTCCTCGCTCCTCGGCGCTACTGGACCAACCCAGCAGCACCCCAGCTGCTCTGCCCCAGGCGTCCTGATTCAGCCACTGCTGAAACTGACCAGCAGCAGCTGAATCAGGACCTGGGGCAGAGCAGCTGGGGTGCTGCCGGGTTGGTCCAGTAGTGCCCAGAGCGGCGCTGCAGGACCAATCGGCAGCGCCCCAGCTGCTCTGCCTCAGGTTCCACAACAAAAGCCTGGTCTGCTGGGGGGGGGGGGGCACACTAGCTGCGCCCCCCCCCCCCCAGCAGACCAGGGACACGGGGAGCAGAGTCTGGCAAAGTCTCAGAGGTGCAGGACCCCGCCGCGGCTGCGGCTTCAGTCCCGGTGCCTGTGGTCTGCTGGAGACGGTCTCCAGCAGACCAGGGGCACCGGGAGCAGCTTACGAACGGGGCTTTCTCGCCCCGGAGCTCGCAGGCAGCAATCTGCCACCTCAACCTCCGGGGCGAGAAAGCCCCGTTCGTAAGTGCGGATCCGACATAAGTCGGATCCGCGTAAGTCAGGGACTGCCTGTATGGGCAAAGGCTAAAACGTGGGTGCAATCCCTCAGGAAATTGCCTGCAGTCGGGATTGTCTATAGAACTTCTGGATCTAAAACTGGGAGTTTGTGTAGCCTCAGCTAGTGGAAAGTAGATTTATTAACCAGGATGGGTGGTGTAACCCATGGGCCTCTTGCAGCCGTCTGCAGAGGGCACGGGGGTATAAAAGTTACGGGGGTCCCATGGGACTGGTGTTTACCTTCTAGTTCACCAAACAGTGTCACATGAAAGTGTGTGTCACACCGGTCCTCATAATCTTTTCTAAATGTATGTGCAGAGAATACGGAAGGAGGTATGTATCTATTGGAAGTTGTGTTCTTTAGACCTTGTAGCTCAAGGCAAGGAGGTGGGAGATGCTTATTTCCCTTGCTGACCATCGTGTGTCTTACAGTAGTACTCTATTCGCATAGTGAGTCACCTGTGAATGGAGAGAAGGCAGGGGGATAATTATGAGAATGATGTTAAAAGCGGGGGTGGGGTGGCTGCTTTACAGGTCAAGAATGAAGTACTGGACTGAGATATCTAGGAATGCAGAAAGATGCTCTGAGGTCCTTTACCAGGGGAAGGGGACAAAGTGCCAGTGGGTGTAGTTTCTATCTTGGTTAAAATGCAGTGAGAAGGACTTTGGCTGGTTTTGATGGACATGTAACCCTTTTTTCCAGCATTTCTGTCGGCTGCCATTGAATCTCTCTCCTTTGTTAAATAAGCTCACAGGTGCTTTTCCCGTGAACTAAGTGCTGTGTACAATGCTGAGCTGTGTTCTCAGGTGTAACAATAAGCTGCTGGGTACTGGGCCTTTGGGATCTGGTAATTCTGTAAGTGGTTAAGATGCTGAATGTCACAGGGGCCCCACTCAGAGTACTCAGGGTTGGAGTTTGCCTGGCACTTTCCTCTCTGAAAATCACTGGAGCCCACATGGGTTGCCTGTGGCTGATAGGATCAGCCAGCTGACCCCTAGCAGGCAGAGAGAAGATTCCTCATGGTAATAGCAGGCATTAACGAGGTGCCTTAGAACTCTAAGTAACCTGAGCATCGTCACAGGGGGTCTAATGACCTCTAGAGGGAGACAGAGGGCAGTAATGACCAGGTGTGGGTGATACAGGCAAAGAAGTTAGGGGAAATAAGAGCTTTTATAAGTTTATTGGGAGGAAAATGCAATAGATCCTATAATAAATAGAATAATAGAATCATAGAACACTAGCACGTCAAGAGATCATCAGGTCAAGTCCCTTGCCCTCACGGCAGGACCAAGGACTGTCTAGATCATCCCTGACAGGTGTCTGTCTAGCCTGCTCATAAACATGTCCAGTGATGGAGATTCCACAACCCGCCGAGGCAATTTATAAACAAGAGGGACAAAATTAATGTTTAATCAAAATGGCTGAGTCACTAAAGAACTTGTAAAACAGCAAGTAGTCCTGTGGCACCTTAGAGACTAACAAAAATATATACATAGTAGCATGAACTTTCGTGGGCAAAACCCACTTCATCAGATGAGCTGTAAAGGAATAACAAAAACCCAGAAATGATAACAGAAAAAGAAAGGAAAGAAAGGTACCTGTCAATTGTAGGACCAGTGCTAACAAGGCTAAACAAATGGGCTGGAAGTGTCAGATACTTAGTTTTGATGTAAAAATGCAGTGTTAAAGGCAGTGGAGACTGGCTTTATAATGCCACATCCAGTTAATGTCAAACGCAGGGAAACAGTGTGAAATTTGCAAATGAAGATCAGTTTCGCACACTCTCTCTGTAATTGGCTGGTGAAATTCCTTTGTAGAAGAATGATTACTTTTACATCCAAGAATGAGCACCCAAGCAGGTTAAAAAGTTTCCCTATAGGTTTATATGTGTTACCATTTCTGATGTTTGATTTGTGTTCATTTATTCTTTATCATAGAGACTGACCAGTTTGACCAATAGAAATGGCAGAGCGGCAGTAACAACAAATGATAAAGTAGTATCTCTGGGAGGAAATTAGTTATTAAAATTGAGACTGAGATTTTAAAAACATCTATGAGAGGTAGGAGAATTATTACTAACTTGCTCAGTCACTTCTGTAAATCATACTTCTTGAAGATAGTGGAAACATAGCAATAAGAAGGACAGCCTTCACATTTTCTGGTAAATCTGTTAGCTACAAAATGCTGGCTTAACTGCACAGGTCAGTTTCTTTCGTCCTGGCACTATGGTAATGTCAATAAACTAATAACTTTCACGCTTTCACTTACCTGAGTGCTGGCCCTGTCAAATCCAATGGTTGTGGAATCTGAGGAAAGAGACTGAATATATTAATATGAACTCTGCTTGAAATGCCAGGGAACTTGTGTTAATGCCAGAGCTGCTGCTACAACTTTTTGAAAAGCAATCTATATATAAATGACTGATCAATATGAAAATGGTTGCTGGAAATGTTCATTTTGGTCATTTCCCCCCATGTTTTAGATGAAAAGTTATTTTTATCTAGTGATATTAGATTTCAAAAATATTTCACCATTTTACCCATTTTTTGTTGAACCCCCCCTTCCCTCCAGATTCCTTGAAGAAATTTCACGGAGGAAATGAAAATTTTCCATACTCCATCCCCCAGCAGTCAGCATTTCACAACAAACTCTAATTAAACTTTATTCCAGCTCCTGCTTCTAACCCGGTGTTGTTTATTAGGTTGTGGATATTGATCTTATTATAGCAACTGCGTTAGGTCACGAAGGGTCAGCCCAGCTGGTTTGGGCTGGTTCTAGTTAGTTCTGTGTTATGAAATAAAATGGACACTTGCAACTGCTCAAGCTCTCTGTATTTCCAGTGATTTCTTTCTAAACTGTGGAAGTCCAAATGATATAACACCTGGCATCAAGTAGATGGGAAATCCCTATAGGCCCTGCTGTCAGCTTGCTTTGGTTGTTCTGTTTTACCCAAACACCAGTCTTAAGCACTGAGAAAAGCAGCATCTTACATTCAATTTGATCTTCAGGGCTTTTGGGAATCTCCTCACTTGGACCGTGTTTCTTGTGGAGAAATGAATGCACAGTATAGCCAAGGAGGTTAGCAGCTGCCCTTGCTTGTGAGGTTTCCTCTAGGATATGGGAGACACAAGGCACATTTCTGTCCTACCCCATGTGAATCAGAGACTTATACTAGGTGAGAGCCTGACCACTGAGCTATGAGACATTTTGATATTCCTCAGTCTCATCCGCTGACGTGTAAATCTGATCAAAGAGTCTTCATGTTAGAGAGAGGAACTGGCTCTATAGCCTCGTGGTAAGGTTCATGGCAGTCTTATTCAGGATTTGAACTTGGGTCTCCCATAGCCTATGTGATGGGCTTAACCATAAGGGTTTCAGACACTGTCTCTAATCAGCAATTCCATCCTGGGACCTGGGAAATCTTCCTGAGAAAAATATCATTACAATGGACACATTTCAGCAAAAGGTTTGGTTTCCAAGAATCAACATTTTTGTACTAAAAACAAGTGTTGAAGATGTCCTGACTAACTCTGATTGGTGCTAGTCATCAGCTGCAGAGCCAGCGTGCACCAAGGCCAGGGCTCAACCACTTTTTGGCCAGCCACATCCCAGCTCAGTGAGGTGATCTGGCAGCGTCGGGGTTGGCTGTTGTGGTATTTTGTGAGGTGAGGACTTAGGCTGCATGCAGTGGTGAGTGTGAATGGGCCAAAATGGTGAGCTGGGCCATCCCAGTGGGATAGGAAATGCTAGAAGCTGGGCTAGATTTCCATCTCCTGGCCCCCAGGGTCTCCCCCAACCCAGGGGTACCCCACTCCGTGTGCTCCTCACTGTCAATGCTGCTCTGTAGCCCCTGGAGCTCAGAATGGGGTTGGGAAGAAGCTGCAGTTTGAATTGATTGAAGTAGGATTTAGACACTCAGCTCCCATTAAATGGGCATTGAGACGCCCTTCTGAAAAGCCAGCCTCCATAAAGGGAGTTTGTATGGGCAGAATATCAGCCATGTTTTCGCTTAGGGGTGATCGCAGCCTACCTTGTATCTCTCCTCTTCAACAGAACTGAAAAATAAATAGAAAATGTCATTTAAAGTCTGTACAAATCACCATGAAGCACACACAGTCTGTGATCAGCCCTCTGTTTGGCTCCTCGCAGCTGATTGGTTTTCTCTTTTGTAACTAAGTATTACAACCCAGGGACTTTCCCTGAGTCTGTGTCAATTGTGGCTATTTACTACCTACTCAATTTACTATGCTTGCAACAGTAGTTTTGTTTTGATAATAAAAGAGTTTGCTTGGAGTTGGGAAAACAGAGAGATTCCAAAGACAACACTGTACTCTTCCCTCGTAAAAGGCACTTAATCCTAAGGACACAACAGTCAAGCAATAACAGTTAATTAGAATAAAAAGAAAACTCTTTTATTACCAAGACAAAACTCCTATTACAAGCATAGTAAGTTGGCTAGGCGGTTAATAGGCACAAATGACATAGACTCAGGGAAAGTCCTCGGGCTGTAATCCTTAGTTACTAAAGGGAAAAACAATTATCCTGCTTAGACTATTTCCAAACCCCCAAACAAGGAAAACAATAAACCCTGATGAACTATCTAAACTTTTCCCTGTTTACACATTTCAAAAAGTCCAGTCCATTCCTTTTGAGAAAGAGAGAGAGAGTGAGAGAGAGAGGTGTTCCCCATCTCCCTCAATACCTGGGAGAAACTGCTTTGATCTCAAAGAAAGAAGAGAGAAAGAAAAACACTCTCTTTTCCATTTGAAATTACTACCTGCATTTTTATTGTCTGACTGCCCGCCCCTCGTGGCTGACACCTTTGCTAGGTACTTCAGTTAACCCCTTAGTCACCAGGTATTGGTCAGGACTCCTTGGCTGCATCTAGACTAGCATGATTTTCCTTAAATGCTTTTAACGGAAAAACTTTTCCGTTAAAAGCATTTGCGGAAAAGAGCGTCTAGATTGGCATGGATGCCTTTGCGCAAAAGCACTTTTTGTAGAAAAGCATCCGTGCCAATCTAGACACGGTTTTGCGCAAGAAAGCCCCGATCGCCATTTTCACCATTGGGGCTTTTTTGTGCAAAACAGTTTTTAGCTGTCTACACTGGCCTTCTTGCACAAATACATTTGCGCAAGAGGGCTTTTTCCCGAACAGGGCAGCATAGTATTTCTGCAAGAACACTGACAATCTTACATGAGATCGTCGGTGTTCTTGCACAAATTCAAGCGGCCAGTGTAGACAGCTGGCAAGTTCTTCCGCAAAAGCAACTGCTTTTGCGTAAAAACTGGCCAGTCTAGACGCAGCCCTTCTGTTCATAACAACCCCCCACAAAGGAAAAACTCCCTATGCTGAACCTAATTGGACTTGCTGGGTAAACCCAGTGGATACATGGGAGCAAACCAACAGCATAATTCCAGTGCAAGAGCGGTAAAGCCATCATGCCTAGCACCTGAGGGGGCAGACTCAGAGAAAGGGGACAAAGGTGCACTAGCTCTGTCACCATGGCAACAGCTCCATCTCCACCTTTCACCATTAAATTACATTAATTATTGGCAGACACATTATCCACCACATCTACTCTGAGCTTGCTAATTAGTTAGCTGAGATGCTACATTGTCCTGCCCATGCGGGATTTTAAATTACTGAAGGGTTCATGGCCTTACACCAATTTTTTTACTGTTTTTCACTATTTATCTGGGCTGCAGTGGGCAGTGATGAGTGTAACTCTTACCTTTCCTGGCCAAAAGGGAACATACCACCACTAGGACCAGGGTAGAAGGAATGGCGATTCCTAGTATTAAGTTAGAGGATGATCCTAGGAAAGAAATGCTTCAATGTCAATATGAAAAAGACACTAAGGAGAAAAATCCAAAATTACTGGATAGCTAAAGGGAGAAATGGCATATGATAGTGTATGAATTTCTGTCTATAATATTGGCTCTCTTTCTGTGGGTGTTTCTTAGTTCTTTTCTATATGGTTTGTATGTGGCTCTCATCACTGTAGTATCTAAGTGCCTCCCAGTAGTGAATTAAGTGACATGACTTCACACTTGTATGTGTTGTTTGTTCTTCAATCCTCACAGTTTGTTCTTCAATCCTTCAATCCTCACTGTGTGCACAGCGAGGAGAATTGTTTTGTAAGGCTTTTAAAAATATACACGTTGCTCTGAATTGACGTGAGAGAAAGAAAGTGGAAGAAATGCACTGACTGCTTGGAGCGGATGGTGTAGAGGTTTGTGATGGTCCTTAGTTTCTGGAGAAGTTTATTTCACAGTCTAGGGACACCTGCCAGGCAAGGACTGTCTCCTGCAGAGATGAGTTTTACTCTTACTGTGGTGAGTCCCACAGGAGCCGAGCTGAGGACTGAGGAGGGATGGGAATGTAGGGAACTGGATGCACTGCCAAACTGGCAAAGGCAAGGTGTTCCATAAATCACGGGTAGCATGCAGGAAGGCATGGAAATGGGAGCAGCATATGGAGACATACCAGGCAACAAGTGCAATGGGGCATTTGACATAGAACTAGAGCTGGTGAGAAGTTTTCCATTCAGATGTTCATAAAAATACGATCTCCAGCAAACTGAAGTTTTTTCATGTGAAAACATAGATTTTGTTGATTCTTTAAGATTTGGGAAAATCAGTGCGGGGTTAGTCTGCCCAAGTTATTGTGGTGCCTCATGGGACATTGGTTGTGTCATGCCTTCATTTTCTTTAGTGGTCCTGGGCCCCTGGACACACTACATCTCCCATGATGCTCTGAGCTCTGGGAACTCCCATGATGCTGTGTGACAACCGAAGCAGACACATAGACCAGTGCAGAAAAACTGAAATGAAATGTTTTGATTCAGGAATATCAACATGTTTTATTTTGAGAGAAAGTGTCAAAATGTTCAATTTTTCACATTTCTAAATTAAAAAAAAATCATTTTTTTTGCTATTTCAGCATTTTTCAAAAACAAATGTAGATTCACCAGACTGTCAGAATGTGTCCCACAGAACAGAATTTCTGTTTTGCTATCATTTTTGTGTTTAACTTATGCATCAACCCTGAGCTTAGCTGGACACGTTAGCTGGTGGGAGAACTGCATGTGTCTTATGGGTGGGAAGCTGTACAGATTTTGTGGGATATGGCTGGCCCACATTTTAGGAGGAACTCTACTCATCTCCATCCAGCCAAAATTCAAATGGGAGGCTGGCTGCCACGATGTGATTGGCTGCTTTTGGGCACTGGCAGCCCCAATAAAGAAACTGCCCAGCCACAAAGGAAAGCTCAGAATAATTGCTACAGGCCTATTCATTCTTCATGCTTTCTCTCAGTACATTGTGGATGTGTCTACACTGCACCATAACTTGAAATAAGATACGCAATTTCAGCTACGCAAATTGTGTATCTTATTGTGATGCTATTTCAAAATAGCTGATTTCATCATTTGGTACTATTTACACAGTGCCAAATTTTGAAATAAAGTGTGATTCTGAAACATCCCTTTTTCCTCATAGAATGAGGTTTACAGAGACATTGGAATAGCGAGCTTGAAATAATGGGTTTGCTGTGAAGATGTGGGATAGCTATTTCCCAAATTAGCATTGCAGTGTAGACATACCCTGATAGAAATGTAGCCGTGTTAGTCTGGGGTAGCTGAAGCAAAATGCAGGACATACCCTGTTTAACCAAGCAATGCTAGAGCAATTTAATTCAATAGACACAATGAAAGAAATTCATACCTGGGTCAGCATAGGGTGTATGCATTTTAGCTGTCAAAGCCTTGTACCAGACTGCATCAAAGAGGTGAATTTCACATCTTCTCCCTACTTTCAACACTTTCTCCAGTTCTCCAACAAGCTGGTGGATTGAAGTTGTTGACTCTGGGTTCAGGATCCGTTTGACCCCATCCCAGGCTAGCATTACCCATAACTTAAAAAAACAGCTTTATATGTGGTACGCAAGCCACCTACAAGCATAATTAAATTCATTTACCGTTGGGAAGTGGCTGAACTTCAGTTACATTTCTGTTGGACGTGGGTGTTGTATCTGTGGAGTGGATGCAGTTCAGGTCACACATAAATTACTGCATTCATCTGGAAGCTTTACATACATCTTCTTTAAGAGTGCATCTACACTGTATCATTGTTTTGAGATAATGAGAGCATCTACACAGCCATTTTGTTATTTCAAAATAATTTTGAAATAACAGACCGTTTATTCTGAAATCTGTAAACCTCATTCTACAAGGAATAATATCTATTCCGAAATAGCTATTTTGAAATAAGGGGTGTGTAAACTCCCCACGGCTGCTATTTCGAAATAGCCCCTCCCCAGGGCCATTCTAAGTTATTCCTCCCCAGTGCCTCCAGGGGCTCTAAATCGAGATAGCGCGTCTACATTAGGGAAGCCTGCTTTGAACTAATTTTGAAGCTTCCCTGCACTATAGATGTGCTATTTCAAAATAAGCTACTTCAGAATCACTATTCTGGAATAGCTTATTTCGAAATAGCCGTGCAGTGTAGACGTACTCTAAAACTACAAAAAGACTTAAAATTAAATGGTCATCGCTTGCCACTGATATCATGAAAGGAGTAAAAACACCCATTTCAGTAAATGCAGTCTGATAATTTAAGTGGTTTCCACTGCAGCTGTTGGAAAGACAATTTTTTTCATGGGAAATTTTGACAGTTCAAAAATCACCTCCATTCTAAATTTCAATAAAGAAACAAAATATCAAACGTGTCCACAAAACAGAACTTTCTGAGAAGTCTCAAACTGGGAATGTCAATGTGAAAACAGTTCAGTGTAGTGTTCAGAACAAAATGGACCAATTTGACATTTCCATTTCAATTTTATTGAGGACGAGAGAAAAAACAGATAATTCAAAACCAACAATTTCTGGTGGAAAATTTCATTTTTCACAAAACCAAAGTGTAGCATTTCTAGTGGCTCTCTTTTCTGCCAGGCTTTGAATTACCATTCTTAAATGGCACAATTGTCTTTTAGCAGTGGTTATTTGGGGACCTAGTCTCCTGCAAGTATAGGCTTCTCATCCATTACAACAGGAGTGGGGAACCTTTTTTGGGTTGGTGGTCGCTGACACATAAGAACATAAGAATATAAGAACGGCCATACTGGGTCAGGCCAAAGGTCCATCTAGTCCAGTATCCTGTTGTCCAACAGTGGCCAATGTCAGATGCCCCAGAGGGAATGAACTGAATAGGGATTCTTCAAGCAATCGCTCTCCCATCACCTGTTCCCAGCCTTTGACAGAGGCTAGGGACACCACTCCTACCCACCCTGGCTAATAGCCATCGATGGACCTAACCTCCATGAATTTCTCTCTTTCCTGGACCCTGTTAAAGTCCTGGTCTTCACAGCCTCTTCTGGCAAGGAGTTCCATAGGCAGACCCTGTGCTGTGTGAAGAATAACTTCCTTTTGTTTGTTTTAAACCTATCTATCTATCTATCTATCTATCTATCTATCTATCTATCTATCTATCTATCTATCTATCTATCTATCTATCTATCTATCTATCTATCTATCTATCTATCTATCTATCTATCTATCTATCTATCTGTCCTTTGGGATCCTAATAGAGCATAGGGCCTCCACAATCATTTTCCATCTCTTGCGATCCTTAGTGATAGTCTTGATTTGATCCCATGTTAAGCCAGCTGCTTTTACTTCACCCCGTTTTAAACCTGCTGCCTATTAATTTCATTTGGTGACATCTAGTTCTTATGTTATGGGAACAATAACTTTTCCTTATTCACTTTTTCCACACCAGTCAGGATTTTATAGACCTCTATCATACCTCCCCTTAGTCTCCTCTTTTCTAACATGAAAAGTCCAAGTCTTTTTAATTTCTCTTCATACGGTACCTGTTCCAAATCCCTAATTGTTTTTGTTGCCTTTTTCTGAACCTTTTCCAATGCCAATATATGTTACAGGTGACCTCATCTGTAAGCAGTATAAAAGATGTGGGCACACCATGGATTTATACAGAGGCAATAACATATTCTCTGTTATATTCTCTATCCCTTTTTTAATGATTCCCAACATTCTGTTTGCTTTTTTGGCTGCCACTGCACACTGAGTGGATGTTTTCAGAAAACTATCCACAATGACACAAAGATCTCTCTCTTCAGTAGTTGTAGCTACATTTAAATTAAGTTAACGGAGATTGCCTATCTCCTAGACCTGGAAGGGACCTTGAAAGGTCATCAAGTCCAGTCCCCTGCCTTCACAGCAGGATCAAGTAGCAGCTCTGACAAATTTTTGCCCCAAATCCCTAAAAAGCCTACACAGGGATTGACCTCACAAGCTGGGTTTAGCAAGCCAAAGCTCAAACCACTGAGCTATCCCTCCCACATCATATTGTATGTTTAGTTGGGATTATTTTTTTCCGATGTGCATTACTTTACATTTATCAACATTACATTTCATTTGCCGTTTTGTTGCCCAGTCACGTAGTTTGGTGAGATCTGTTTGAAACTCTTCACAGTCTGCTTTGTTCTTAGCTATTTTGAGCACGTCACTGTTTACCCCTTTCTCCAGATCATTTATAAATAGGTTCATTGACTCATAGAATCATAGAACCATAGAGCTGGAAGAGACCTCAGAAGGTCTTCAAGTCCAGTCCCTTGCCCAAGACAGGACCAATCCCAACTAAATCAACCCAGCCAGGGCTTTATCAAGCTGAGGCTTAAACACCTCTAGGGATGGAGACTCCACTACTTACCTAGGGAACCCATTCCAGTGCTTCACTACCCTCCTAGTGAAATAGTTTTTCCTAATACCCAACCTGGACCTCTCCCACCACAACTTGAGACCATTGCTCCTTGTTCTGCATCCGTCACTACTATGAACAGCCTTTCTCCATCCTCTTTGGAACCTCCCTTCAGAAAGTTGAAAGCTGCTATCAAATCCCCCCTCACTCCTATCTTCTGCAAACTAAACAGACCCAACTCCCTCAGCCTCTCCTCATAAGTCATATGCTCCAGCCCCCTAATCATTTTGGTTGCCCTCTGCTGGACTCTCTCTGAAGTTCCTAGCATTGGCCACTGTCGGAAGACAGTGTACAGGGTTAGAAGAACCATTGGTCATTCTGACGTAGCCCATTTGGATTTCTCTAATATTGGAGAATATTTGTATAATTAAGGCAAGTTTAGTGTCTTACCTGTCACATCCAGGTTCTGGGAGTCACTTAGAAGTGAATTCTTTTCCTGATTCTGATCATCCTTGTGCTGATACAGACAGGTAAATCTCCCTGTGTTGTTCACACTCACTCGATAGCTGTAGGCAAATTTGGTTTCCTGCATTGGCCAGCTTCCAAGATCCTTCCCATCTTTGCAGAAAATAACACGTGAAAAAGGAGAGAGGGCAGGTACTTTGCACTTCAGGACCAAGCTGACCCCTTCCTCAGAGGATGTCTTGTCTAGAAGTAGCTGAGGAGCAGAGAGGTTACCTGAGTAATAAAAACATTCGGCTAAAGACAAAGGGTCTATTTCCTTAATGATGGAACCTGCCAGTGCTCTAAGGACATTAGCAGAGATTTTGGCCCAATATATAAGGTCACCTGCCTGGTTTTGGGGCCTTTACAAAATCCCAATGGAAATGTTGCCCCAAAGAGCCCATAGAAGGAAAGGAAATGGGGGGTCAGTCTGTTGCCTCTGTCTCTGTCTCTACACAACCAGTTATTTCAAAATCATGTTGAAATACTGTCAAGCTAGAGGAGTGTTTACTCCAACTCTTGTAACCTTCAGGCTGTGTCTAGACTGGCAAGTTTTTCCCGCAAATCAGCTGTTTTTGCAGAAAAACTTGCCAGCTGTCTACACTGGCCACTTGAATTTCCACAAGAACACTGACGATCTCATGTAAGAAATCAGTGCTTCTTGCGGAAATACTATGCTGCTCCCGTTCGGTAAAAGTCATTTTGGGCAAAAGCTTTTGTGCAAAAGGGCCAGTGTAGACAGCTCAGATTTGTTTTGCGCAAAAAAGCCTCGATCGCGAAAATGGCGATCGGGGCTTTTTTGTGCAAAAGCGCGTCTAGATTGGCACGGACGCTTTTCTGCTAAAAGTGCTTTTGAGGAAAAGCGTCCGTGCCAATCTAGATGCTCTTTTCCGCAAATGCTTTTAACGGAAAACTTTTCCGTTAAAATCATTTGCGGAAAATCATGGCAGTCTAGACGTAGCCTCATTGTATAAGGAGTCGGATGAGGAGAGCTCTATTTTGAAATAAGTGCTGTGTAGATGCTCCCAATTTTGAAATAAGCTGCGCAATTGATGTAGCTCAGTTTGCATAGCTTATTTTGAGTTAAAAGCCCAGCTGTGTAGATGCACCCTCAGAGTTATTTATCCAACTGTAACAAATAGTTCCAATTTATCAGCGGCCACTAAAACTGGGTGCCTTGATTTTAATTGTGCACTAGTCACACCAATTCATAAAGTCAGAGATAGCCCAGAATTATAAATTCCTGGTTAGACAGACTATGGACAGTGTTCCATACTCCTTCTTACAAGCCAGGTTCTTTCTCCCTAATTTTCCAAATGACACTGATCTATCCTTGCATCATGGGAAGTTTGGGGAGGAAATTTTTATATAGGCACCATCTAAGACAAGCAAAATAACATATCCGGGCCCCTGTGACAGCAGAAGCTTGCAATAGGTTGGGTTTGCTGACCCGGTGCATTATCCACTATTTCCAAATGGGGTTGAAAGGCTCTTATGAAAAAGTCTGCTATATCCCAGTTCCCTATATGGGTTGCCAGAGCCATCCAAGGGGTTCAGAGCAGGTGTGGAAAACAGGCTGGACTTGGATCCGGAAAAGAATCCTGAGGCCTTGGTTTAGGGAAAAAATTCCAGTGATTCAGCTTTTTCATTATTATTATTTTTATTCCTGCATAGCCCAGGGTTTACCTTTTAGTTTTACTGCATCCTTTTTTGGTTGTTTATACTCAAGAGCATATGTTCATTAAGAGCAATTCACAATCTAATACTGTGTCAAGTACACCATTGCTATTAAATTAATTATCTGCCAAAGTATTTTGCACAGTGTTTTTCTAGATGTTCCTGTGGAATTTGGTAAATAAATTAATTTCCCTCAATATAGAGACCTTCATCTAATAAACAATTAATATTTTTAACCCAGTCTACATAACCCCACCCAGCTCCTCACAGTTTCTGTCCCCAGAATTCATTGCTAGTCTTTCAGAAATTGCAGGCTTTTTCTGCAGTCATTTTATTTCTGTTCTAGGAATGTGGAGCAAATACTCACCCGGAAAGCTGCAGATATCTTGATTTGTGAAATGAACCCCTTTAAAATAAACACACAATTTTAGTTTTGGGCACAGGCTCAAGCTTTGTTCTATCCTGCTATTGGGTAAATCCAGACTCACCTGTTGCTGGAATGGGTCAGGGCACATTCTGACCAGAGATAAATAATACCTTTAGCTGCATATTATTTTCTCTTATGAGATATAAAGGAAATGAAATACAATGGTGGTTTATAGCCTATGATCCAGGGTCCCTTGTGGGTTTGCAGATTAAATCTAAGGCTTTGTCTATGTTGCCAATTAAACAACAAAACATTTGTCATTCACGGAGGCTTAACACCCCGTTCATTCGAAAGACAAACTTTTCAGTGGCAAATGGGTCATTTTCCGCAGGAGCGCTCTCCTGTTGACAATACAAATCCTTCTCATAGGTGGTAGAATGATTTTGTCAGGAAAAGGGCTCACAAACAGCAGCGTTTACATTACTCGACTTTTATCAACACAACTGTACTGACACAGCTGTGACAGTAAAAGCTGTGTAATATTATGGACAAATCCTAATATTTCCAAAGGGATCTGCAGCTGCATTTGAATTATTTTAGGGGTCCACAAATGAAAAAAAAATGAAAATCGCTGTAATGCAGACATGATAGAGTGGTTGAGCAAAATGACACCTGGATATTTCAAATACAAAAAAAGAAAGGAAATGCATTCTGCCCCTTTAACATTTTCATCATATGACACATGATGTTGAGTAATATCACATACTAGCAGGTAAATGCAGAGATATAATAACATTATATAAAGGGGAACCAATTCTCTTCAAGCCTAGATTAAACTAAGATCTCAGTCCCAATTTAACTGACTTTACACTAGTGCAAAAATTTAACTCCCTGGGAGCTCCTTGCAATACTCTAGACAATGCATTCCCTATTAAACTCTAGAGGGGCGTCTGCACAGCAATGCTTTTTCGAAATAACTTAGTCTAATCTGCATAGCCGGCAGTTATTTCAAAATAATGTCGAAATACTGTAAGCTGGAGGACTTCTTACTCTGACTCCTGCAACCCTCATTGTAATAGGAATAAGGAAAGCCAGAGGAAGGGTGCTCTATTTCGGAATAAGTGCTGTGTAGATGCTCCCCATTTCGAAATAAGCTGTTTTGAAGCAATTGACCTAGCTCACTTCTTCCATGTTGTCTGCTTTGAAAAAAATTGAGCCATTCTGAAATTGTTTCATATCAGACAAAGGCCAAGTTACCTGGAAAATTGCTGCTTCTAAAATTCCATTATATATGAATTGTCCATGTGAAAATTAGTCAGTCGTATTTTGTTTTATTGCTTGGAAAGACATGCCTGTTTTTCTGCTGTCACATAGATGATTAAAGAGATTTAAGGCAAACAATTGAAAATAAAAAAAAATCCTTCTAGATTGTGACTAAGAAGAGATTTGAATTTGAAAAGGAGATTGTTTTAAGGAAATTCTGAGTATGTGAACGGAGGAAGATTTTTAAAATATGAGGCTGTTTTTAAATGAAGTCAGAACATATTCTCAACTACTGGAACTTTCACTACCATGAAAAATTCCCATTCTGCTCTCTCTTTAAACTCAGCAACTAAAGTCATGATGCTTGCCAACTAGACCACTGAAAGCATGTAAAAGGAAAAGAATGGTGCTTAAAATAATAAATACAGTGTAGGTACAACAATTATTTCCAATGATTTAAATAAATATTTGGCATGGTGTTTTTTTCTTACTTGCCAAATAAAACTGATCAGATTATTTATTATAAGAATTGGACTCCTTGTTTCTTAGATGACAAATAAATATATGTAGAATCCAGCCACCTCTAATCACTGTGGGTATTCCTACACTGCAGAGCTTACCTCAGATAAGCTACCCAAACTTGTACAATGAGCATTACAGGAGTTGGAGTAAGAAGTCTTCCAACTTGACGGTATTTAGATACTATTTTAAAAAAACAGCCTGCTGTGTAGATGCGGACTAAGTTATTTCAGAATAGCACTAGTTATTTTGAAATAGGGTTGCAGGGTAGACGTACCCTATGACTTCTTTTGAATTCCATTTTGGATTATTCAAGAAGATTTCACGCTCTTTATTCATGTTTGCATATTGGAGGTGTCCCAATGGAAAAGAAATTCTGGCATTTACAAAACATTAAATGATTATATCTTCAATGTATAGGTTATTAATCTTCCAAAATAAGTTCCATTCTATAGTGGTGGATCTTAAACAGAGATATCTTGATTAAACAAGTGATATTTCCTTACTGTCTGATTCTGCCCCAAATTTGCACAGTTCAAATCAAAAGTAAGTCAAGTGGAGTTACACTGAATTTGCAATGGTAGAATCTTAACCTTTATATGTGTGTCTCAGTATGTGTATAAAATTAAGGCTGAGATTTTAAGTGTGCCCTAAAGGATCTGGACTCTCAATTCCTGTTAAGGTGAATGAGAATTGTGTGTTGAAATCCCCTAGGTGACTTGGCAAACCTTACCCTTAAATTCAATTTTAGACCAGTTATTAAAATGTTGCCTTTTAATTAAGGGGACCAGGCTCAAATATTTTGTTCTCAGTCTCAACTAAAAATAAAAGGTGGAATATCCACACTACTCACAGCAAAGCCAGAGAAGCAGCAGTGGGATCATCAGGAGATTTGGTGAGGAGAGGCAACAAGGAGACCAGAATCTGTTCTGGGTTTCCTCTTGCCCACTGGGATTCACAGAAGTTCAGACACAGCCCCTCCCAACTGAGTTGCTTCTCGTAGCAGGTACAGGAAGCTGCTGCATTCACCTCTGCATCTCCTTTTGCTTCTCAGGGCTGTGACAATAGGCAGGTCGGTTTGTTATCTCCTGTGGACTGAGTTGCCGCTGTCTGTATGAAACGAGGGTTCACTACATTCTCCCTGCACCATCCCTCAGCCCCAGCTTCCTGTTTGAAACTGAAAAACCAAGGAGTTTCCTTTGATCTGAACCACAGACAATGACAATGGACTGTGGAGGCGTCAGTCCCATGTTCTGAATGGCCAAATAAACAGGAGAAGAGACATTTCAGCCAATTTTCACATTTAACAGCCCTTCCTTTCCGTGGGTGTGTAGGGGGTGTTTTAAAGTCACTTCTGCTATAAATTAAGAAAGCCTTTGGCTGTGCTTGAAGAAAACAACCTAAATTCTTTCTCTGATACCAGTGTACCTAAAAGCAGCTCTACTGAAAAGTTTCCGAAAAGCTTTTGTGCAAAAGAGCCAGTGTAGACAGCAAAGATTTGTTTTCTGCAATAAAGCCCCGATCGGGTCTTTTTTGTGGAAAAGCGCGTCTAGATTGGCCGCGGGTGCTTTTCCGCAAAAAGTGCTTTTGCGGAAAAGCGTCCTGCCAATCTAGACGTGCTTTTCCGAAAATGCTTTTAACAGAAATCTTTTCCGTTAAAAGCATTTCCGGAAAATCATGCCAGTGTAGACGTAGTCTGAGTGTGTTGGTGTGTAAATACAGTTTGCTCCTGCTTTGCTTAGATTTGTTAGATAGTTTGCAGATTTGAGCGTTACTTTGTTTATTGTAATTAACTTAATTTGTGACTCTACCCCAGCTATTTTTTTATTAAATGCAGGGAGAGCTAAAATATGGTTAGCAATGTTTGTAATTTTGTGGGAATACAGAAAAGCAGGATCTTGCTAAATTTGTTCCAAAGGGAAGGGCTCATAATTATCAAAAAGAACCTTGCTAAGCAGGGACCTGACTTTCAGAGCTCTATGGCTATAGCTACACTACAGAGTTTTTCTGGGATACCTTGAAAAAATTCTGCCACATCCAGGGAAAGCATCCGCTTTTTTTGGACCAATTTCCAAAAAAGCGGGCACATGCACTGGGAAGCCCTGTATTCCTCATTTTATGAAGAATAAGGGCTCTTCTGAAAGAGGAGGTTTTTCCCGCATTTCGCCCAATGTAAACAGGCCAAATGTTGGAAAAGTCTCTTCCGAAAAAAGAATCAGAAAAAGGTACACAAATTGTGATTCGCAATTTGCGTACCTTTTTCCAAAAAGCCCCCCCTGCAGTGTAGACATAGCGTATGAGAAAAAAGGGGTGAGGGAAGGTTTTCTCCAGCCTGCATGGGTTAGATGTGTTCTCCCCCACTGTTCAAAGAGAAGAGCTAAATAGGCATCTTTAGGAATCTTTTTAGGTTAAATGTGTTTCTTCTGTCCTGCTTGCTAAGAGTTGAAATCACTTGAGACTGATGGGAAGAAAAGTCCCAGCCAAGAGGTAGATGGCAGCAGATGATGTCTGATACCCATCAAGGCATAGTGGACTAGTCAGAACGAGTAAGATGCCTCTTTACCTCCCTCCGAGCTCAGAGTGGGAGGTGAAGTCTGCAGATGGGTCTGCCCTGACCGAGGGCAGCAATGGAGAGAGGGGTTCAGAGAAGGGTTGAGCATATGAAGGGGACGTTCTTGGTGAAGTAATGAAATAGCAAATTGATTCATAGTAACTACATATTCTGATCCAAGAAATATTGTCCAAGAAGTAAAAGTAGGCATTCAGAGAAGAGAACATATAGTGAGAATCAATAAGCTAATGTTCCCTGCATTCAGTAAAAGGGGTTCTCTTTCTTAAATCCCATTTAAATATTGGCTATAACAGGGATCCATTTGGCATATCTAGTTTATTGGACTTCTGCTCATAAAATGTATAAATCGACTCCCATTCATGCTTATGTAATTTGTGGTTTTGGTAAAAATTTCATTTGGATTTAAAAAATCATTTTTTTTCATTTCCTCAAGTCTGAATTTACTTTCATTTCCTCAAGTCTTGTTTTAAAACTTGTCATTGTTGAAAAATGTTGGTATTTTGACCCATTGGCTTGATGGGGGATGGAAGAAAATGTCAAAATAATGCCATTTTCCATAGGATGGAAATTCATTTTTCTAACCAGTTGCTGGGTAAAAGAGTCACTTTGGTGCTTTGACAGTTTTGTCCAATATGTAATACTGGTGACGAGATGAAAACTATGTACCCCAAATATCAACTACCCAGATGAGAATGTATATAGCTAATGAACCCTTTTAGGGTAGCAGCAGAAATGTATTTCTTCACTTCTAGGCTTCTGTATGAGAAAGCAGGACTAGCTCATCAGCTTCAGAAAAGTTGTCTGGAGCCTGTGATAATCAGAGTTTTGATGCCTCATGAACAGAATGGGAGGGGGAAAACCTGGACCTCAAAAATACATACCCAGTTTTATTGGGTATACAATAGAGCAGTGTTTCTCAAAGTGGTCCATGGACCCACTCTGCCTTTGAAGCTTAGCAATAGCCCTTCAAAGGTGAAAGTGCCGTGTGGAGCCCAGGATCAGCTGGGGACTCCTCCACTGACCCCAGGCTCCATACAGTGCTGACACTTTGAAACTCCACAGGGAGCCTGGAGTCAAGCTCCTTGCAGCATTTCAAAGTGGCACTGCGGTGTGGAGCCCAGGACTCCCCAGCTGATCCCTTCGGTGGTTCTAAGCGGGAGCGCTGCACGTAGCCCGGGGTCGGCAGGGTAGTCTCCCCCGCTGACTGCAGGTTCCATGCGGCACTTTCACCTTTCAAGTGTAGCATCAGCCCTAGGACTGTTGCTACACTTCAAAGGCAGAGGTGCCCTACCAAGTAATTGAATAGTCAATGCAAAACGCATTCACTATTCGATTAGTCAAGTAGTCAATATTTAACATCCTTAATACTCACTTCATATGAAAATACAGATGTTAAAGGTGGGAGAAATTGGCTTTCTAATGCGCCAATCAGATAATGTTGTTCTTCAAGACTAAGGTACCAGTGTCAGATCTGTAGATGAATTCCAAGTTCTGCAGAGTGTCTCTGTAATTGGTTAGTGAAATTCCTTTGTCAACGAATGGCTACTTTTAAATCCATGATTGAGTGACCAGGCAAGTTAAAAGGTTCCCCTGCAGGTGTCAGCCTGCATTTTCACAAGCATTACGAGGGTTTGTCCACTGAGTCAGGCTCAGTCAATTTAGCTACCGGGACTGGAAGCCAGGCCTTTTCTGAGGTCACCACCTGGCCACAGAGTTCATCAGGTCTTAGCTAAATGAGCAGAGCTCAGTCTGTGAAGACCAGGCAGAAAGGAACATGCTTGATTGCTTCAGCAGAGCCAGGAGGTTGGCTCCTTTCGCTCGTGCAACTAGCAGTAAACTGGTCAGAGCCCAATCTGGGCCTGGCTATGGTGTGACTCCTTTAGCAAGCATGAGTAGCTGCACCCAGAAAGGCCTGTCTTCTTGGGTGCCCATCACTGTGGAATGGCCAGCGCCGGCCTGCTGCAGCCTGTAAAGGCCCCATACAGATGTAGTGCCTATAAATAGATCTGAGCTGTACAGTGGTTTTGTAGAACTGATGTAGAACCCTGTCTTTGACCTCACATTAACCCCGCTCAGAGACCCAGCCACAGGATA
Organism: Pelodiscus sinensis; assembly: GCF_049634645.1. NCBI lineage: Eukaryota > Metazoa > Chordata > Testudines > Trionychidae > Pelodiscus > Pelodiscus sinensis. Next base: position 230,998 of record NW_027465948.1, on the reverse strand, counting down.
TGGTGAGAGGAACACTAAAATAGACCGTGAAGAGACTTTGTCCAGCCATCTCCTGCCTCCAGCCACCCTCCCCCTCGTAGCATGTGTAGCTATAGGGCAGTATGTTCATGTACTGTACGGACTTGATGGTACATTCTGTGTTTCTTCCATTTGCTAGAGAAATCTGGTCTCTTTTTTCTTTAAAGTTGCTCCTTAACACACAAACTTTTCCAGGAGGCCTATGGAATGTCCACCCCATCTCAGGAGTTTTTAAACAAGAGTCAGTGGGAAATGTACATTTGAATTTACAATATCATGGATCAAGCTGAACTTCACAGTTGCATCACTGTGATCCTGTGAAAACCTTCATTGGGAAACAAAAGACAGGACTATGCAGTGCTTTAAAGACTAACAAGATGGTTTATTAGGTGATTAAATGGGCAAAAATGGTTTACTGGGCAGCTTGAACCCACCCCTCCACCTTACCGTGGGTAGGCCCTTTATCCCTCCTGCCCCGGTGCCTCCCGACCCAACCCCGGTGGACCCAGGACTGTATGGGCTACATGGCCAATGTGAGCACGACACACACAGAGAGAGAACACATACGCAGACAACAACTGACAGCAGTTTTATATTCTGGAATGCAACATTAAAACATTAGACAGAAAGACACTTTAGGAGGGAAAATAGAAAGGTTCCCTTTCAACCTGATGGCGACAACCCATTTACCTTTTTTTTTTTTTTTTTTTTTTTTGTTACCCAGAATTTTGTGAAAATTGACAAGTTTCTTTGAGGTGTTTCAATTTTGATGAAACTGCATTTTCCAGTGGAAAAGCATTGCGCTGGAAAAATTCCAGCCAGCTCTAGGAAATAGGTAATACACCAACCAATGGCTCTCAGGAATATGTAGCATAGCTCAAGAGTGTACTAGAACGAATAAAACGGCCTTGTCATGCACTGCAAGAGGCTTTTTGTGTTCAGTTATTTCCTTTTTTTAAAAGCCCTTCACCCCAGACAGTTGCAGCTTCCATCCGTGCAGGACTCTGCTGGAGAACACACAGCACGCTGGCTGCCCAAGTTTATCGTCCACATGATGCCCCCTCTGGGAAAGGTGAGAAGGTTGCTCTGTGGTTGTTTGGTCCTCTGGTCGCAGCTCCTCACTGGTTCCCCTGCACAGACATCCCTCTCTGAAGAGCTACACAGCACTTGAGTTGCAACCTTTCCTGTCACTTCACATAGCACCATGATCTGATCTATGTTGATTTTCGTCTGGCTTTTGGCATTGTCCCTCATGGCATTCACACCGGAAGACTGGGGAAATGTGGCCTAGATGAAATTAGTATAAAGTGAGTGAACAACGGCTTCTGCATTTTGTAGATTACTCCAAACTGGGATGGGTTGCAAACACATTGTAGAATGGGATTACAATTCAAACAAATCTTGAGTAACTGGAGAATTGGGCTGGTATCCCGGATTCTGACTGCACCTTTATACAGCCACAGCCTCCTACCCCGGCACCAACATTGACAGCGGATGGTGATGGCTTCCCCCATGGCAACCACCCCGCCGGGGCTGATGGAGATGGAGGGTCCGGGCGCAGGGAGCTCTGCATTTACACACAGACAGGAGTGAGCTGGGGAGGCACAAACTCCTCCCCGTGTGTTAGCACCCACCCCCAGGGACAGCGCCGGGGCTCACAGACACCTCTCTGCACCCACAGGGGCCCTGCGGGCTGGGGACTGATCTCTGCCCCCCTTAGAACAATCTGGAGTCACCCCCGACTGCCCTGGGAGTAGGGCCTGGTTCAGATCTAAGGCCCCCAGTGTCGATCCGCAGTCACCCCCCAACTGCCCTGAGGACCCGTCCGGATTCTGATCTAAGCCCCCCAGTGTCAAAACAAGGAGGTGGAACTCAGCTTTGGGGTGAACATTCAGGTATCAACAGCTCTTCTCTGTCCCCACCTGTCCCAAACAGAGATACTCATGTCCCAACACCCTGAATTGCTCCGCCAGCCAGCATCCTGGAGAGGAGACAGCTCATTAGGGACCAGAACTCAGAGCGATTGGATCCCACACCCTGGTCTCGGATCTCCCACACACACACCTGCCATAGACACGTGCACCAGCTGTCTCCGATACTCACCGAGGAAGAGGACGGTGATAGCAGATGCCATGATGGGGCTGTGAGGGGCCCCTTAGCACCACCACCAACGCCCCGGTGCCCAGTTCTACCCAGTCCCATATAAGGAGCTCAGATGCTAGCTGCAGCTACAGGAAGATGTCGATGTCTTGTCACTTCCTGCGTCCGTCACACCTTGTCTCTGATCTTCAGGTGAAATCTAGTGCGGTCACAGTTAGCAGCAAAGGTCCCTGCACAAATCAGGAAACCCTGCAGCCAAGTGTCACGTAGCTCGCAGCTGGCCTGTTTGTTTTGGGGAGGGGGAAACTGGTCACCATCAAAGTACTCTGTGTCCTGGGCTAATGTGCATCTGAGCGAGATCTAGGAAGCCGCAGTCTCATCTTCCATCTTTAATCGACGACTATTTCCTGCAGATTACACACACCCCTTTTTTACAAATGATCCAAAGGATGGCATCAGAAGCCACGTGACTGAGGGGGCAGAGTTAAGGGCATTTGGGGGACAGTCACTGTGTCATTTCCAGTTGCTGGAAAGTTTGATTCTGCAGCCTCCCCTCCTAGCCTGCAAATCTGCCGCCATGTGACATGGGCCCTGGTGCCATGCATGGAGAGGACGCAATGGGGGGCACCTGGGTTTGCTGCCTCTTATGCCATAGTTCAGCGATGATGATGGCTTAATGCCTGGAGCTAAGCGTGTTTTCTCTGTGTGTGAATTAAATCAACCAAGTTCAAAAGGAAACGGAAACAAGATAAATTCGATCCTGTGCCCCCAGTAGGTTACCAATGAGGAGAGACCCAGGGACTTACTCATGCCCCACAGATACCCTGCCCCCAAGTGGCCAGTGGGTGAGTGGCCAGGTCCCTAGCAAGGGATGGGACACGGGCTGTGTTTGTGCTACCGCTGGCTAGAGAGCAGGAGAAAGCTGGGGGCCAGGAAGGTTTGATTCTGATCCTGGCTCTGGGAGGCGAGTGGGGACTAGTGGTTAGAGTCGAGGGCCTGGCAGGCAGGACTCCTGAGTGTTGCCAGCAGAGGTCGCCGTAGGGCAGAAGAGGGGGTTGAGAGAAATGGGACGGGAGCTGCAGGGCAATAAGGGTTGGGAGGGAGATGAGCCGAGGACAGTGCTGAGAGATGGGGGAAGGGGTTTGAGAGCAGACAGGATGGGGCAGAAAGGACGGAGATTCGAGGGGACATGGGAAGGGGCTGCAGGGCGGAGGTTTGGGGGGAGATGGAGGAAGGTCCAGCGGGGGCCACAGACATTGTTGGAAGGGGGTGGCCAGAGGGGGGATGGGAACGGTTCCCCCCTCACCGAGTCAGGGTCAGCGGATGGGGTGTGGGGATTTGTTTTCCCTCCAAAACTCCGGCTGAGCTGGGGCAACTCTGTCCGGTGGGGAAGGGGGGAACAAGGGGCAGGTGACACCCCCCCATGGCCTGGGGCACCAAATTAAACAGAAGAGATTTTGTCTGTATTTAAAATATCTTCACGTGTGTGATCTCCTCTGAACAAAGTGTCAAACATTGTACCTGTCAAACAGCGCCACGTGGCCATGTCAGAAGCTGAGTTGCTTATAGCACCTAGAGGAGCACAGTGGGGTACGTCAATCCAGTTAAAACGTGGCCGGGCACAGTTTGAAAAGAGCCACGCCGAGGTCTGCTGACTGGCAGCTCAGTTGGTTTCAGTAGCCCAGTGCTGGCCAGTCACACAGCTCGGTCCGTGTTGCTCGCTCCTTAGAGAAGGCCGGTCAGCCACCCTCAGCAGCTGTTTGCCGTGTGACGAGCCGTGATCCCGAAGGTGCTGTGCCCATGAGAATTGTGTCTTGTGCTGGACTTGAAACGTCTGGGAAGAGGTTTTATACAGATTGTAAAAGGAGCATCACAAGTACCTGGAACATTTCTTGTCGACTACTGCAGTTAAAGTAGCAGTAAGGCCGGTTTCCTTTCTCTCTACGGCAATGGTCCATAACAGACATTCTGCCCTTTTGTTTAATTGTTAAATGGTTTAAAAACAGTTCTCAATGAATGCTGCTATGATAAAAGAAATGAGAACTTACCAGCTGTATGGCACTGAGGTGGCATCGCATGCACGGTAACATGCCCAGAAAGATGCCAGTAAAATAGAGAGCTACACGCTCAATTGTAAAGTCGTCACTTTTCTCTTGCCTTGTGTTATTTATTTCCTCCATATTCCATCATTCTTACTAATCCTTTTGTTGATAGCCCTGCCCAGAAACACTGGGTGCAACTCAAAATGGTTAGAACGCAAAGGTTTATGTTGAGCCAGGTGGTTTGGGGCCAAAAAGCTTCAGAGCCGCTGCTCTGGGATGTGCCCTGCAGCCTCCTGGGGGAGGGGAGGTCACCTCCTCTGAAGCTGGGTTGGGGGGAGAGGGAAGAGGTTTCTGCTGTAGGGCTCCCTAAAGCTGGCCCTGGCCTCTGTCACGTGGTGGGGGGGGGGGGGTGTCTCTGTGTTCCTGATGTGACTTGAGGTATCGCCCCTTCCTGACAGCACGTCCCTGCCCCCAAAAGTGGGAGCTGGAAAAAAAACTGTAAAGAGTCTCTGAGGAGCAGGGTTATGTGCGTGTGGGGGAGACCCCCAGACACCTGGGCACAGAAAGGGCAGCTCCCCTGGGCCCTGACTGGGCTCTCATCGCCCAGCCATCCTCACCACTGCCCTACTTCTGTCCTGCTCCTCATCCCCCACCCTCCGCTGTTCCCATCCCCTGTTCTCCTCCATCTCCTCCCCCTTCCCTTCTCCTTCCCCTCCCCATTTCTACCTGCCCAGCTCTCTGCCCATCCCCATCCTCTCCCTCCTTCCCATCTGTCCCCCTCTTATGTGAGGGGCTTTGCTGGAAATGTCCCTTCCCCCCCCAGCCAGGGAGATCTCCCCTCCGGGAACAATTCACCCCCCCATCTCGCTCCCTCGCCTCCACATTGTTTCCTCCATTCCCCACAGTTGAAAATTGAGCTCCCCCGTCCCCTCAGGTGACAGTCGGGCTCCTCCATCCCCTCAGGTGACAGTTGGGCTCCCCCATATGCAGCTGCCTAGGTAAGCGCCCCCCAGCCAGAGCCTGCCCCGGCACCCACATCCCCTCCCCCACTGCCTGTCCCAGGCGACCACCTGAACCTGCGTCCCCCTTTCCCCAGGTCACAGCTCCCTCCCTGACCCTGCACCCCCCGACACCCCTCCCCCAGGCCAGACTCCTCTCTGGCACCCTGTGACGGCGCGTTGGGGTCCCCCGCCTCCTGCACCCCCGTAATGCCACGAACAGACTCCACCAGCCGGTAGAATAGAGGTGGTTTATTGCTTCTTCAGGATACAGCACAGCACAGATGTCATCAGGCTACAGGGCAGGTCTACGATGCCTCAGTCCCCCTTGATATAGGGAAGGGGGTCTCGGCTTCTAACCCCCACAGCCTGTAGCTGAGGCTGCTTCCTCCATGCTCCCAGACAGAAACTAACTAACTCTCCCCCAGCCCTGCCCCCCAGCCAGGGCAGACTTCCACCCCCTCCCTGCACCCAGGCTCCTACCCTAAACTCCCTTCTGCACCCAACCACCCCGTCCCAGACCCCAAACCCCTCAGTAGAAATGTGGCCCTTGATCAGTTACCAAAATGCACCCCCCCCATTAAAAATTATTGACCAAGCCTGATACAAATGTTTTTTCAAATGTTGTTTAATCAGAGTTTAAATCCAGTTCTATGCAATTAGGAGGGTTGGGGAGAGGGGGACGCAGCTGCTGGCTCCTCAGCTCCCTCACTGGCTGTCTTCCTGCTGCAAGGGAAGCAGAATCCGTCAGCGGTTCATCCCCCAAGGACTCAGGGGTACTGGGCCCCCCGGGATTTCCACCCGCCTCCCCCCTGCGCTGAGACTTGTTCTGCTCTCTGGTCACGCCTGTCAGGCCTGCAGCCCGTAGGGTGAGATCCTGACCCCCCCAGGGCTCCTGACACCTCTGCCCCCTCCCGCCTCCTAGGACACGGTTTCTCCCCCAACCATGCGGGTAGGACATGGGGTGGGGGCAGCCTGAGGAAAGGGGCGGGGGGGACTCACTGAGAGGAAGAGAAGGAGACCCTGCCCCTGCCCCATTCTCCTGCATTTGCTCCGGCTGCTCACCATGTATTCCAGGAGCTGATGGGCCTGCCCCTGCAGGGCGTGGGCCAGGACCAGCCCGGCCTTGCTGTGGCGCCGCAGGGGGGAGCGGGCAGCGTGCAGAGCAGTCTCCAGAAAGGCATTCTCCTGCTCTGGTGAGAAGAGCTGCCCAAAGACCTGAAATCAAGAGCACAGGAGGTTTCAGCTGACGGCCCAGAGCCCGGCCCCAACTCCTGGGGCTAAAACAGCTTCCTCCTCCCCCAAACTCCCTTCCAGACCCTGCACCCAGATGCTCTCCTCACCCTGTACCCCAACCCCTGCCCCAGGTCACCCCTTCCTCCTGCCCCCAAGACCCTCCCAGACCTCACCCCCCTCCGCACAACAGAGCAGCCCTAGGCCACTGGCCAACATCTTGGAGCGGCCTCCATCGAAAAGTGTTGCCCCCCGTCCTGCCCTGGTTCCCTCCTACGGGAGATCCGGGCTCCGTGCGTCACTGCCCCTAGGAAGCGCCGCCCCTTTGAAACGCCGGGACAGCGTCACAAAGGGGCAGCGCCGCCCTGTCCACGGCTCGAATAGTCGAGGGAAAATGCATCGACGATTCGATCAGCGACTCACTCCCCGCTTCCCCCCCGCGTCCTACCCGCACGAGGGCCCCAGCCAGCCCCACCCCCGAGCCCTGCCCTGCCCTGGCAGCGCGTCCTTACCTCTCCCACCCTGACGGTGTTGCTGTGAGCCAGGACCCACCTCTCCTTGTACCAGTGCCTGCACCACAGGTCCTCTGCCTGGTGGATGTTAAGGCCTGCAAGAGACACAACAGGGTCATTCTGCTGGCAGGTCTGAGCCCTTCCCCTCCCACGGGCCCCTGCAGGCATCCCTGGGCAAATGGAGGGGCACAGGGGGCAGAAGGGGAACACAGAGGGACGCATCCCCCCTTGGACCAGTCTGGGGAAAAGGGCTGGGTCCCCTCCCCCCGCCGCCGGCACCCTCAGGGTGTCCCTGGGGCCCACTTCCCAGCTGGGTTCCTTACCCCTGTGGTGCAGGACTAGTTGGAAGAGGCGGTGCACCCCCTCCCGGGCCAGCCGGCTGACGTCCTCAGAAGGGTCCGAAATGAAAAGGCCCAGCTGGGCCACGTGGTGACCCATCCTCGGCCAGTCGGCTGAGTTCTGAGGGGAGAGAGAAGAGGGGGGGGTCCCTCAGCATCCTGTCCCACGCAAACGGCCGCCCCCTGGGCCCAGGGTCGCCCCTCCCCAGGGAAAGGGGAACGCGGATCAGTCCCGGCCCATTCCCGACCCTGCCTCTGCCTCCCGGGGATGCTCCCAGCCCCGCGCCCTGCAGCCCCAGACCCCCCGGCTCCGAGGTCACTTACGTCAAACCCCGGGAGGGTGGTGGCGACTCGCAGCAGGGCCGTGGTGCTGCCAAGGGCCCTGGCTCGCTCCTGGGGCAGGCGGGACTCCAGCCAGGGGCTCAGGTGCTGGGGGGGAAAGAGGCAGGTCAGGACCCGTAGGGAGGCGCCGGTTCTGGGCAGAGCCTGGGGCTCCTCTCAGACTGTGCCCCCCCCAGCCACTGACACAGCTCCTCTCTCGACCCCCCGGGGAAGCAGGGCCAATGGCCCCGTCCCCCCCACGGGGCTCACCTCCAGAATCAGCTGGAGCCGGGCGGTGTCTGGGGACTCGGCGAGGAGATTGCCCAATAGGACATCGAGGATGTCAGCAAGGCCCCGGCTGAACTCCTGCAAGGCAAGGGGGAGCCCTGGGTCAGAGGGGGGGCTGGGGTTGGGGGATCCAGGCCGCCAGAGGCTGCTCCTGCTCCTGGCTGGGGGGGGGGGGCGAGGGAGGGGACGTACCTGATTGTGGGTGGGCTCCTGCTGCCAGTCCCCAGACACTGTCTGTCCCACGGCCGCCCTCAGCAGGGGGCTCAGGAGCTGGGCCGGCAGGGGAGGCTTCAGGGTGCTGGCAGGAGAGAGGGGCAGAGACTGTTAATTCAGCAGCAGGAGACTTTCCCACTCCCTGGTCAGGGGATCTGCTCTTGGGGGGGGAGGGTCGGGGGGGTCGGTACCTGAGGCTGCAGGCGGCGCTGAGGCAATTGGCCAAGACCAGAGGTGGGGGGGAGGCCTCCATGATCTCCTGGGAGACCCAAGGAGACAAAGGGGCGTGTGAGACTGGGGCCCCCAAGAGACGCTCACAGCGGCCAGCGCCCCCACCCAGCAGGATCCAACCCCACTGCCTCCCGCTGCCCTGTAGCCCCCCTGCCCGGCACAGGGCCCCTCCCAGCACCCCCCTCCCAAACCGGGACCAGCTCAGTCCTTGTCCCCAGGCCGTCTCCTGCCCCTCACTGCCCTGGTGACCAGCCTCTGAACCTCCTCATCCCTGCTCCCCAGGCGCATCCCCAGCAACCCGCTCTGCTGCCTTCAACCCCCCTCTCCCATGGCCTGGGGAGACCCCTCCCTGTCCCGAATCCCCCTTCCTGTCCAGCACCCCAGACCTGCCCCATTTCTCTGTCCCTCCCTCCTCCACCAACCCACCCACCCACCCCCTTCAGCTCTCCTGCCCCCACCATTTCCAGGTCCCCCACCCACACCCATTGCCCAGGCACACCCCTGTCCACCCCTCGTATCCCATCCCCTCCTCCCAGCCACCGCGACTCGCTCACCACAATCCTGGCCACCACGGTGTCCCTGCTGCAGCGCGTCGCCAGGGTGCCCTCGCCCCTTTGGAGGGCGGCGAGGCAGGCGGTGGAGATGGCCAGGAGGAACCGCTGGAGGGCGGCTGGGCTCTGCACCCCAGAAAGAGTCTGTGAGCCTGGGGCCTGCCCCCCCCCCCCCCCCCCCGGGCAGCGGCAGGGCTCAGGCCTCCCAGGAGTGGAGGTGGGAGCTGCTGGTTGTCCAAGCACCCACACTCCGCCCCCAACTGCTGCCCCAGGTTTGATGGGGCCCAGCTGGTGCATGACAAGAGACCCCAGCTTGGGGGGCCCATGTCATGCAGGAGAAGGAGCCTCAGAGGGATCCCCAGGGACAAGCCCCTCCCGGGGGGGGGACGTGCTGGGAAGGGGCCGGACACACTCGGGTCCCCCCCGTGTGGAGAAGGTTCCTACCGTGTCCCGGGTGTGGAGCTGCTCTTCGATGTCGTAAATGGACACGTCCTCCACCCAGGAGTCCACCCGCTCCTGGCAGCGCTCCGGTGAGGCGCAGGGGGACTCTGTGCGGGAGGGAAGGAACCAGGGTGACTCCAGTGGCCAGCAGGGGTCACGCGCCCCCATGTCAGGGACCCAGGGCAGGTTGGGCCCCACACGCCCCTCGCAGGGACCCATCCCCCTTCCACCCTCACATCTGCCAACGTCCTCAGCAGAGCCCCCACCAGGAACAAGAGAGCCAAGCAGCCCCCCGCCCCCATCCATTGCCCTGGCTGCAGGGCAGACACTGGGGCTGCCCTTCCCCATCCCTCCCCCGCCCGGGTACTGGGTGAGCCCCTGGGCCCAGCGTGTTCACGGCCCCTCACCTGGGTCTGAGCGGCTGCGGGAGGTGGCCCGGCTGCAGCTGGAGGCCCAGGCGCTGCTGCTGACGGACCTGGACCCACAGCTACAGGGTCTGGTGCGGGGAGCGACGGGCTGGGGGCTCCCGGAGACTGGCAGGTCCCCGGGGGCCGGGCAGGGCGATGCCCCCTGGTGGTAATGGGGGCTGGGCTCCCGGGGCAGGTGTTTCTCTCCACAGAGGAGGAGGCCCCAGAGCCACCCTACCCGGCTGCCCCGCTGGGCTGGGTCCCGCCTTCCCAGCCGCCCCTGGAGCCAGGTCCGGGTGGGCCTGGCCGGTGGGCGAGTCGCCCCGAGCTGGTGGGATTCAGCTTCCCCGCCCGCGGGGACGGAGGAGCTGCTCCCCACCGGCCCTGGGGCCATCTTCAGGGTGTTCTTGAAGAATTGTCTGAAGCGTTTGGCCATTCTGCAAATGAGAGGAGCAAAGGGGAGCTTGGGGCGCAGCCTGAAGAGCGAAATCCAGGGGTTCTCACTCCCCAGAGCGACTGCCCCCAGCCCTCAAATGGCCCCTTGATTATCGGCTTGGTCTTGCACAGACACTGCAAGGACCTGAGGGTATGTCTACACTACAATGTTAGTTCGAACTAACGGACGTGAGTTTGAACTAACATTCCTAGGTGCTACACTAGCGCTTCGCTAGTTCGAATTTAAATCGAACTAGCGGAGCACTTAGTTCGAACTAGGAAAACCTCATTTTACGAGGATTAAGCCTAGTTCGAACTTACTAGTTCGAATTAAGGGGTGTGTAGCCCCTTAATTCGAACTAGTGGGAGGCTAGCCCTCCCCAGGTTTCCCTGGTGGCCACTCTGGCCAACACCAGAGAAACTCTATTGCCCCCCTCCAGGCCCCAGACCCCTTAAAGGGGCACGGGCTGGCTACGGTGCCCATGCCAGGTACAAGCCTGCCAGCACCCAGCTAGCAGACCCTGCACCTGGCACGACACAGAGCCACCCACCCGATGTCCCCCAGCCCACCCCCTCTTCCCGGGACCAGACTGGCGGCTCCCGGGAGCTTGCCCGGGACCGCAAGAGGCGGGCACCCACCTGGGCTAGTGCGGACATCGTGGACCTCGTCCACGACCTCTGCACTAGGTCACAGGAAAGTGGACGTCTAGGGCAGGAGAGCTGCCAGCCTGGCCACCCAGGCGCAGGTGTGCATGAAAATCAAGGGGGTCCACTGAGACCCCCGACCCTGAGACCTGAGCTTACAATGGCCGTCCTGGGTCAGACCAAAGGTCCATCTAGCCCAGTAGCCTGTCTGCCGACAGCGGCCAACCCTAGGGACCCTGGAGGGGATGGACCGAAGACAGTGACCAAGCCATTTGTCTCGTGCCATCCCTCTCCAGCCTTGCACAAACCTTGGGCAGGGACACCACTCCTACCCTCTGGCTAAGACTACTCCATGGACCCAACCTCCATGACTTGATCTCACTTCCCTTTAAACTCTGTTCCAGTTGTAGCCTTCACAGCCTCCTGCAGCAAGGAGTTCCACAGGTTAACTATTTGCCTTGGGAGAGAGGCCGGCCCTTGCCCACACACAACCCGCCAACCTGAAGCAGATTCTCACCAGCAACTACACAACGCACCATAATCACTCCAACTCAGGAACCAATCCTTGCAACAAACCTCGCTGCCAACTCTGCCCACATATATACACCAGCAACACCATCACAGGACCTAACCAGATCAGCCATACTGTCACTGGTATATTCTCCTGCACATCCACCAACGTAATATAGGCCATCATGTGCCAACAATGACCCACTGCTATATACATCGGCCAAACAGGACAGTCCCTACGTAAAAGAATCAATGGACACAAATCTGATATTAGGAATGGCAACATACAAAAACCTGTAGGGGACCCCTTCAATCTTCCTGGACACACAATTGCAGATCTAAAAGTAGCCATCCTGCAGCAAAAAAACTTCAGGACCAGACTTCAAAGAGAAACTGCGGAGCTACAGTTCATCTTTAAGTTTGACACAATCAGCTCTGGATTAAACAAAGACTGTCAATGGCTTGCTAACTACAAAAGCAGCTTCGGCTCTCTTGGAATTCACACCTCCAGATCAGCTGCTAGAAGTGGGCCTCATCCTCCTTGATTGGATCCACCTCCTCATCTCCAGCCTGATCCTGGCCTGCATATTTATTCCTGCCTCTGGAAATTTACACTACATGCATCTGACGAAGTGGGTCTTTGCCCACGAAAGCTTATGCTCCTACACTTCAGTTAGTCTATAAGATGCCACAGGACTCCTCGTTGCTTTTGCAGATTCAGACTAACACGGCTACCCCTCTGATACTTAACTTTCTCTTACTAGTTTGAAGCCTGCTACCCATTCCTTTCCTCTGGTGTCCTCTAGTCCTTCTTTATGGGAACTCATGAAGAACTTTTCTGAATGCACCCTCTCCATCCAACCCCTGTTTTTAGAGACCTCTATCCTGTCCCTGCTCCATCTCCTCTTTTCTAAGCTGAACAGTCCCAGTCTCTGTAGCCTCTCTTCATCTGGGACCTGTTCCCAACCCCTGATCATGTTAGTTGCCCTCCACTCTCCCAGCCTTTCTCTTCACCTCTCCCACCTCCTTTTCCCAGCCTCCCCCAGTTTTGTTCAATAAAGACAGAGTCAATGTTGGAAGAAATGTTATCTTTATTTTGTACATCAGGAAGGGGGGCTAGGGAAGGGTAAGTGGAAGGAGGTGAGGGAGGAATGGGGTACGAGCCCCCGATGGGGAGGACTAGGCTGGCTCTGCGGGCTTCTGGGGGTGGAAGCTCTCCTGCAGCCCCCCAATTGCCCCTTCTCCCCAGATGGCAGCCTGCGGCAAGTGCAGCCGGGCTGATGGCCGAGTGCTGTGATGTGCCCAGTGTGGGCATTCCGGGCACTCCAAGCCAGGACTGCTATGCAAGCGGGGCACCCCTGAGAACTGTCTGTCCGGGGTGGGGCTCGGGACCCTTTAAGCGCAGCCCTCGGCTAGCCTGAGACAGCATCTCCACGCTCTAAGTCCTCCTCTGATGCCCTGCCGGCACTGCTTCCGGCCATCCTTAAGCCCTGTTCAGAGTCCACTCAATGTGGACATGCTAGTTCGAATTAGCAAAACGCTAATTCGAACTAGTTTTTAGTTCTAGACCCGTTAGTTCGAATTCGCTTAGTTCGAATTAACTAATTCGAACTAAGTTAGTTCGAACTAACTCTGTAGTGTAGACATACCCTGAATCTCCTACCCATCAACAGCCCCTGCTCAGCCAATCAGGGGCGAGTCTAAGCTGTGGGGGGTGGAGCTTCCTTCTGAAAGACACCAGCATAGACCTGTTCCAGCCCCACCTCACCAGTCCCTACAACGGGGGCTGCATCCCCCGCCCCACGGGCTCCTGCAAATCTCACCCCATCCCTCAGCTTGTCTGTTGTGTCACAAGCTGGGGGGGGGGGGGGGCAGCAGGGGAAGGGCACAGAAGAGGTAAGAACAGAGCAGAAATGCGGGCAGGATGGAGGAACCCAGCCGGCCCCGGGCGGGATCCAAACCCCTGGGGGCTCTTACCTTCTGCACAAAGGTGTCGGGATGTGGAACTCACAGAGCACAAAGGAACCGTGAGGAGGAGACGCACCAGAGCTAAAGCAACCGGGGGTCTCCAAAGTCCCCTGGGCCCGCCCCCCCCTTTATCAGCCTGAGATGTGGGTCCCTCTGTGAGGTCACCACCTCCCCACCTGCCCTTTGCCTCATATGCTGAGGGCTGCCCAAAGCCACTGTGAGGTCACTGCCCCACCCCCTCACCCTGCCAGGCAAATATCCTTCCTCTAGCCACCCCTCTGGGAAGTTTGAGCCATTCCTAGGGGTGCCCCCCCACTCCCTGACTGGGCATCCTGCGGCCAGCAGCTCCAGTAGCCCCACAGGCTGCTCCCTGCCCTACACTGCAGGCTTCTTGCACGAGAACTGTTTCACGCAGGAGTTCTTGCACAAAAGGTCTCGTGCAAAACCGCCTCCACCCTGCCATGTGCTTTTGTACAAGAGTGTCCATGGCAGTTGAATGCTCTCTTGCGCAAGAAAGCTCTGATGGCCATATTAGCCATAAAAGTGTCTTGCTCAAGAAGCCCCTGGAGCCTGTCCATGCTGCCTTCTTGCACAACAGTTCTTGCACAAAAGGGGCTTATTCCTCGTGGGGAGAGGAATAACTCTTGTGCAAGAAGCCCTCTTTTCTGATGCTTCACTGCAAATTTACTTGCGCAAAAATTCATGTGCAGTGTAGACGTGCCACAAGTTTTTGCACAAGAACAGTTGTTCTTGAGCAAAATGCCCGCACTGCAGCCGCAATGTGTACGTTAGGCATGTCCACTGGGAGCAGAGGAGAGGGTAGAGGAGCGGGGTCCTGGGATGGGCATGTTAATGTGGGGTGCACCCTTGGCTCACTCTGCACCTTTTGGGTGACCCTGCCTTGTTCTGTGCCTCAGTTTCCCCCCACTGCACCATGGGACCAGGGACTCTGCCCCACCTCAGTGTGCTTGGATGCAGTCAGGCCAGTCTGTGACAATTATAAAATTGTCAGACATATGGATGAACATAATTTGTTGGGGAAAGTCAACATGGTGTCTGTAAAGGGAAATCATGCCTTACTAATAGCCAGAGTTCTTTGAGGGAGTCAACTATCATGTGGTCAAGGGGGATCCAGTGGAGATAGTGCATTTAGATTTCCAGAAAGCCTCTGACAAGGTCCCTCACCCAAGGTTCTTAAGTAAAGCAAGTTGTCATGGGAGAATAGGCTCGGCTTATGGTCTCCCCATAACCCTCCTGCAGCTGGTTCTGCCGCATCCAGCCGCTCAGACCCATACCCTCCCCATTGGACACATGCCTCAGTTTCCCTCCAATGGGCACATGCCCTGGTCTCAGATCTCCCCACAGGCGCATGCCTCTGGCTCTCTGCAATACTCACAGAGGAAAAGGATGGTGAGAGCAGATCCCATAATGGGGCAGTGAAGGGTACCACCGATCCCCTAATGCGCAGCTCCACCCCTCCTCAAATAAGGTACTCAGCTGGTGGTTGCAGCTACAGGAAGTCAATAATATTTCATCTCTTCTGGTATCCCTTGCCTCTTATCGGCAGGCGACATCTCGTGCAATCACAGTTAATTAGAGGTCTTTGCAAAACCGAGGAAATGATCAGCCTGGCTCAGTGTCCTGCAGCTCCAGCTTGTCCGTATCTCTGTGGGGAGAAAGGGAAGTCTCCTCTGTCTGTGGGGAGCCAGGAGACCACAGGTTCTGAAATTCAATCATTGACTGACCATTATTTCCATGACGATTCCCCTCCCCCTTTCTTTGTTTCTAGATCCAAGTGGTTGGTGACTCATGTAAATAAAATCAGGAAGTGATCATGCAATTAAAGGAAGCTGTTGTGAGGCCTGTTAGTGAAGGGACAGAGTTAAGGGTGTTTAGGGAACAGTAAGTGGCATTTCCTGGCTTTGGAGGCTTTGATTCTTTAAAGCCTCCTGCTCAGCTTGCAAACCTGCCCACGTGCAACACAAGCCCTGGCACCATGCGAGGAATGGGCATGAAGGGGAACACCTGGGTTCACTGCCCCTTGCACCATAGCTGAGCGGTGTTGGCGGCTTTACGCTGTAACGCTTGGTTCTAAGGGTCTTTAGTCAGCCTGTGAATTAAATCAGCCAGGTTCAAAAGAAAATGGGAGCAAGAGAAATTCCATTCAACCCAATGGGTCACCAACCAGGAGAGACTCAGGGACTTTCCCATGTGCCACATAAACCTTGCCCACTGAGCTGCCAGTGGGTGTGTGGCTAGGCCCCTAGAGAGGGACATAAGCTGTGTTTGTGCAGCTGCTGGCTACCTGGCAGGAGTAAGCTAGTAGTCAGGCACATTTGGCCCTGGTCCCAGCTCTGGGAGGGGAGTGGGGACTAAGGGTTAGAGGAGGAGGTTGGGAACTAGGACTCCCATGTAACAGCTAAGAACCAAGCCCTTTCTGTTTGCAGATCCTGGTTGGGCCTGGCCAGCCCTTAGACCTGCTGTGGGGAGCCAGGCTCATAAGCCTCCCCCAGCAACACACAGACAGCCCCTTCCCTCCCCCTCTCCTCCCCCCCCCTCCCGCCAGCTGCAGAACGATACAGATGCTGAGAGCATCTCTGGGCAGGCTCAGCTGAAGGGACTTGCCCCAGGCCAGGTGTTCCCCTCCCTTGGAGACCAACATCATTCCCCTTCTCATGGGCCCACAGGTCACATCCACACTTGGCCCGTTGGCCCTGGGGGAACCCGCTTCAGGGCGACAGCCCCTTCTCGTATGGTCCTTGGGGCCACACACTCCTGGGGGGGCACTAGAGCCCTTTATTTCCAACCTTCTACTGTGCTGCTTTCCATGGGAACCTCCCAACCAGCACACACAGGGACAAGGGCCGGCAATTCCTCCTGTGGCCGCTAGGTGGCGCTGCAGCCTTGCACTGCCCCGTTCCCCAGAGAATCTGGATTTGTGCTGATCTGATCTGGCCCCTCTGCATTTGATGGGATAAATGAGGCCCTGTTGCACTCGCGGCTGGCTGAGTCAGGCTATGTCTGCACTCGCGGCTTCTTGCCTGAGAAATATGCAAATGAGGCTAAGCGTGGAATATCGCCTAATGAGCCACCTTTTTTGCAGAAGAGGCTCTTGCGCCAGAAGGAGCTGTCTGCACTGCCCCTTTCTGTGCAAGAAAAACCCTCTTGCGCGATGCTGTTACGCCGATTATTTTCAGGAATAACGGCATTGCGCAAGAGTGTAAAGCTGCAAAGTTGCCATCCCCACTCAGCTATGCAGCAAAGAGCATCAAACCCATCACACCTGCTTTTCTCCCCATCACACCTGTTCTTCTCATGGTGCCAGGGCTCATGTTGCACATGGGCAGGATTGCAGGCTAAGCAGTAGGCTTTGAATAGTCAAACTCTCCGGAACCAAGAAATGCCACTTACTGTTTCCCAAACACCCTTAACTCTGCCCCCTCACGCACATGCCTTATGACACCTTCCTTTAAATGGTCAGTCAAAGACTGAATTTCAGATCCTGTACACATCTGTGTCAAGGCTGTCCCCAACTCTGGCATGATGAATGCAGAAGTGGGTCCCTCAAAAGCACTCCAAAATCTTGCCTCTGCAGGCTCTGGTACAACTCCTCCCCCTAAAAAAATCCTAATACCCAGATTTTGGGGAATCTGCTGCCACCACCTAAGTAAATCCAAGAAAACCAGGGAAGAGATCACTTGGGAAACCTCCTACCTAAGGTAATACTCTCCCCGTGCCCCAAGCTCTGTTTTACTTGGAGTTGGGAAAACAGGAGATTCACAGACAACAATGAACTCTGCCCTTGTAAGTAGGCACTGAGTCCTAAGGACACAACAATCAACCAATCCCGGTTAATTACAAGATACAACAATTCTTTATTATCAAAATAAAACTACAGTAGCAAGCACATTAAAGTGGTTAGATGGAAAGAGCCACCAAATTGATAAAGATACTCAGGGAAACCCCATGGGCTAAAACTTGGTTACAAAGAAAAAAGAAAAACACAATTAACAGCTTAGACATTATTTCCAAATCCCCAAACAAGGAAAACAACAAATCCTGACGGACTAGCTAAACTTTTCCCTACTTACACATTCTAAGAAATCCGTTCTTGGAGAGAGAATCATAGAATCATAGAATATTAGGACTGGAAGGGACCCCGAGAGGTCATCGAGTCCTGTCCCCTGCCCCCTTGGCAGGACCAAATGCTGTCTAGACTATCCCTGATAGACATTTATCTAACCTACTCTTAAATATCTCCAGAGATGGGGATTGCACAACCTCCCTGGGCAATTTATTCCAGTGTTTGACAACCCTGACAGTTAGGAACTTTTTCCTAATGTCCAACCTAAACCTCCCTTGCTGCAGTTTAAGCCCATTGCTTCTTGTACTATCCCCAGAGGCCAAGATGAACAAGTTTTCTCCCTCCCCCTTATGACACACTTTTAGATACCTGAAAACGACTATCATGTCTCCTCTCAATCTTCTCTTTTCTAAACTAAACAAACCCAATTCTTTCAGCCTTCCTTCATAGGTCCTGTTCTCTAGACCTTGAATGAGTCTTGTTGCTCTTCTCTGGACCCTCTCCAATTTCTTCACATCTTTCTTGAAATGCGGTGTCCAGAACAGGACACAATACTCCAACTGAGGCCTAACCAGCGCAGAGTAGAGCAGATGATTTGTCATGTCTTGCTCACAACATACCTGTTAATGCATCTCAGAATCATGTTTGCTTTCTTTGCAACAGCATCACGCTGCTGACTCATATTCAGCTTGTGGTCCACTATAACCCCTAGATCCCTTTCTGCCGTACTCCTTCCTAGACAGTCGCTTCCCATTCTCCCATTTCCCTCAGTCTTGGAAGAGACTACTCTACCTCTCAAACACAGAAGAGAGAGAGAAAACCTCTGTTTTTCAGTTTGAATTTTCTACCTGCATTGTTATTGACTTACCACCTGATACTTGGCTAGCTACAGGGTTAACCCCTTAGTCACCAGACACTGGTCAGCACTCCTGATTATGACAACCCGGCTCCCAGCCTAGTGTACCCTCCCCAAAGAAGACGACCTCCCTCCCTCCCTCCCCACAGCGACATGGACAAGCTGGTGCTGCTGGACATTTGGCTAGGCTGATGATTTCAGGGTTTCCTCGGTTTTGCAGAGACCTCTGGTAACTGTGACCACATGAGATTTTGCCTGCAGATGAGAAACAAGGGGTGGTGGATGCAGTGGAACTCCTTATTTGAGGCTGGGTGGAGCTGGGAAAAGGGGTGTGGCTGGTGCCCCTCACTGGCCCATTATGGCATCTGCTCTCACCATCGTTTTCCTCAGTGAGTATTGCAGATAGACAGGAGTGGACAGGGTGGA
Organism: Pelodiscus sinensis; assembly: GCF_049634645.1. Taxonomy (NCBI): domain Eukaryota; kingdom Metazoa; phylum Chordata; order Testudines; family Trionychidae; genus Pelodiscus; species Pelodiscus sinensis. The sequence goes on along the minus strand of NW_027465948.1, from coordinate 212,381 downwards.
TCTGAGACCAGGGGGTGGGCCCATTGGGGTGGGTCTGAGACCAGGGGGTGGGCCCATGGGGGTGGGTCTGAGACCAGGGTGTGTGCCCACAGGGAGAGGGGAGGGAATCTGCGACCAGCGCATGTACCCATGGGACTGAGGGTGAGGCATGTGACTGGGTGGGGCAGTACCAGATGCGGGCGGGGGAAGGGATTCAGGAGAGACCATAAGCTGAGCCTGTTCTCTGGGAGGTGTCACTGCATCACTCTCTGGGGACCATCCTCCCTGCCCCATTGATCTAGTGACTTCCTCTATGGGGGCAGAGGACAGGTGCTGACTGCAGCATACAGGATGGGTTTGGGGACAGGGCCCCCCGCTTAGTCTGCAGCGCTGGGGGGTCCAGTTCGGCATAGGTGAGTCCCTCAGTGCTGGGGTTGGGCTCCTGGGGTAGGGAGGGAAGAGAGTCACTATGTGTATGAGTCAAAACCAGCACACAAACACACACAGCCACACACCAGACAGTCCTGATCCCAGACAGCAGGGGGTATTCATATGCAGTGAGGGGGTGCATGGTGCATTGGTGTGGGGTGAGGCAAGGCACAGAGCTGGGGAGTTTTGGGGGGCACTTACAAAGACATCTTGCAGTTTCCCTTGGCCCACGAGGGCATCTGTGGAACAAAGACACTCAGGGGCAGGGAGGGTGTGAGAAAGCCGGAATCTGTGGCTAGTTATACAGGGTGTCTATACACCATGGGCTGAGCCAATTCCCTGGAGTGAGGATGGGACACAGGGACTGGGGCTGGATCAGTGTCCCTGGGATCGCAGGATGGGTCCCAGTGAGACCCTCAGCGAGATACGGCCCCTGCCTGGCTCCATGGAAACCACAATCCCTAATGACTCGTGCTAATCACCAGGAGCCCTGTCCTGGGTGTGAAAGTAGAAAGAATTATACTGTAAGAAAAAGATGAATTGTGCTGTAATAATTGAATAAGTTGAAGGAATTCTGTTTGTCTTTTTAAGAGGAAGAAGAAAAGTATGTTAATGTTGATTGTAGGTATGCAGATCAAGGTGCTAGCCAATTTGGGCCTGAGTTTAACAGGAAAAGAAACATTAGGTGTTAGACAGGAAACAATTCCAGATAATCAGGGAGATATAGCCAGGAGATTGCTGTGTGCTTAATATTGAAATGAAGAGTACTTGAGTAGCCTCACACTAACTATGTGAAGTTTTGCCCCCCTTTTAATCCTGTTAATTTTGGCTTTCTTTTGACTGTATAAATCAAGAGGTTTGAACCTTGTACGGCACTCACATTTTCTGAATGCATTTTAGCAAAGCTTTGCTGAAATAAACAGAGCAGTCTGCCAAATCTGTGAGTCCTGTCTGACTTTGACAATTTGGAGGTTCCACCGAGATGGCAACCGTCTTCGCTGAGGCTGTGTGATCCCTGACTGTCTGGCAGGATGACCGTGGTAGCCGGCACCTGGGCATTTGGCCCGAGCGGTCCTCCACCAGAACGGAAAGGTGCACAACCATAGCGAAGTCTACGCCATCGAACCTGTTGGTTCCTGCTCTGTTCTGGTAGGGATCCCGGGATCTAACATCAGGACTCTGGTCAGGTAATTATTTTGTCCGGACTGAGGACTGTCTTGTCTCTGTGTCTATCCATCTTCCCTGTGGTGTGAGTGAGTCTGGGAGCCATCCCTGTCCGGGGACTGGCCGACCAAGGGGCTCCTGTCCCCGCGGTCTGTGTGACTGGAATCTGCACAATCGCAGCCGCACCGCACCTTGGATAAAATCCTTGGAGTGAACGCAAGGGCGATTGAGGCAGTAGCCTGTGGGCTTCTTTTGTGTGTTGCACTGGGCACCGCTCTGACGAACCCGAATTTCCTCCTTGTGTGATTGGTGTATGAAGTCCTCCTGTATGGGTAACTAGACATCTAAGCAGGGATAGTTCCCTAAAGGGACCCTGGCTCAGTTTATATATTTTAGAAAGGGTCCGGACTCCTGTAAATTTCTGGAAAAATGATCTAGATTAACTCTGGGGGGATCCCAAAACTCAGTGGCCACTGTTAGGATCTTGGAACAAAGACCAAGTGGACGTCTTAAAAGACAAACTTGGCCTTCCCAAAACTAAATTGGCTAGAGGAGAGGTAGATTGCTTCATGCAGTGGTGGGACGAGGCAATTCTTAAATGAACTGAATCGAAGCTCGCCTCCCTTAAAAATTCTAATTATAAGAAAAAGCTTTATTGGAAACCTCCTCTCCCACCACCAGACCGAGCGCTTCCCTTTACCCCGTCCTCCAAGAAGACTCAGACCGGTCCCACTTGAAGCTATAAACCCTGGACCCACACGGAGCTCCACTCGATTTTAAAAGGTTTTCCAAAGCCCCAGGAAAACCCTACCAAATTTGCAGAGGAATTTTGCTAGTGTGCAATGCCTATGAACCCTCTGAAGCAGACCTCCTGCAACTGTGTAAACTACTTATAACCCCGTAAACAGCAACAAAGAAAAAAACCCGGGCAACTATCACACAGACTGACTGATGGTTTTTTTGTTTGTTTGGTTGGTTTTTTTTGGGTTTTTTGGGATACAGCAACCAGGTAAAAATGGACAGGGCGCCCTGGCGCATGCGTTTGTAAATAGCCTCTTATCTGCTATTAGCAGTATGTTAAAGCAAATAAGTGTTGGATGGGAGGCCAAGACCATGGACAAATTGCAAGCAGTGGCAGAGCATTGCCACTGCACTCTAAAAAGAAAGAGAAGCAGTCCTCACAAAAGTTGATAGCTCTGCAAATACAGCATTATTCAGGGCAGGGCAGACAGTACTGGGAATGGGGAGGGTACCAAGAATGGGGATAAGGTCAGAGAAGGGGTCGTGGCACCGGGTTTTTGGGATTTAAAGGTTTCAGCTCCGGTCATATCCACCCTGTGGGAACAAGGCATTATTGTCCCCTGTTCCAGCCCCTGTAACACCCCTATCCTCCTCCCAGTTCGAAAAGCTGATGGTAAATCATGGTGGTTTGTTCAGGATCTTCAAGCTATTAACTGCATTGTTGTACCCACCTTTCCTGTAATCCCTAACCCAGCAACTAATCTGGCTTCTATCCTGCCAGATGCAACTCATTTTACTGATGTTGATCTGTGTTCTGCTTTCTTTTCTGTCCCGGTTCACCCTAAGTCCCAGTATCTTTTTGCCTTTTCTTACAAGGAGCAGCAGTATGCTTCCCAAGGGGTACACAGAAAGCCCGTCTTACTTTTCCCAAGCATTAGCCAAAGACCTTGTTGACCTGGTCTTCCCCTCTGGGTCCACATTGGTCCAATGTGTAAATGATCTACTCCTCTGTTCCCCTTCATTATCTGCCTCAGAAACTGACTCTTTAGTGCTTCTCACTGCCCCCCCAGCCACCTTAGGGTTACCTGACTACTGTAAGCCTTTACCCTTTTCTGCCACGAGCAATCTGGTTGTGCACTTGGGGTTCTTACTCAGGAGCATGGTGGCAAAAATCGTCCAGTAGCTTATTTCTCTGCCACCTTGGATCCTGTTGCCCAAGGTCTACCCCCCTGTCTGCGTGCTGTGGCTGCCGCGGCACGCCTAATTGAAATGTCTGAGTCCCTTGTCCTCCGCTCTCCTGTTTCTCTCATGGTCCCTCACTCTATAGATACTCTCCTGCTACAATGTAATACAGCTCACCTTTCCTCTGCCCGCCTCACTTTTACTGCTTTCGGCTTCGCATATCACCATAAAGTGCTGTTCTCAGTTGAACCCTGCCACTCTCCTTCCTCTGTCTATTGACGGTGAACCCCACGACTGCCTTGCAAGTGTCTCTGCTGTCACCGTCTCATGCCCCGACCTTTCTGATGTCCCTCTCTCTAACTCCGACCTTGTGTTATTCACTGAAGGTTCCTGCTTTAGTGGTATCACTCTCTGAAACCCTAGGAGCTGCGCCTTTACCTTCTGTGACCTCAGCACAAGTCGCTGAACTAGTTGCCCTAACCCGCGCTTGCTTTCTGACTGAGGGACGCTCCGCCACCATTTATACTGATTCTCGCTATGCTTTTGGGGTTGTACATGACTTTGGCACCCTCTGGCAAGCTCGGGGTTTCCTTACCTCTGCTGGTACCCCTATCAAGAATGGCCCCTACATTGCTGCTCTCCTGTATGCACTCCCATCTGCATTAGCTATTGTTAAGTGCCCTGGTCACTCCACAGCAGATACTGATGTTGCTAAGGGTAATGCTGCCATAGAACCTTCCCCAGGTGCGTTTCTCGGTTCCCTTTCTGTTTCTGTACCACCGCAGTCCCTTTCTAAAGTCACCCTGCTCCAAGACTCTGCCTCAGAAACAGAAAAAGACTCCTGGGTCGCCCAGGGTTGCTCTCTACACCCTGATTCCCTTTGGCGCCCCCTTATTGGTGCCTTTGTGGCCCCCTTTTCGCTCTACCCAGCTCTGGCCGCCCTGCTACACGGCGTTTCGCATGTCGGAAAGGAGGGTATGATCTCTGCTGTAACTAAGGCAGAATGGTGGGCCCCCCATTTCAGCTCTTTTGCAGCTCACCACTGTGCCGCCTGTACCACTTGCCAAAGCTACAATGTTGGCAAACCTGTAAAGGTAGCTCAAGGGTTCTGGGGCCTGCCCCAAGCACTGTTCTTGCATTGGCAGCTTGATTTTGTACAAATGCCTGTGTGTCAACTATATGAATTTATTTTGGTTATGGTATGCTTATTTTCGGGTTGGATTGAAGTCTTTCCTTGTTGCAAAGCTGATTCGCTGTCTGTTGCCAAATGTTTGTTAAATCATATTATGCCTGCCAAAGAAACTCCTGCCACTCTGTCCAGTGACCGGGGTACACGTTTTACTGAACAACTTGTTCAGCACCTGGATCGTGTGTTACATGTCACACACCTGCTGCACTGTCCCTACCATCCCAAAGACATAAACTAAGTCCTTTTGAAATTGTTTATGTGAACAATGGCTACCATTACTCCAGTCTCAGACTTGAACTTGACTCACAGTACACTCCTTCAGTACTGCAAGGGACTAATGCAAGCTGTAAGTCACTTCCATTCACAGGTTCGAGCCGCCTGGCCGACGGAACCCACCTCGGATGCCTGCCACACTCTCGAGACAGGTGATTGGGTCTACGTACGACACCACCAACGAAAACACGCCATGGAACCCCGGTGGAAGGGCCTGCATCAGGTGCTGCTCACTGCCCAGACGGCTGTTAAGTTATCCGGCATCGCAGCATGGATACAGGCTTCGCAGTGTAAGAAGGCACCATCCCCAGCGGACCAATCATCACCTCAGGACCATGCAGAGTCAATTTTGACTCCAGAAGAAGACGTAGAGGAACAGCCTGCAATACCTTACAACCTACGTTCGCGTAAGGATTGCCTGAAGCAGATGAGGACCAAAAGCAAGGCCCAAGAAGAAGCAGTAGTGAGCCTAGCGCCTGCTGCCTGGTGGACATAAAACCGTAACTGCGGGTCCCTCAGTGGAGGTTGTCAGAACCAAAAGGGTCTTGCCTCCAACATGTGCCTCTGGTGGGGCCTGTTCCTCGGCCACTGGTGTCTTAAGATCTGGGGAATCCACAATGACAATGACAATTCTTTTATCCACCAGCAAGTATGGATCGCTCAGACCCTTAATATCTCTAATTGCTGGGTCTGCAGCCACATTCCATCCCACTCACAAGCTGGTTCCTGTCTTGGCAATCCCACTTAATTCCCCAGGCCTCACCCGTTTAACAAGACATGGAACAGTAATGACACTTGGGAAGCAGTGGGAATAATTGTGGGAATAAATGTATCTAAACGGATAAGTGTGGAGGAGAAAAAAGGTCACTGGTGTTTGGTGTGTAATGGGACGGGGCTGAATCTGGGGAGGAGCAGTTGTCTCCAGCATATTGTAACATCAGTACAATCTTTAATGCCATGCAAATAACACCACTCCCCGTAAGGAGAATCACCGTGTGCCCTTCGGGGGATATTACTCCTCCTTTGTAGACACCTATATGGCAAAGGGGTGCAACCGACCCTTCCCGGCTTTGATAGGGCATCATTGGGTCTGTGGGACAAAGGCCTATACCACATTACCAGTTAACTGGTCAGGTATCTGTTATCCCGCCCAACTCTTCCCACAATTCCGAGTGTTAGAGTCCTTCCCATGAGAACGCCTCCGTAATTTTAGGCGAAAAAGAAGGGACTTGTCGGATGCCCAATGGTATGTGAATCACATAAGCCCTTTAACTTGGGAAGAGGCTATTGGTGGTTCCTTTGACCCACTTGGGGGAGTAATACATCATGCAAAAAGGCTTCTGAGGTTACAAACAGTAGTTAAAATCATGGAAAATGAAACTGGAAAAAGTTTAAGGGCCCTGGCCAAAGAAACAGGAGCGATCAGACAAGTGGTCCTCCAAAACCGTCAGGCATTGGATATAGTGCTGGCAGCAAAAGGAGGGACCTGTGCTCTCATTGGCAAAGAATGTTGTGTATATATACCAGACAACACCAATGATAGAATAGATCGCGCTAGCTACTTAAAAAAGATTGCATACCTTTCCAACGAAGAGCCAAGTTCCCTGTGAAAATGGCTAAGTAACTTGTCCAATTTCTCTGGCATAGGAAACTGGTTGTTTCAGGAAGCCCTGACTATCCTATTTGGAATCTTAATAATGTTTGTATGTTTTCAGTTAATCTCCTGTTGTATCCAAAACTGTGCAAGACATGTCACAGACATGTCCCCTCACCAGAGTGCTAATCTGACGCTTTTAAATATCACTAATGAACAAAAAGACAAAGAACAGTTAATGCAAGGAACCCAGTAATTGTTGGTCATAGGCGAGGCTTGACCAAAAGGAGGGATTGTGAAAGTAGAAAGAATTATACTGTAGGAGAAAGATGAATTGTACTGTAATAATTGAATAAGTTGAAGGAATTCTGTTTGTCTTTTAAGAGGAAGAAGAAAAGTATGTTAATGTTGATTGTAGGTATGCAGATCAAGGTGCTAGCCAATTTGGGCCTGAGTTTAACAGGAAGAGAAACATTAGGTGTTAGACAGAAAGCAATTCTAGATAATCAGGGAGATATAGCCAGGAGATTGCTGTGTGCTTGATATTGAAATGAAGATACTTAACCACACTAATAATGTGAAGTTTTGCCACACCCTTTGATCTTGTTAACTTGGCCTTTTGACTGTATAAAATCAAGGGGTTTGAACCTTGTATGGTACTCACATTTTCTGAATGCATTTTAGCAAAGCTTTGCTGAAATAAACAGAGCAGTCTGCCAAATCTGTGAGTCCTGTCTGACTTTGACACTTCCCAGGGTGCCCTGGTGGCCACTCCAGCCTCAACCAAGATCACTCCTCTCCTTCCTCCCTCCCCGGAGCCTTTAGGGGTTGACTCTGGCCACAGTGTCTGTGCCAGTTCCAAGCCTGCCAGGCCAGAGCCAGCAGTCACTACCCCTGACCCAGTGGCCCCCAAACATGAGCCAGCAAAGACTGGCAGCCAGCCCTCCACCACTCGCCAGGAGCAGTCTGCCAGCTCCCAGGAGCCTGACAGGGGCTGGAGAAGGCGGGCGCCTTCCTGGTCCAGGGTGGAGATCATGGACCTTATTCAGGTTTGGGGGGATTGCCCCCAATGTCCATGATCTCTGCACTAGAGAGAGGAATGCGGCCGTCAATGGCAAGATAGCTGCCAGCGTGGCACTAAAGGCCACATGTGAACCCAGGAGCAAGTTTGCATGAAAATCAAGTTGGTCTGGAGAGCCCCCCAACCCTGAGCCTTGACCTTCCCCTCCCCTTTCTTCCCCTTGCTTCCTCCCCCCAAGTTTTCCCCCTCTCCTCTCCCCCCCTCTCTTCTCCCCTCTCCCGCCTCCTTTCCCCAGTCTCACCAGAGTTTCATTCTCCCCCCTCTCCCCCGGGGTTTTGTTAAATAAATATAGTTTGTGTTCATGAAAATACGTGTATTTTATTTGACATCAGGAAGGGGGCTGAGGGAGAGGTAAGTGGAAGAACGTGAGGGAGGAATGAGGCACAAGCCCCCAGTGGGGCAGACCAGAGAGGCTCTGAGGGCTCCTCAGGATGGAAGCTCTCCCGCAGGGCCTCCTGGACACTGACAGCCCCCTGATGGACCTCTCAGATGGCAGCCTGCAGAAGGTTCAGACAGGTCCGCAGCAACGCATCCACGAAAAGCACCAGAGTGCCCAGGGGCAGCTCTGGCTTCATGTTGCAGAGTGCTGTGATGTCCCGAGTGAAGGCAACCAGAGCACACAGAGACAAAATGGTTTCCTGTCCCTCATGGGGGGGTAACTCCTGACCTGATGCCCTGCCGGACCTGGTTCTGTCCGGCCTTAAATGCGATTCACCGTCCACTCAGTGTGGATGCGCTATTTCGAAATAGCAAAACGCTATATCAAAATGCATTTTGTGTGTAGACGCGCTATTTCGAAATAAGATATTTTGAAATAATGCTGTAGTGTAGACATACTATGAAAGAAGAAATCAGGCCCCTGAGTAATTGAAACAGATACTTCAAAGAGTTTAATTGGAAACATGTGCACAGTAAATACAAACACTATATTATTTACAGGGGAGGGTTATTTACAGGTGACTGTTTGTGAGACACAGCATGGCCAGCACCTGAGAAATAAACTTAAAGAGTCATCAGCATTTGTACAATGCCCCTTAATAAATATAATAATATGGGTTGGGATTAAGCTGCTGGATATGGAATGGAAAACAATCTCCAAAACAGGAAACACCACAAGATTAGGGGAACTCCTATTACCTAATATAGTGAATTATCAGAAAGTGTCAATTCAACAGGGGAAAACACTGATCCCCTTCCCATATTCAGCCATTACAGGAAGATTCTCTCCCCATTTAGAACCACAGACAATGATATCCCAGACCCCCTCAGCCTTTTACCCTCCTTTGTTGTCTGGTGACTCCTCATAGGCCCAGAACCCAGGAGGGCAAGAGTAAAGTGCTGAGAGAGACTAGAAACCTAACTATTCAGGAAACTTTTTCTATGAGGTGGAGGATCATAGCCTCTAAATTTGGAGGACGAATGATATCTGCTGAGTACCTTCTTTGAAGGGCAGAGTGTTCTGAACTCCCAATATCATCAGAGGGAGTTTGAGGACACTCAGCAACTTATGAGACTGGACAATACAAGCACAGTTAAAGGCCCTGGATATCTAAAGGAAATCACCAAAATCCACAGTTAGATGCTTAAATGCCAATTAAAGCCACCCTTAGTGAATTCCCCCGGCATGTGTAATCCCCTAAGTAGTATAAGGGCCCTACCATCAATCAAACGTTAGCCCTGCCCCCTGATCCCGGAAGTCCCGCCCCCTGACCGCCAGAATTCCCTTCTCCCCTGTCACCAGAAGTCCGGCCACTGGATGGTAGTACATCCGGGTCAAGAGGGACAGCTGACCGGGTGTCATGTGACCCCCGTTAGGCCCGTCCCCTGTCACCGGAAGTCCTGCCTTTGGGGGTAATACATCTGGGGTCAAGAGGGGCAGGTGACCGGAAGTAAGGAGTGTCATGTGACCCCTCTAAGGACTCGCCCCGCCTCCCTCAACCAATCAGGAAGGGTTTTTCCCCTGTAGGACCGCCCCGCGAACCGCTTTAACCAAGCGGGTGGGCAGTTCTGGGACCGGATGACCCGCCCAGCAGTGGGTTGTGTGACCCCTCTAAGAACTTGCCCCGCCTCCCTCCACCAATCAGGAGGGGGTTTTTCCCTGTAGGACCGCCCCGCGAACCCCTTTGACCAATCGGGGGGCAGTTTTGGGACCGGATGACCCACCCAGCAGTGGGTTGTGTGACCCCTCTAAGAACTCGCCTTGCCTCCCTCTACCAATCAGGAGGGGTTTTTTCCCTGTAGGACTGCCCCACAAATCGCTTTGACCAATCCGGGGAGTGCAGTTCCGGGACCCGTTGACCAGACCGGAGACGGGTCGTGTGACCCCTCTAAGAGCTTCCCGTGACACCCTTTGCCAATCAGAGCATAGCACTTCCCCGTAAGTTCTAGCGCCACACAAAAGAGGCCATCTTGTTCCAAGAGCGCGTGTTTCAGAGAGCGTGCAAACGCTGCGCGGAAACATGGCTTCTTTCACCAACTTTGTTTTGGTGCCGAGAAGAAAGCGCTACATCAGCGACAGTTCCGAGGAGGAAGGAGAAGTTGAAGGGAGCCCTTTGACCCACCCGCTGATGGATACACCAATATCTGACACCGAAACCCAACCGCTCACGATGCAGCCAGACAAGCTAGATAGCCTGGAGGAAGAAGGTGCCCATGGCTCCCAGGAGTCGGACAAGACGCATGGAAAAGAAGCCAAATAGGTAAATGAAAGATCGAAGTTGGGGCATCATGGGGTTAGGAATCCGGGATTTTGTAAACTTTAAAAAAAAAATGACCAGAGCGTCTTACATTATTTCTTTCTGGCAATCTTTTGACAGCTTGACGATGCCTTTCTAGCTGACCGTCAGACCCAGGACAGCATTGCATCGGACGAGGAAGACGAACCGGGCCCACCTTGTTTTTGCTCAACACCGATACAAAGCATTGAAGAGAACGCCTAGGATGACGGCCATGAAGAATTCAGGAGGTGGCTGTGCATTGACCTAGTTGAGCCAGTGCCACATCATAAGCATAAAAAAGTTATGCGCTCTATTGTACGCATTAGTGTTTATACCGTCCTTAGTCACTGTCTTAGGGAAAAGCTTTTTGAGGACTGTGAGGGTTGTGTCATAAATGCGCCAGCCCAGCGGTACCATGACTGTTTGACTTGGACTCCAGAGGGTATAAACTGCAAGCTCCAGGGCCTATGTGCTGAACTGTGTTTGGAAATCTTATTAAATACTGTTATTGCCGTAGGTCCGTGGTCCCCAACACGGTGCCCACGGGTGCTATGGCGCCTGCAGGGGCATTTGCATGCACCCGCCAGGTGCTCGGGGCTGACCTGGCCCTGGGCACATAGCGCGTGGCGCTTGCACGGGGGGGCGCGCCGGCCCCGGGCGCGCGGCGCTTGGCAGGGGGAGTGCCGGCCTCGGGCGCGCGGCGCTTGGCGGGGGGAGCGCCGGCCCCGGCCCCGGGCGCGTGGCGCTTGCGGGGGGAGCGCCGGCCCCGGGCGCGCGGCGCTTGGCGGAGATGAGCATTACTATGGGGTTCTGGATGTGAAAAAGTTGTTCGGAGCGAAAAATTATTGTGAGTTTTACCACACAGTATACAGTCATGACCACTCTTGCAGGTATTGTTGCCGCCTCTGCTTGAGCGGAACGTGCTCAGACAGCGTGGGCGTGCCGCTGCGGTGTCCTAGCTGTATCTTGGAACAAGAGGGCCTCTTTTGTGTGGCGCTAGAACTTATGGGGAAGTGCTATGCTCTGATTGACAGAGGGTGTCACGGGAAGCTCTTAGAGGGGTCACACGACCAGCTTCCGGTCTGGTCAACGGGTCCCAGAACTGCACCCCCCGAATGGTCAAAGCGATTTGTGGGGCGGTCCTACAGGGAAAAAAACCCTCCTGATTGGTAGAGGGAGGCAGGGTGAGTTCTTAGAGGGGTCACACGACCCACTTCTGGGCGGGTCATCCGTTCCCGGAACTGCCCCCCGATTGGTCAAAGCAGTTCACGAGGCGGTCCTACAGGGAAAAAACTCCTCCTGATTGGTGGAGGGAGGCGGGGTGAGTTCTTAGAGGGGTCACACGACCCACTTCTGGGCGGGTCATCCGTTCCCGGAACTGCCCCCCGATTGGTCAAAGCGGTTCGCGGGGCGTTCCTATGGGGAAAGCCCTTCCTGATTGGTAGAGGGAGGAGGGGCAAGTCCTTAGAGGGGTCACATGACACCCCTTACTTCCGGTCACCTGCCCCTCTTTACCCCGGATGTATTACCCCCAAGGGCGGGACTTCCGGTGACAGGGGACGGGCCTAACCGGGGTCACATGACATCCTTTTTTACTTCCGGTCAACTGTCCCTCTCGACCCGGATGTACTACCCTCCAGGGGCGGGACTGCCAGTGACAAGGGAGAAGGGACTTCCGGGGAGTCGGGGGGGGGGACTTCCAGGGTCAGGGGGCGGGGCTAATGTTTGATTGATGGTAGGGCCCTTATACTACTCCCCTACCCCATAGACAGCTAGCAGATATAGCGTTCAGTCTAGCTTCCCACCCAAGTATATGATGTGCAAGCTGGAAACAGAAGCAGGAGCTCTTTCTTCTATTTGTCTGTGCTTCATTCCCCGAGCACTCATCCAGGTCAGATGTCTCTTAGGACCTGAGTTGCCACCAGCTGGACAATGGGACTTGGGTCATTCTGTAGGACCTGGAGAGCTGAAATTACAGAGAATATGACTCACTTTTCATATAGTCACCTATGCCTGCAGTAGCTGGAGATTTAGTACCAGTGAGTACCAAGCTACAGAAGCTCTCTGTACAAACAAAGCTTTAGGTTCCTCCATTGGGATCCTTCCAAGCTCCAAACTGAGATGGAGGAGGGGGGAGAGGGGAGACCCTGACCCTACCAGAAACTCATCCAATTGGAAGGTGCTCCATTGACTCAATAGCTTCTGCTTTTAAGTTAGTTTACATCTCCTGACAGAAATAAATCTGATGGTGTGGAGTTTGGGGTAGCAAACAGTGGCTCCCAGGGAGCCGATGGAGCCCAAAGAGTGGATCACACAGGTTGGGAAGAGGCATTGCCAGGGTAGCCAGGAGATGCACTGACTTATATCACACTGGCTGCAGTTTCCTCCAGGTACGTCTACACCGCAAAGTTAATTCAAAATAACAGCTGTTATTTTGAATTCACTTTAATAGCATCTATACATGCAAACCGCTATTTCGAAATTAATTCGAAATAGCAGAGCGCTTAATTCAAATTTGGTAAACCTCATTCTACGAGGAGTAACACCAAATTTGAAATAGCTATTTCAAATTAAGTGCTGTGTAGACAATTAATTCAAAATAGGGGGCCTCCAGCCCTTCCCAGGGAGCCCTGGTGGCCACTCTGGGCACAACCAGGAAAACTTCCTCTCCTCTCCCCCTGGCCCCAGAGCCATTAAAGGGATAGACCCTGGCCCGTGCCAGATCCAAGCCTACCAGCCAAGAGCCAGCAGTGGCCACCGGGGCCCCTGAGCCAGTAGCCACAAAACGTGAGCCAGCAAGGCACTGGCAGCCAACCCTCCACTGCTCCTCAGGAGCAGTCTGCCAGCACCCAGGAGCCTGACAGGGGCTGGAGAAGGCGGGTGCCTTCCTGGTCCAGGGTGGAGATCATGGACCTTATTCAGGTTTGGGAGGGATGCCCCAGCATCCATGATCTCCGCACTAGACAGAGGAACACGGCCGTCAATGGCAGGATAGCTGCCAGCCTGGCCACCAAAGGCCACATGCGAACCCAGGAGCAGGTTTGCATGACAATCAAGTTGGTGCGGTGAGACCCCCAACCTTGGGCCCTGATCTTCCCTTCCCCCTTCTTCCCTTTGCTTCTCCCTTCCAACTTCCTCCTCCCAGGTTTCACCCTCCCCTCTCCCACCCACTCTATTCCTCTCTCCCACCTCCTTTTCCCAGTCTCCCCAGAGGTTCACCCTGTTGTTCAATAAACCCAGTTTCTATTTTTGAACATACATGTCTTTTATTTGACATCAGGAAGGGAGGCTAGGGAGGAGTAAGTAGATGGACGTGAGGGAGGAATGGGGCACGAGCCCCCGGTGGGGAGGACCGGGGTGGCTCTGAGGGCTCCTCGGGGTGGACACTCTCCTGCAGGGCCTCCTGGATCCTGACAGCCCCCCGATGGACTCCCCGGACGGTAGCCTGCAGCAAGTGCAGCTGGGCTGATGGCAACAACCCTACGAGACGCACCGGTGTGCCCAGGGGCAGCTCTGGCTCCATGTGGCCGAGTGCTGTGGTGTCCCGAGTGCAGGCACTCAGGGCACTCCAAGACAGGACTGCTTTGCTCTCCCTCATCGGGGTAGACAAGCGAGCGGGGAACCCTGAGAACTGTCTGTTCGGGGTGGGGGTAGGGTCCCGTGAAGCACGGAGCTCAGTTAGCCTGAGGCAGCAGCCCCACACACTATGTCCTAACCTGATGCCCTGCCAGCACTGGTTCCGGCCAGCCTGAACTTCGGTTCAGGGTCCACTCAGTGTGGACGCGCTATTTCAAAATAACAAAATGCTATTTTGAAATAGGTTTTGTGTATAGATACATAATTCGAATTAGCTTAATTCAAATTAACTATTTCGAATTAAGTTAACTTGAATTAACGCTGTAGTGTAGACGTACCTCTTTCAGAGCAGACTAAAGCTGAATCTGTCCTTTGATGTGTGGCTGATGCACTTCACACCTGTGGTATCAGTTACTGCTTGCTTGTCAGCTAAATTTCTTTATAACTCACTAATGAATAGGATTTCACCTGTATTTGTTACTTACAGGTCAACAGATGTTCCATGTCCAGCCATTTCATATTCTTGGTGTCCGTATGTTCCAGGATGATGCCTAAATAAGCAGTGTAAAATAAACATCAATAAAAAACCTTCTCTTGTTAAGTGCAAGGTGATAACATTGGCCCTTTGGCTTCTATTGTGGGTCTAAGGTGAGCTGTAGGCAAGAAAATACTAGACAAGTTTAGCGTCCACACTGAAGAGAAAAAAATTAAGAATGTTTACATAAAACCTCATTTGCTTTAAACAATCTATGTTCCTCTTGCCACTGCTGTCAGTTAGTGGAGATATACTAGGATAGTGTATTAATCTAGTGGTGTGAACAAAGGGCTGGGGCCAGGAATAAGTGCGTACTAAGCAAGGATCTCACATGGATACATTAATTAGGCCACAATGCTTGCCTGGCTTGCATGGGTGTGCTAAGGAAAGGATGGCACAGGGCCAAAGGGGAGGAATCTAGTGCTTCCTGGGCAAGGCAATCAGGAACCTGCAACAGCAGGCACTGTGTGGCGGTGGCCTGCCTACCTCCCAGTGATGAAGCACCAGTAAGGAACAGTCAACAACACTGAGCTTAGGTCTATAGTTTGAGTCCACACTAACTCTGACTACTAAAAATAGAGTGCAGGTCAGATGACAGAAGCAGTCGGAGGAGCTAGCCACCTTGAGAACAGACTTTTGGGTTTGGATGGGATCATCCTTGGAATAGTTAACCCCTCCTGCTACTCCTGCCACAGCTACTCTATTTTTAGCACACTAGTTTGATCGGAGAATAAACATACCCTACGTGACAGTGTGCCAGCCTCTGCTACTAAATGACTGCGCCATCTCAAAGCATTCTATTGCAAATTACAAATTCCTCCTAACACCACACTGGAGAAGTAGGAGAACATTAACATCTCCATTTATGCATGAGAAGTCACAGCACGGAGAGATTAATAGTAGCTCAGTGCTGCACACAGGGACTTTTTCTGTCTACCTCAAAGGGAATACCAAAAGGGACACGGCACACTTTCTCTCACCAGCTAACTTGGCTGCAACTGCCCGGATCTCTTCCCAGCTGCTGCAGAAGTATGTGATGGTGCTTTTGTAAAAGTTCTCCAGTAGCTCAGCCTTCTCTTTGGCCTAGAGAAAATCAGGGACACATGAGCTCTCTCTGGCTAGAAATGCCCTTTGACTGCCAACACATGCCTTTACAATTCACAAGTAAACAGTCTGTGTTCCTCTTGCCACTGCTGTCAGTTATTGGACTCACTCAGACTTTTTTTTTAATTTAAACAAGTAAATAAAAGAAAGGACAGGAGGCTGTGTAGAAGTGGGGAAAGTGGGAATCTATGGCAGATTTACATTCCTCTCACCCTCAGTCCTGTATCCCACTCTAATAGGGTACGTCTACACTACAACGTTAATTCGAACTAACTTAGTTCGAATTACTTAATTCGAACTAAGCTAATTAAAACTAACGGATCTAGACTAAAAAACTAGTTCGAATTAGCGTTTTACTAATTCGAACTAGCATGTCCACATTAAGTGGACCCTGAACCGGGCTTAAGGATGGCCGGAAGCAGTGCCGGCAGGACATCAGAGGAGGACTAAGAGCGTGGAGATGCAGTCTCAGGCTAGCCGAGGGCTGTGCTTAAAGGGTCCCAACCCCCACGCCGGACAGACAGTTCTCAGGGGTGCCCCGCTTGCAAAGCAGTCTTGGCTTGGAGTGCCCGGAGTGCCCACACTGGGCACATCACAGCACTTGGCCATCAGACCGGCTGCACTTGCCGCAGCCTGCCATCTGGGGAGATGGGGCAATTGGGGGGCTGCAGGAGAGCTTCCACCACAAAAGCCCGCAGAGCCAGCCCAGTCCTCCCCATCGGGGGCGCGTACCCCATTCCGCCCTCAACTCCTTCCACTTACCCTTCCCTAGCCCCTCTTCTTGATGTACAAAATAAAGGACAATTGTGTTCAAAAATGGAATCTGTCTTTATTGAACAAAACTGGGGGAGACTGGGAAAAGGGGGTGGGAGAGGGGAAGAGAGAGGGTGGCAGAGGGGAGGGCAACTAAAATGATCAGGGGTTGGGAACAGGTCTCATATGAAGAGAGGCTAAAGAGACTGGGACTTTTCAGCTTAGAAAAGAGGAGACGGAGGGGGGACAGGATAGAGGTCTCTAAAACCAGGAGTTGGGTGGAGAGGGTGCATACAGAAAAGTTCTTCATTAGTTCCCATAAAGAAGGACTAGAGGACACCAAAGGAAAGGAATGGGTAACAGGCTTCAAACTAGTAACAGAAAGTTGTTCTTCACAAAGCACAGAGTCAACCTGTGGAACTCCTTGCTGCAGGAGGCTGTGAAGGCTACAACTAAAACAGAGTTTAAAGGGAAGTGAGATCAAGCCATGGAGGTTGGGTCCATGGAGAGGTATTAGCCAGGGGGTAGGAGTGGTGTCCCTGCCCAAAGTTTGTGGAAGGCTGGAGAGGGATGGCACGAGACAAATGGCTTGGTCACTGTCTTCGGTCCATCCCCTCCAGGGTCCCTAGGGTTGGCCGCTGTCGGCAGACAGGCTACTGGGATAGATGAACCTTTGTTCTGACCCAGGATGGCCATTGTAAGCTCAGGGCTCAGGGTCGGGGGTCTCAGTGGACCACCTTGATTTTCATGCACTCCTGCTCCTGGGTGGCCAGGCTGGCAGCTCTCCTGCCCTAGCCGGCCACCTTCCTGTGCCTAGTGCGGAGATTGTGGACGAGGTCCACGATGTCCGCACTAGCCCAGGAGGGAGCCCACCTTTTGCGGTCCCGGGCAAGCTCCCAGGACCCGCCAGCCTGGTCCCGGGAAGAGGGGGAGGGCTGGGAGGCATCGGGTGGGTGGCTCGATCCGCACCAGGTGCAGGGTCTGCCTGCTGGGTGCTGGCAGGCTTGCACCTGTCATGGGCACCGTAGCCATCCCGTGCCCCTTTAAGGGGTCCGGGGCCGGGAGGGGGGCATACGAGTTTCCCTGGTGTTGGCCGGAGTGGCCACCAGGGAAACCTGGGGGGGGCTAGCCTCCCACTAGTTCGCATTAAGGGGCTACACAGCCCTTAATTCGAACTAGTAAGTTTGAACTAGGCTTAATCCTCGTGGAATGAGGATTACCTAGTTCGAACTAAGCGCTCCGTTAGTTCGAATTAAATTCAAACTAACGGAGCGCTAGTGTAGCGCCTATGAAAGTTAGTTCGAACTAACGTCCGTTAGTTCAAACTAACTTTGTAGCGTAGACATACCCATAGATACTTCCATTGCCCATCACACATTCCCCCTGCTTCTACACCACAAGCCTATGCTGTCAATAATCTCATATAATTCTATAAGTCACTCACAAGGTGTCTGCAGATATCCATCTGGAGCTCCTCAGGGTTCAGCTCGGTTCTCCAACTAAGATGCTCATTAAGTATAGTTTGGAGCCTCTTCAGTCCCAAAAATGGGGCACAGAGATGAAATGTAGCTCTGCACTCCTGAAAAAGAGGGTTGCACCATTGAATTATTCCATAACACGTATTGTGCTCATTCAAATGGAACTCATGTCCTTTACTGCTCATCTACCCGAAGAATAAAAGGGATTCCCCTGAAGTAATAGACAGAAAATATTCCAGCATGACTTTAATAGGGGGAAAGGGATTCTACTTCTGGAGTATTGCATCCAATTCTGGGCACCCCATTACTTAAAAAATGTTGATACATTGGAGAAAGTCCAACGGAGGGCAACAAAAATGATTAGGAGGCTGGAACACATGATTTACAAGGAGAGGCTGAGGGATTTGGGATTATTTAGTCTTCAGAAGAGAAGAGTGAGGGGAGCTTTGATAGAAGGCTTTAACTACCTGAAGGGGGATTTCAAAGAGGATGGAGAGAGGCTGTTCTCAGTGGTACTAGATGACTGAATGAGGAGCAATGGTCTCAAGTTACAGTGGGGGAGGTCTAGGTTGGATAGTCGGAAAAACTATTTTACTAGGAAGGTGGTGAAGCACTGGAATGGGTTACCTAGGGGGGCAACGGAACCTCTAAATCTAGAGTTTTCAAGTCCTAGCTTGACAAAGCCCTGGCTGGGATTGTTTAGTTGAGGCTGGTCCTGTTTTGGGCAGGAGGTTGGACTCAGTGACCTCCTGAGGTCTCCTCCAAACCTATGGTTCTATGATTTTATAATACTGAAAACTGGAGATAGCAGCAATGTTTTTTCAGAACGGATGTAGCTATGAAAGCTGCTTCACTAGGCATAGCTGTGGCCTTTCCTCTGTTGTGGGGAGGCAGGAACGTGGGGTGCAGAGATAGGCAGGAATGAACTCTTGGGATCAGACCCATGACCTATCCTGAACTCCAGTGAGACAACCCTGGCTGCTAAGGACCAGCCTGTCTGGGATTAACTCAAAAGGAGGGCAATGAACTGAGGGAAGAATTTAGGTCTCCACTGCGGGAAGGAATAGCAGAGCTCCCCTGGCATCAGGAGGAAGATTCTTTTTGCTTAGTAATTAAGTCACTGTCATTCTTACCATTGAAACCTCAGGGCTTGGATCTTGCAGGTGCATAAGAAGCGTGACCCAGCTCTGTCTAACCTGCTTGGCAAAATAGTCCTTCCATTTTCTCTTTGCAGAGCCGGCCAGGATACCAAACAGGACAAAGGCCAATGCACGAAGAGTGTTGTCCTCCTATAGCCAAGAAAGCCACACAGGTTGGTAACGAAGAAATAACCACATCATGTATCTAGCACAGCTGTCTCTTCTACATTAGGGTAGAGTGATTCCAACGACAGAAGTTTAAAAGAACTGGAATTAATCAAGTTTGGGCCAAATGTGTTGATTCATCAAAATACTTTGAAGACAGTTCAATTTTGACAAAATTCTTCCAGAAGCCAAGTAGGGGTACTTGGTCAGCTTCTTGGTGACCCATCTAGCAGGCTGACTGGGATCTTGGGCTTCCTGGCCCTCACCTTCAGAACAGCCTGTCTGGCAGGCTGACAAGGAGCCAGGAAATGTGCACCCTGGCACCTCTAATTCCCAGTGTTTCCAGGTTCCCTGTCTCCAGCATAGTCTGCCAGTAGACTGCCCTCAGGCAAGGCTCCCAGTAGAGCTGGGTTGAGAATAGTATTACTGTTTCACAAAGAGTTTTGAAATTTGGGCTGGGGGGTGTGTCCCCCAAATAGGAACAAAACCAAAATTTGAAATCTCAAACTTCTCTGCAAAATGGAATAATTTCAACCATCTGACGTAAAAATCGTATGGAGCAGGCCCAAAACAGTCTATTACACCCTGTATGCCCATTTTCCTTGTTATGCAGCTACCTAATCTAGTATTCATACTTCCTTTGCCATTCTCATTGGAAATAAAGATGAACAGAAGGGTGAGACTGAAGGAGCAGGGATGGCATCCTCATTTTCTTAATTCTCTGCTCCTCCATAAAACACATCTCTTCCCTAAGGCCTAAAATCACTTCATTCTGACATGAACAATGCCCAGTGAGGACACATCATGCATTGTAAATGGAGCCTCATCAATGTCAGCTGAACTGGGGTTGAAGGCTTCTGTTCACGTACATTATCGAAGTACTTCCGGATCTGTGTGGTGAGGTCTCTGAAGGAAGAACCTATGTCCTTCCCTTTCAGCTCCTTAAGGACTTTGGCCAGTGCCTTCATGCTTTCGACGACTTCAGAACTGAAAGTGTCTTCTAAAGTCCTGATCAGTGCCTCCAGAAGAAACTTCTTGTACTTTTTCACCTGTTCAGACGTATGACATTAAAAAACACTTTCCACTAACCACATTTCTAATATGTTTTTTTTAGCAATTATGAAGCAGTGGGAATTTCATCTGCCCCCCTAGTGACCTATAGCTATATTTTACATCAGGTACTAGCTACAATAAGCCAAACTCTGTGCCATATTACGCCTATGTAATCCTATTAGATTTCTAATTACTTAGATTTGAAGGCCAAAAGGGACCATTGTGATCATTCAGTCTGACCTCCTTCACAACACAGAACCTCCCCAAAATAATGTCTGTTTGACTAGAGCACCTCTTTTAGAAAAACAGCCCATCTTGTTTTTAAAGTTGCTACTGATAGAGACCCCACCACAACCCTTGGTAAATGGTTCCAATGATTAAAATTACCATTAAAATGTATGCCTTACTAGCAGTCTGAATTAGTTTAGCTTCATTCCCCGCCCCCCCCCGCCCCCCCATTGAATCTAAAGGCACATTTTCTAGCCCTTTGAAAATTCTTGTGACTCTTCTCCAATTTATCAGCATCCTTCTTGAATTGCAGGCATGATCCTGACATAGTATTCTAGCAGTTCTCACACCAGTGCCATAAGCAGAGGTAAAATAACTTCTTTATTCTTATTCAGAATCCCTCTGTCTATGCCTCCGAGGATCACCTCAGCTCTTTTGGTCACAGCTTTGTACTGGGCGCTTACGTTCAGCTGATTATCTATCATGATTTGAGTTTTTTAGTGTGTCTGTTTCCTGGAATAGAATCTCTCATCTTGGAAATAAAGCCTACACTCTTCATTCCTGGGAGTATACATTTACATATGATCATATTAAGTCCATATTGTTTCCTTATGCCCAGCTTACCAAGGGAACAAACCTGCTGTGTATTGACTGCAAAGAGGTTACAGGGGTATGAGAGAGCAGAAGTTGGCCTAGTGCATTGTGCATGGCCTCTGTAAATCCTGAGCAATTGTTTCCTTTAGTTTCTCTAGTTATGCTGCATTGTATTCAGTATTCTATCTTACCTTCTCAGGTGCCCCATAGACTAAATTGCCTAGGCCTCTTACAGCCATTTGACGGACAATGCTGTTATTGTCCCGTGACCTTTCTTCTAATATATGTAACACAGACTTAAGGATCTTCTTCTCCCTGAGTATGGGATCAGTCATTAGCTGAAATAAAATCAACATGTCCATTAGCTCTAATCTGTTCATTAAGATAGCGAATATAATTTGAGGAGACACGTAATACACTGTAATTTATTATTCTATATGAATGAGTACTGTGTTAAAAACATGGATTTTTTCCTTTTAGGCACTATAATGGGGGATTGCTCATCCCTTGAAAGCCTCTCAGTGACTGCATTTGATACCACAGTCCTTTTCTCGCCCAGGTGCATCCTGCCAGTCGATCTTAGTGAGTCTTCCATGGCTCAGCCCTCTGGCCAAGTCCCAAAGTCCAAACAAATGCCTTTTAGGTCCTGTTGCCCTCACTAGGGTCTTCAGCCCCAACTCTGGACCCTTTATATTCTGTTCTTTGTTCAACCTCTCCATAAGCCTTGTCCCCTTCATCGGGTTTATGCCACTGGGGAACCTGGGCCTGCCCACTACTCTTGGTTCCAACCTAGAAATAGCAGCGAGTCATTGCTTCATTTCAGTTTATTGCTACTTTTTCCTTGGGTTCTTCCTATGGGGCCACTTTCAGTTTCTCCCTCGAATTATATGTTGAAGGCTCGTAAGGACTCTCTCTCTGCAAATTCAGCTTCAGAAAATGCTGCCTGAAATAAACCCTTGTGAATTGGTTTGGCCAGAGAATAGCATCCTTTCTTGGCCCTCCACTTCCTGAAAGGAACTGACCTAATAAAGCCCTGTAGCTCCATAGATCTGAGCCAGCTGGGCTCTGATTGGCAGCTTTCATGAGGCCTCTCTAGGCAGACCTTGAAAACCCACGTTTGTGACTCCTTTCCTAGGTGGGGTGTAGAAAGATTTGGGGGCACAAACAGATTCCTAGAACCACCAGATGAGCCTCTAAAATAGCGACTTAGCGTAAATGTGAAATATGACACAGACGTTATAGCAAGGCTGTGGAGAGGGAGGATGCTCCAGTGGTCAGCAGCCTAGGACTTAGGAGGTTCCAGTTCAATTTCCTGCACCCTCAAAGACTTCCTAGATGATGTTGGGCAAGTCACTTAGGCCTTCTGTGCATCAGTTTCCTGTTTGCAAAATGGGACTAATAGTGTTTCCCTGCCTCACAGGGGTGTTGTAGGGATACATACTTTTAAAGAGTTTTGAGGCACTCAGATACTACATTCTCATTTTGAAGTACTCAGATAATACAAGTTTCTAAAAGGATGTTTTAAGGAAGATGGAGAAAAATTGTTCTCCTTGGCCTCTAAGGATAGGATAAGAAGCCATGAGCTTAAATTACATCAGGGGAAGTTTAGGTTGGACAGCAGGAAAAACGTCCTGCCTGTCAGGGTGGTTAAACCCTGCAATAAATTGCCTCAGGAGGTTGTGGAATTTGCATCACTAGAAATATTTAAGAGCAGGTTAGACAAACACCTGTCAGGGATGATCTAGACTGTGCTTGGTCCTGCCGTGATGGCTGGGGATTGGACTCGAAGACCTCTCAAGATCCCTTCCAGTTCTAATGATCTATGAATCTATTATTCTACATTCATGAGAATCTAAGATAGATGTTAATGTATTTGTATGTTGCTTATTTTATAGTATTAGGACACTAGATTCATTTAGAAGATTTGCTGAGCTAGACCAAAATCAGGAGCTGTTGGTCAGTATTAGCCCTAGGAATTGTCAGAAAAGGTCTAGTAATTCAAATTCTATGGCTACATCTACATTGGCATGATTTTGCGCAAAAGCAGCTGCCTGTCTACACTGGTGGGGAGTTCTTGCACAAGAACACTGACATTCTAATGTCTAAAATCAGTGCTTCTTGCGCAAAACCTATGATGCTCCCGCTCAGGAAAAAGCCCTCCTGTGCAACTGTTCTTGCGCAAGAGGCCAGTGTAGACAGGCCACATTAATTTCTTGTGCAAGAAAGCCCAATGGCTAAAATGGCCATCGGAGCTTTCTTTCGCAAGAGAGCGTCTATTCTGGCACGGATGAGTTTGCAGAAAAGCGCCTCTTAGCGCAACAGCACATGCCAGTGTAGACGCTCTCTTGCGCAAATATTCTAACGCAAAAACTCTTGCGTTAAAAGTATGGGTATGTCTACAGTACAAAGTTCATTCAAACTAACAGCCGTTAGTTCGAATGAACTTTAATAGCGGCTATACATACAAACTGCTAGTTCGAATTTAAATCGAACTAGCGGAGCGCTTAATTTGAACTAGGTAAACCTCATTCTACGAGGAGTAACGCCTCGTTCGAATTGTGTAGTTCAAATTAAGGGCTGTGTAGCCACTTAATTCGAACTAGTTGGAGGCTAACCCTAATCAGGTTGCCCTGATGGCCACTCTGGGCCAAACCAGGGAAACTTTTCTGCTCCTCTCCGAGCCCCAGAGCCCTTAAAGGGGCATGGTCTGGCTACAGTGCCTGTGCCAGTGGCAAGCCTGCCAGCACCCAGCCAGCAGACCCTGCACCTGGCATGGCATGAGCCAGCCACCTGTTGCCACCCAGCCCTCCGCCTCTTCCCAGGACCAGGCTGGCGGCTCCTAGGAGCCTGCCCAGGGCCACAAGAGGCAGGCGCCTGCCTGGTCTAGTGCAGAGATCGTGGACATTATCGAGGTTTGTGGGGAGGCCTCCAGCGTCCACGACCTCCACACTAGGCACAGGAATGCAGCCGTCTAGGGCAGGATAGCTGCCAGCCTGGCCACCAAAGGCCACATCCAAACCCAGGAGCAGGTTTGCATGAAAATCAAGTTGTTCCAGTGAGACCCCCGACCCTGAGCCCTGCGCTTAGTACATAAGAACATAAGAATGGCCGTACTGGGTCAGACCAAAGGTCCATCTAGTCCAGTAGCCTGTCTGCCGACAGCGGCCAACACCAGGTACCCCAGAGGGGATGGACTGAAGACAATGACCAAGCCATTTGTCTCGTGCCATCCATCTTCAGCCTTCCACAAACAGAGGCCAGGGACACCATTCCTACCCCCTGGCTAATAGCACTCCACGGACCCAACCTCCATGAATTTATCTAACTTCTCTTTAAACTCTGTTATAGTTCTAGGCTTCAAAGCCTCCTGTGGCAAGGAGTTCCACAGGTTGACTATAAGAAGAACTTTGTGTGAAGAAGAACTTTCTTTTATTAGTTTTAAACCTGATGTCCATTCATTTCATTTGGTGTCCTCTAGTCCTTCTATTATGGGAACTAATGAAGAACTTTTCTTTATGCACCCTCTCCACACCACTCATGATTTTATAGACCTCTATCATATCCCCCCTCAGTCTCCTCTTTTCTAAGCTGAAAAGTCGCAATCTCTGTAGCCTCTCTTCATATGGGACCTGTTCCAAACCCCTAATCATTGTACTTGCCCTTTTCTGAACCCTTTCCAAGGCCATATCGTTTTTGAGGTGAGAAGACCACATCTGTACACAGTTCTGAAGATATGGCGTACCATAGTTTTATACTTCCCCTCCTCCTTCTTCCCCTGGCTTCCCCCTTCCAGCTCCCTCCTCCCAGGTTTCCACCTCCCCTCTCCCACCCTCTTTCTTCCCCTCTCCCACCTCCTTTTCCCAGTCCCCCAGAGGTTAATCCCCTCCGCCCCCAGTTTTGTTAAATAAAGAGAGTTTCTATTTTTGAACACATGTCCTTTATTTTTTACATCAGGAAGAGGGGGCTCGGGAAGGGTAAGTGGAAGGAGGTGAGGGAGGAATGGGGCACGAGCCCCCGATGGGGAGGACTGGGGTGGCTCTGCGGGCTCCTCGGGGTGGAAGCTTTCCTGTAGGGCCTCCTGGATCCTGATAGCCCCCTGATTGACCTCCCCCAGATGGCAGCCTGCGGCAAGTGCAGCCGGGCTGATGGTCGAGTGCTGAAATGTGCCGAGTGTGGGCATTCAGGGCACTCCAAGACAGGACTGCTTTGAAGTCCCCATCGAGTTAGACATGCAAGCGGGGAATCCTGAGAACTGTCTGTCCGGGGTGGGGGTCAGGTCTTTTTAAGCACAGCCCTCGGCTAGCCTGAGGAAGCAGCTCCACACCTTAAGTCCTAACCTGATGCCCTGACGGCACTGGTTCTGGCCAGCCTTAACTTCGGTTCAGGGTCCACTCAATGTGGACATGCTATTTCGAATTAGCAAAATGCTCATTCGAATTAGTTTTTAGGTCTAAATGCACTCATTCGAATTAGCTTATTTCAAATTAACTAATTTGAATTAAGTTAATTCGAATTAGTGCTGTAGTGTAGACATACCCTATTTGCGCAAAATCTTGCCAATGTAGACGTAGCCTATCTATATCTTGCTCACTCTCTCTTAACCAGCAACTAGAATAGGCAGCTAGGCTAGGCTAGTATAGGCCCCAAAAATAACAAAGAGAAAATGATTAAGAAAGGTGTAATGAAGTTCCTTATGAGATTTCCTTATAAAGGACACATTCTACTATCTAAAATGAATTCCTATGAACTGAACTGTACAATTCCTCAGAGAAAGGTAAACAACAGATAACAGCCTAATGGTGGAACTGCTCATACCTGAGCAAAGAAAGCTGTGCTGGTGACTCGCTGCTTTTCTGATGGGGAATTTACCCAGGGAAGGAGGCTCTGTATGATCTCCACTGTTATTAGTCCAGATCTTTGCAGAACCCTGGAAGACAAAAGGAACCACTTATGGGGCAGACTGTGCACTACAAAAGCTTAGCTGCTATGACCATACAACTCTAAAACCTACGCATGGAAGCTCTGTGTTTCTCACCCAGGGCACCCCGCACAAAGCTATACCTGAAAGTTCCCTGTCAGTCACTCTATTTGTTGCCGATCCCTGAGGATGAAGTGCTTGCTGTCTCCTAGATCTCTTACCTCACCAGCAAACACACCCCCTCGTGGTGAGTCTGCGGATTTTCAAGAAGCATCCAAGTTTTCTGCTTCCAGAGAGTTCGTATCAGCTTCTCATTCATAGCCTTGAGAAGCACAGCCTCTAATGCTTCAATAGAAAGCCTGGGGGAAAAGAGGCACAGAACTGTAGTAACCAATAGAAAGGCACAGCCTAAGCAGTCAGGAAACCCCAGTTACTTGTCAGGTCTGTTGTTCATTGACAGTTCATCCATTGACAGTATCCTGGGGACCACTGTTTTTGGAAGGACTTAATTCCCAGGAGGTATTTCAGTCTCATACATCTCATATTACTAGTGTTGCTATGGACAACATTTTGCAGTCACTTTCTCCTATCTGCAAGGTGTATGGGCACTAGCACAGTACAGTAATATGGAAAAAATTCACAATCAGACCCCAAAAGCTGGGACACAGAGAGATTAGTGATCACTAATGGATATTTTGGGGCCCTATGTCCAGTGAGATGTGACAGGGTGCTGAGAGCTTGTACTTGGGGTCAGCACTCTGGTAACTACTAGTACTAATTAGCTTCCCCAGAGAAAGCCTAATTGGATAGAAATGTACCTGATTGCCTGGCTAGAGTGGGGCTATAGAATCAACAAACCTATTCTCCCATGAATAAGGAATCTGCCTAAAGGGACATCCACAGGAGTGTTTGAGGGAAACAGAGAGCAAAAGAGACAAAATGCTAGAGGCATCTAGATAGACTTATGTGTAGTGCTGGGGAGGAGCCGGTGGTCGTGGTACATGTAGGTCTCAATGACATAGGGAAGGGTAGGAGAGATGTCCTGGAGGCCAAATTTAGGTTGCTAGGAAAGAGCCTGAAATCCAGGACCTCTATGGTGGCATTCTTGGAAATGCTTCCAGTTCCATGCGCAGGACCAGGTAGGCAGGCAAAGCTTCAGAGTCTCAATGCGTGGATGAGACGATGGTGTAGGGAAGAGGGGTTTGGATTTATCAAGAACTGGGGACACTTTTGGGAGAGGGGGAGCCTATACAGGAAGGATGGGCTCCACCTAAACCAGGGTGGAACCAGACTACTGGCACTAAACATTTAAAAGGCTGTAGAGCAGTTTTTAAACTAAGAGATGGGGGAAAGCCGATTGGTGGGGAGATGCACGTAAATCGCAGGGAGACTTCTCTTAGAGGAGAATCTGTTGATAGAGATTCTCTAAGCTGTAGTCAGAAAGAGAGGACAAAGAGACTGAGGCCTGAGGAGGCCTAGATAGTAGTGTTTGTGTTGCCAGAGCTTGGTGGTTTCAGGGAACTGACCTATAGCAAGCACAAACAAGACTTTCTCATATTAAAAGCAGGTGATGGTAAGGTGCCTCATAACCCTGAGAACTCCTGGGGAGTGTCACACAAATGGACTGGGATTCTCTTTGTTTTGCTCCCTTTCTTCTAATTACCTGCAAGGGTTGCCCTCACATAGTTGTTGTCCTTTTCTAAATAACCTCCTTCGGCGTCTCATCCTGGGCAAAGGCATCTTTTGTCCTAGGGTTTGGCTGATCTGCTGCAGAAGAACAGTGAACAACTCCGGGAACAGCTCCTGCACAGTTTTGCTCAACTGCAATGCTGACACCACTTCAAAGATGGCACATGTTGCCTGAAAGGAGAGCATGGTAAAAGAAGAGGTCTCTTCCTAACACTATCACACGCTCTCCCCTTCTGATACCTGCTGGACTAAATTCTCACTCCTGTCACTAACTTGATGAATGACCGAGAGCAATTCACTCCATGTGTGCCTTAGCGTCCCATAGCTGTAAAAATGTGTAGGACCTATCAAGGCATGTTATGAGTTGCACAAAACATTTGCAAAGCACTGTAAGAAATCTGATTCAAAGACTTTCTAATTGCCAGATATTATTAAGCGAATCAGCCACATACTCTAAATCTGCCACAGAAAGCACAGCTGGAATCCAGGAAACAGTACTTCAGAAAAGAAGTGCCCAGATGACAATATTATACCACTCATCTAGCTTTCCATCAGCATGTTTGTCACAAAGCAGAGAAATACATGTCTGTCGTCTAACTTACTGTGAGAGGTGCAGCAGCTGCTAAATGCAGGTCAGTTTCTGTCTCTGAGGTCATGCTTCCTTCTTGGCTTGTTGGAGTCTTTATTCTTTCTATTAGGACCTTCAGGACTTGAGGGGCGAGCAAGGGATCTGTCCCCAGAGATCTCCACAGCTCAGTGGTGTTACTGCAATTTAACATAGGTTATATGTGACCCCTGGAGACTTTTGTGGCTCTGACTATATGCATCATATTCAAGTAAAGAACACATTTTCTCCTTGACTATGATCAGGGCTCACCAGCCGCGCTGTCCGGCGATCTGCGCATGCACAGATCGCCCGAACCCGGCTCTTCCAGGTTACAATCTACACGCCATGGATGAGTAGATTGTATTATTTGTCAAGCCCTGCCTATGATGAGCAAGTTCAGAGTGCTGTCCTCCTTATATGGTCCTCATGTTTTACATATTGAGTTTCTAGTTACAGAACTAAGTTAAGTTACATTTCAGGTTACATTTCTACAGTGCATGACTATTTTGGGATCCTGGAGGTATCCCGAAATACCTACCCCACATTTACAGAAGCAGCCCGTTATTTTGAAATATTTTTCAAAATAATGGGCACACTATTTTGCCATCCCAATAAACTTTGTTGCATGAGGGATAAGGGATGGCTTGAAATAGCACATTATTTCGACATTTGGTGCTGTGTAGAAGCGCCACATTTCAAAATAGGCTATGCAAAATATGATAGGCAATTTGCGGAGTGCAAATTGTGCATCTTATTTCAAGTTTAGGGTGCTGTATAGACACAACCCTAGCCTTACTGCACCATAACCATTAATGCTAGACTTCAGAAGGAAAGGACACAGAGCTCTAATCACAGTTCCTGTTTTCCTACTTCTCAGTAGATATGGAATCATGAGCATATGATGCCCAAAGATCTAGGGCCTGGGAGACAAGTTGAAGAAAGAAAAATGATCTTCCTACTAACTGGATGTACAACTATGAGAACAAATATTTGTGGCTAGCCCATGACCTCTTCACAAATGGCATTCCCTGGCCTCTATTTGCCAGAATGGGCATGTTCTGTTCACTCCCTATGGGGCACCTGGCATTGGCCACTGTCTGAAGACAGGATCCTGGGCTAGATGGACATTTGGTCTGACCCACTACAGCCGTTCTTATGTTCTTAGATTCCAGCACAGATGACTGATAATTCAGCTAGGGATGTTTGAATGAAATGATAGATATGCTTACCGCCCTGTCTTTAAGTACCAAGAATGACAACTCCATTCCAGCAGCCATACCCTTCCTGATACCAAAAGCCTGGTGCCCTATCCTTGCTAATCAGCCAGGAATTTGGATTTGAAGCTTTCATGCTACCAGAAAACGAACAGTCACTGGCAATTTCCAGGGTGAT
Source organism: Pelodiscus sinensis (assembly GCF_049634645.1). Classification (NCBI taxonomy): domain Eukaryota; kingdom Metazoa; phylum Chordata; order Testudines; family Trionychidae; genus Pelodiscus; species Pelodiscus sinensis. The sequence goes on along the minus strand of NW_027465948.1, from coordinate 182,801 downwards.
GTTAGTTCAGGGGTCTGGAGAGGCAAAAGTCCACTCCAGTGATGCCAGTAAAGGGAAGTCTTTAGGATGCCAAAGCAACTATTAATTAATGGAAACAGAATGAAACTTAATTTCTCCCTGCACCCACCTTGACATGGTCTTGGACCTTTCTGCAGAAAGACCCAAGCTATTAACCTTTAGGAATTATCTCAACCTGTCTGTGGCTTAAATGAAGCCTTACATCTTCCAGTGAAGCTGTGGGATCCATGGTTACCAAAATGAACACTGTAAGGAGCACTATATACCTGTCCATCGGCAGACGTTTGGTGAGGAGGCTGAAGATCACTGCCTCTAGGTGATGGTGGGCTAGAATGGACACTGCCTCCACCAGGAACTGCCTCAAGCTACCCTGCTTGATGGTAGGCATATGAATGTATATTCTCCTCAGGATAGCTGGCACCTGGACAGAATAAAACCAGAAAAAATGTCCCTTTTCCATTCTCTGCATTCATTCTGCAGAGCCAAAACCTTTATTTAGTCGTTTAGCAATTTGCTGTTCTTGTAGAAATTCCTCCCTTCAAAAAACAAGTATTTAGACATGGCTGCATAGATTTAATCCACAAAAATTATGCATATCTCTGCCCATACCTGGCTGCAACACCGGGTTAAGACATGCTGAGGCCCTAAGCTATGTCAAGTTAAAGAGGCCTCATTGCATTTCCAAAAAAACATGTATTATTCTAACAGAAAGGACAATGAAAAGAGAAATAATAAAGTTATCTATCTATCTATCTATCTATCTATCTATCTATCTATCTATCTATCTATCTATCTATCTATCTATCTATCTATACATAGGCAAAGAGGCAAGTAAAAACTAGTAATTTGGGGGTATTTTTAGAGACCCCTCATTATCTGAGGCCCGAAGATGTAGTTCACTTAGCTTGTCTCTTGGGGCCGGATATTCTCTTTTTGCATTTTACTCGGAGTCTAATTTTTCCAAGCCTTTCATGGCTGGAAACTGTGACAACAAGATAGACAACTAATCAAGCATCTTCCTTTTCCCTTGGGGTACGGCTACACTAGCTCGTTAGTTCGAGCTAGGTAGGGTAATGAGGGCAAGCAGAGTTGCAAATGAAGCCCAGGATTTAAATATCCCAGGCTTCATTTGCATGTTCCCGGGTGCTGCCATTTTAAAATCCTCCTTAATCTGAACTCCGTGCCCGCGGCTACACGCGGCACCGAGTAGGTAGTTCTAATTAAAGATCCTAATTCCATGAGGAGTAACGGTAGTTCGAATTAGGATCTTTAATTTGAACTACCTAGTCCATGCCGCATGTAGCCACGGGCACGGAGTTTGGAGTAAGGGGGATTTAAAAATGGTGGCGCCAGGGAACATGCAAATGAAGCCCGGGATATTTAAATCTCGGGCTTCATTTGCAACTCCGCTTGCCCTCATTACCCTACCGAGCTCGAACTAACGAGCTAGTGCAGATGTACCGTTAGATTATCTCTGTCTTCTGCTGTTGATTCCCCCATTGCCTGACTCAGGATAGGAACACAGATGGAATTAACTTCCAATCCCAGGGGGAGAAACAGCAAGACTTGTGTTCACTGCAAATGATGGCAAAGACCTGAAAGCCTGCAGGTTAGCCAGAAAAACCTCTCCAGCTTCTATTTTACCTCATCCAGCATGGCACCTCCACACTCCTTCAGGATGATCTTCATCCACAGACCGGCTGCTGTGGCACAGGAGGGGCTAGCAGACCGCATACCATCCAGTATGGCCTCAATAAAATCTGTGGCTTGTTCAGAGGGAAAGTACTTACTAACCACCTGTGGACAGATCAAAAACAGGAAAGATTGCAATGATAGTCGGCTCCAGTACTTTTAAGAAAGGAGGCCTAAGAGCTGTATTGGAAAATAATGTATTCATCAGCAAATTGCTAATTGGGCTCCTATCTGGCAAGGCAGTTGCAATTAAAATTTTCTCTGTAATCTTTCTAGCTACCACATCTCTATTCTACACTAATAATATCAGGTTAGATCTTAGGTTGTACAGTTAGCACAACATTGTATGGGACAAACAGGATGTAAATTTCCAGTTTATATTCTATTATGTACATGACATCTTTTCACAAAATATAAAAATATGCAAAGAGATGCATGCACACAAATATAGGTTCAGGTAAACACACAAGGTGCCGAGACTGGTTTCTCAGCTTGATGTCCCGCTCACATATTTTCCCCCTGGATGGATGGATGGATGGATGGATGGATGTGCGCATGCACATGCATGGGCATGTTCATGCAACTGTCTGGAATCTGTTTGTTTTTTACATGGCATTCATAGCATATACCTATGAAAAGCATGTTACTGATTACCCATGAATGCCTCACTCCCATAGCTCGCTCCAAGTGTGGAAAGACATCACAAAAGCATAAAACAATCATAGAATCATAGAATACTAGGACTGGAAGGGACCTTGAGAGTTCATCGAGTCCAATCCCCTGCCCTCATGGCAGGATCAAATACTGTCTAGACCATCCCTGATAGACATTTATCTAACCTACTCTTAAATATCTCCAGAAATGGAGATTCCACAACCTCCCTGGGCAATTTATTCCAGTGTTTGACTACCCTGACAATTAGGAACTTTTTCCTAATGTCCAACCTAAATCTCCCTTGCTGCAGTTTAAGCCCATTGCTTCTTGTTCTATCCCCATAGGCCAAGATGAACAAGTTTTCTCCCTCCTCCTTATGGCATCCTTTTAGATATCTGAAAACTGCTATCATGTTCCCCCTCGATCTTCTCTTTTCTAAACTAAACAAACCTAATTCCTTCAGCCTTCCCTCATAGGTCATGTTCTCTAGACCTTTCATCATTCTCGTTGCTCTTCTCTGGACCCTCTCCAATTTCTCCACATCTTTCTTGAAATGCGGTGCTCAGAACTGAACACAATACTCCAATTGAGGCCTAACCAGTGCAGAGTAGAGCGGAAGAATGACTTCTCGTGTCTTGCTCACAACACCCGTTAATGCATCTCAGAATTATGTTTGCTTTCTTTGCAACGGCATCACACTGCTGACTCATATTCAACTTGTGGTCCACTATAACCCCTAAATCCCTTTCTGCCGTACTCCTTCCCAGACAGTCGCTTCCCATTCTGTATGTATGAAACTGATTGTTCCTTCCTAAGTGGAGAACTTGGCATTTGTCTTAAACTTCATCCTATTTACCTCAGACCATTTCTCCAATTTGTCCAAGTCATTTTGAATTAGTGACCCTATCCTGCAGATTAGTCGCAACCCCTCCCAGCTTGGTATCATCTGCAAACTTAATAAGCGTACTTTCTATATCAATATCTAAATCGTTGATGAAGATATTGAACAAAGCCGGTTCCAAAACAGACCCCTGTGGAACCCCACTTGTTATGCCTTTCCAGCAGGATTGTGAACCATTAATAACTACTCTCTGAGTATGGTTATCCAGCCAGTTATGCACCCACCTTATAGTAGCCCCATCTAAGTTGTATTTACCTGGTTTATTGATAAGAATATCATGCGAGACTGTATCAAATGCCTTACTAAAGTCTAGGTATACCACATCCACCCCTTCTCCCTTATCCACAAGACTCGTTAGCCTATCAAAGAAAACTATCAGATTGGTTTGACATGATTTGTTCTTTACAAATCCAGGCTGGCTGTTCCCTATCACCTTGCCACTTTCCAAGTGTTTACAGACAATTTCCTTAATTACTTGCTCCATTATCTTCCCAGGCACAGAAGTTAAACTAACTGGTCTGTAGTTTCCTGGGTTGTTCTTATTTCCCTTTTTATAGATGGGCACTAGATTTGCCCTTTTCCAGTCCTCTGGACAAGGGAGAATGAATGGTGCACAGCCACTAGGACAGTCACCTAGTGTTTGTTACCTTAGCCATTTTGGAAGATGCATGAAACAGAGCCTCAGGGTCTGGAGTTGTTAGTGCCTCACGGAGACAACTCAGCTCCTCCTCTGCTGACCCCAGGTTAGTGCACTGACCTAGGATAGAGAAAAGGAGAAAAAGTATGGCAACATTTAATAAAACTGAACCTCTGATCCATAGATAATCATACAGGAGGATCTATGGGGTATGTTATTACCAGCTGTGTGTGAAATTTTGGCCCCACTAAAGCCAATGACGAAATTCTTGTTGACTTTAACGGAGTCAGAATTTTACCGTCAGGCTATGTCTAGACTACATCCCTTTTTCGGAAAAGGGATGTAAATTAGACGTATCGCAATTGCTAATGAAGCGGGGATTTAAATCTCCCCTGCTTCATTAGCATAAAAATGGCTGCAGCTTTTTTCGGCACGGAGCTTTGCCGGAGAAAAGCGCCAGTCTAGATGCTGATCTTGCGGAAAATTAAGCCTTTTCCGAAAGATCCCTTATCCCTCCGAAAAAGGGATGTAGTCTAGACGTAGCCCCTATGTCTGAAAGTTAACGGTAATGGCATGTGATTCATTGTGATTCATACAGGATTAAACAGGCACTGTATTCTGTGTGGAGCATCTTTCTCTGTATATCTGGTTTCAGTAGCCACTCTGCTCTCAGTATTTAAATCTAATCTCATAGTCAAGCACAACTCATGTAGATTGATCTGAGGTTCTGATTTGGAGGAGAATCCCTCCACTGAACTCTCATTGTAAAAGAGATGGGGCTGACCAAAAGCTTAGGTAGGAAACCCAGGCTCTTCGCTCACTTCTAAATCATGAACTGTCTCTTTAAGGGAAAGCTGTCCTGCTCTGTCATCTCCCTCTCCCCACCCCACTCTGCAGAGCGGGGGCATATGGGCATATGGCGGGGGAGAGAGTGTGTGTGAGACAATGTGTGTGTGTGTGTGTGTGTGTGAGAGAGAGAGAGAGAGAGAGAGAGAGAGAGAGAGAGAGAGAGAGAGAGAGGGACATGCTGGCTGCCAGAGAAATCTTAGAAACAGTGCCTCTTTAGATAGGCACTCCGTTACTCACCATACTTCAGACTGGAGCAGCACTATTGTATGTGTCCCTCTCCCCAAACTCTGCTCTGCAGAGATGATGACAGGGGCAAAAGGGTCACCCTGATTTCTGCATGTCTCCCTGCTCACCTCCCCTCCACACACCACTAGCAGCAGATAGGATGGAGCAAGGTCGGAGAGGGGCAGCTGAACACATGCTGCTGGCATGCTTGCTAATCAGATGAGCACTCCAGACAGAAATTCTGGGGAGAAGGGCAGATCTGGCCTGTGTGCTATATTTTGTCCACCCTCTAATATTTGCAGATTATTTATTATTTGTGCAGTTCTCTTCCAGCAATGTACTTACAAGGCCCCAATCGTTCTGTTATATAAGTGTCGCTAACAAGACAGAAAGAATTACAGATGGAAAAAATGGTCATTACAACAATGAAAGAAAGTGAAGAGTTACTTACACCTGCTCATGGTCTCCTCACCTTGTATATTGAGAAGACAGTTGATACAGTCAACCACCCACTGACGCGATGTCGTAAGTGAAGCACAGGTATATGGTGCTAACAGCCCAATCAGAGATCCAAACTGATCAAAAGTTTCCTGAGGCTAATTTTAAAAGAATGAAGAATGAAAGTTCTCCGGCTATACTGGACATTATTTGCCTTCCTTATTGTGAACTCCATTACTGTACCTGGGTACGGCACATTGGAAAACATAATCCTTGTTGTACATGCAAATTGATGGGGTCTAAATTAGCTGTAGCACTCAAGAAAAATCTCAGAGTCATTGTGGATAGTCCTCTAAAAACATCTGTTCAACATGCAGCTGCAGTTAAAAATGCTAATGGTATGTTAGGAACCACTAGGAAAAGGGATGAATAATAATATGATAAATAGCATCATGCCACTGTTTCAAATCCATGGTACACCCACACCTTGAATATTGCAAGCAATTGTAGTCCTCCAACTTAAATAAAGTTAGGTTATAATTGGAAAAAGTTCAGAGAAAAGCAACAAAAATGATATGGGATATGGGACAAGTCATACAAGGAGAAGTTAAAAGGACTGGGACCATTCATCTTAGAAAAGAGATGCTTACAGGGGGGTTTGATAGAGCCATATAAGATGATCAGAGATGCATGATATGGGTGTCCCTATATCTCTGACTGCCTGGGGCTGGGACTGGACAACAGGGGAGAGATCACTCAACAATTGCCTTGTTCTGTTTGTTCCCTCTGATGCATATAACACCCACCACTGTCAGAAGACAGGCTACATGAACCATTTGTCTGGGGGATCCAGAATGGCCATTCATGTTTTATGTTCTTATCCGATTAAATAGAAATAGAAATTCAACTTTAACAGCGATAGAAATGTAGCTGTGTTAGTCTGGAGTAGCTGAAGCAAATGCAGGACAATGTAGCACTTTAAAGACTAACAAGATTTATTTATTTATTTATTTATTTATTTTTAAAGATGGTTTAGTAGATGATGAGCTTTCGTGGGCCAGACCCACGTCCTCAGATCAGGAAGTGGGTCTGGCCCACGAAAGCTCATCATCTAATAAACCATCTTGTTAGTCTTTAAAGTGCTACATTGTCCTGCATTTTGCTTCAACTTTAACAGCCTGAGAGTATAGGAATGCATCTATGACACTGACACAGCCAACCTATGTGTGACCACAATAACTTAACAAGCGGCACTGCAATTGTATCAAGACAAGTCACTTATATGTTATTTCAAAGGGTGTGTCTAGACTACTGAGTTTTGTCGACAAAAGTGGACTTTTGTCAACAAAACTATACCTGCGTCTACACTACCGCTGAGTTCTGTCGACATAACGTCGACAGAACTCAGCAGTTTTGTCGATGCTGGTAAACCTCATTTTACGAGGCATAACACCTTCTGTCGACAGAGTTCTGTCGACAGAAGGTGTTATTGCATGTAGGGTTGTGTCTAGACTACAGGGTTTTGTCGACAAAGCAGCTTGTTTAGTCGACAGAACTGAATGTGTCTAGACGCTCTTTGTCGACAGAAGTTTTGTCGACAGATACTGTCGACAAAACTTCTGTCGACAAAACCCTGTAGTCTAGACGTACCCAAAGAAAAGTCCTAGACTAGCGATCACCAACATTATGCATTTTGGTAATAGATATGAAAGGTAGATGTTATGTATTATTGTCTGTATTTATATCTTGCTAGAAGTTTAACATAACCAAATTAGCTTGTAGATTCCAATTCCTTTTCATGTCTTAATTGCCTTAATTATATGCAACTGTCTTCAGTTAACCTTAAGATCAAAGATATAAGATAGTACAAGGAAATAGTTTGTACATTGCCTTCAGCTTAACTATCTGTGTTGTAATGGAAGACTACGATCGACTAATTACTTTATGTGAATGACTATCACCCATTTACCAGTGTATGCGTAGGAAATAGAAAATTAACTTCAAAACAAAGTACGACAGGAGATCTGCATGACCTATTCTTTCTCAGGGAGAGATCCTGCTTCGACAATTTCTGTGAGGAGGCTTGCCAACCGGCTAGAATAGCTATAAAAGACAAGTTATGGGACTGATCTTCTCTCTCCAGTCTGCTTAAACTTTGAACAGGGGACGTGTAAGCCATAGGACATAGATCTTCCAAATAATTATTTGGAATAGTCTGGGAAATGCATGGAAAAACTAACAGCCTTTGCATCTAAACTGGCTTTGGATGTTGACCGGTTAGCATGATTCCAGAGAGACTTTTACAAGCCAGCCGTTTATTCCACCATGGTTGTGATCCTGAACTATGAAAAGTGAAAGTCATTTTAACAAATATCTATCACTTAACCATTTGTAACTCTCTTCTTTTTCCTTTTAACAACAAATCTGATATTCCGTTATTAAGGATTGGCTGATATTTAGGGAAGACCTGTGATTCATATTAACCTAAGGATAAGTGTCTAGTCCTTTGTGATTGGTGATTATATTAGACTTAGTTGTCTAGATGGGAACCAAGGTCTGGAATGCCTAAAGGGTACTATTGTTTGGTATTTTGTTAACCAGAGTAGAAGCTCTTTTCTTACTGGTTTGGTGAATCTAATTATAAAATCACTAGTCTGGGGAACTGCCTGCCCTGTTTCTTACAGTCTGGCTTGAGTGCTGTCACAGCACTATTATGGAAACCTTTCTCTTATGGAAGCAGAAGGATCTTACTCACTTTGAGGCCCCAGCTGCAGGCCTAGTAGAATTTCTCATGCATTCACGTTGAATGTCAGATTTGATAGAAGTTGGGAAGTCAGCTCAAGGAAGAGTAGAACTATACTCACTGTGCTATTAACTATCTCCTGATAGGCAGTTAGCAGCCAGACACTGGCCTGCAAGGCCCTTTCTCTCTCCCACTCCTGCCCTGAACTGAGCCAGGTCTCTAGTAGCTGTTGGCAAAGCAGGAGAATGGACAAAGTTAGTACCAGAAAATCCCTCCCAAACGTTTCTTTTAAATAGGTTTGATTGTCACTAAAATCCCTCTCCAAAGCATTTAACTTCCATATAGCAAAAGATTTATATGTCTCCAAAAAGAGACCCTTGTCTATACAAGTCCCAGGGACCAGATTCACCTCTGGTGTACGTAACTCCATCAAAGCCAAAGGAGTTACATGAGAGATGAGTCTGGCTCTGTGTATGTGAGGGCTTCTGTAGACTGTCTGATGGCAGCTGTCTAGCACATTGCATGCAGTTTGGGGTCCGGTGCTGTGTTCTCTTTCCTGGACAGCTTCTCCCATGCTGAGTGGCAAATGACAGAGAGGAGCATTTCTTTTTATTTAGAGCAGAGAAGTCTCCCCAGCCCAGCTCCTTTTATAACTTTATTTTCATACCAACGTTGCACCTAACTCCCCTCCCCTCAGCTCTTCAAACTATTCTGTTTATGTCTGAAGAGCAGGAAGTCTTTGGTGAATGAGTTTCCATACACAGAGCTTAACTCAATACTAATTCATTCCTTTTACGAGAGGTGATCAGTTCTCACTGGTCCTCTTGAATTTGGTTACTGCGCTGATGATTTTCTTTCCTGTCCATGTAGTGTTAACTATACTGGAAAAACTAGATCTCAGTCCACCACTGGCATAAAATGTCCCCTGCTATGAGATAGATACATAGAATTTACTAGCTAGTGGGAAAACACTGGCTGTAGAATCGGTGTCTATTTCTTACAAAGCCTTTCTGAATATTGACCTAGGAGAGCTTTTCCATTGCATTAGGAGTGCACAAATCATAAAATCATGGATTAAGGATGGAAGGGACCTCAGGAGGTCATATAGTCCAACCCCCTGCTCAAAGCAGGGCCAGCCCCAACTACATTATTCCAGCCATGGCTTTGCCAAGCCTGGCATTAAAAACCTCGAATGATGGAGATTCTTAAGGGAAGAGAATAACAGAAACACCTAACTGGTGGGTCAGAACCCAGGCTTAGGAAAACCCCAGCACAAGGGGACACAAAGAAGATGGAGAGAGGCTGTTCTCAGTAGTGACAGATGACAGAACAAGAAGCAGTGGTCTCAAGTTGTGTGTGGGGGGGGTGGATCTTAGGAAAAACGATTTCACGAGGAGGGTGGTGAAGCACTGGAATGGGTTACTGAGGGAGGTGGTGAGATCTCCATCCCTAGAGGTTTTTCAGTCCCAGCTTGACAAAGCCCTGGCTGAGATGATTTAGTTGGAATTGGTTCTGCTTTTAGCAGGGGGTTGGACTCGATGACTTCCTGAATTCTCTTCAAGCCCTATCGTTCTATGATTCTATAAAAGAGTTCCCTGAACTCTTTTCAAAAAAATTTTCAAAAAAGAACATTTCTTCTTTTTATCTCTGAGGAGAGCCACTCAGACTCTGCCCAGTGGAAATAAATATGCAGAACCTAGAGGGAGCCATTCTGTTTGTTCTGATGCCCCAAGCAGCTTGATCATTCTGTGCATAGTGAATGTGAGTCTATCTATAGGCTAAATTCTGTTCTTCCTTACACCAAACTAAATATTGATCAGCTCTACTGATTTCAGTTTAAATAAGAGCAAATGTGGCCTGATGAGAAAGAGTTGCCTCCTACTTTCTTTGAGATGGGTAGGATGAAAAAGAGGCAGTTGGTGAGTACTGCCATAAGCTCCCACTTCGTAGCTAAAGGGCCAGGCAGAGCTAAGATCCTCAACAACTTACTGTAAAGTTAATGTATATCATGGGTCCCATCATGGAACTCTGTGTCTGGAGTCCATGACTCTGCCCATAGCTGGAAATACCCATTGAAAAGATTTTGAACTAGTACACATAGAACAGAGAATGAAGTGTGCAGCAAACTTTTCCAGGTTCTAGACATCTTGATGTAGGCTGCATAACTTCAGTGTTTTGCTAATAGTTTATGTATGCTTCAGCAGCCACAGGATTGGGCACCAGTGTGTTCTTTGGAGAGTCTATTTATAAAAAAGATGTGCTTCCTTATACAAGAGCATTTCACTGAAAGATTGTGTTGTCAGAATTTTCACTGACTTGCCCGAGGTCTAAGTAATGTAGGTCGCACTGTCAGATATAAATATCCAGAATCAGATTCTGGTCTCTGTTACACTTGTGTAAATCCAAAATAATGCCACTGAAGTCAGGGGCATTACCCTGGTTTTACACGAATATCACTGATCAGATTCTAGCTCTAATCCTTCAGTCTAGCTGCATCCTTGAGCATCCAAAGCTCCCACTAAAGACAAGGGGAACAATCAGCATGCCAGAATGGCAGAACTGAGTCCTAAGTGTTAAGAACTCTCCTTACCAGATTTCTGGTGGACACATCGAACTCTCCGAATACATAGGCGACCATATCCCCTGCTGCACAATTGTCCACACTTCCTGAACTGAGCAGCTTCAGGACAAAATGGAGAGCTGCCATCCTCACCTGCAAGGGTAGAGATTATGCACAAGTTATTATTATCTCTTCTGCATGCAATATGAGACAGGATATGAGAGTCCTTTTGCTTTTTCTTTTATCTCTTTGGAATAGTGGCTGAAGTACAAATGATTAACACATCTGTTATGTAAATTCCTTGCAACACTGGTTACAGAAGTACCATGCAAATGCCAGTTTTCACTTTCAGGTGACACTGTAATTAGGAAAAAGGCAGCATTTTCTCCTATAAATGTAAACAAACTTGTTTGTCTTAGTGTCTGGCTGAACAAGAAGTAGGTCTGAATGGACTTGTAGACTCTAAAGTTTTACATTGTTTCATTACAGTTAACAAAAAATATCTACATTTGTAAGTTGCATTTTCACGCTAAAGAGATTGCTCTACATCATTTCTATGAGATGAATTGAAAAATATTATTTCTTTTGTCATTTTTACAATGCAAATGTTTGTTATAAAAATAATATAAAGTGCATAGTACACACTTGTCATTGTGTTGTAATTGAAATCAATATATTTGAAAATGTAAAAAACCACAAAAATATGTAATAAATTTCAATTTTTAATCGCATTAATTTTTAGTTAACTGTGATTAATTGAAACCCTATTAATAATCTCAGCCTAAAAATGTGTCTCGTTGCCAGACTCTCCACTGAGTGAAATACTTCCCAGATATTAACAGCAATACCACTATTCCACACACAATCTTACCTTAGCACTCTGATCACTGAGAGCAGATTTCACTGCCTTCACAATCAGAAACTTTCTAACTCTTGTCTCAGGCACTGAAAGATAAGGAGAAGTGTGCAATATAGTATATCTTTGTTCCAAACACTCATGCTCCACATTAGAATGTGTCCTGTGCCCTATTTAAGAGTACTACCAAGCTTCACTCATATACAGAATCAGCGGGGAAAATATAGGACCAGACTCTGATCTCAGTTACACCAGTCTAAGTCTGAAGTATTTCCACTTCTGTAAATAGCACCATCATACTATCCTGATGGAAATATTGTGAGAGAGTTAGACAAATGGAGGTCAGTGAAGTTAGTCTGTGTTTACCACCAGTATAGCAGAATTCGGAATCTATTCTAGAGTGTCTAATACTTATTCAGTCAGGAGTACTATTTTGTTTTTATCTCATTATTATTAACATGCATCCGCCACAAGATTACATTTGTATTTGTACCTTGAAAATATTTTAGGCTACATTCAGCACTTAATTAACCCTGTTGATTTCTGTGTGACCACATGGGAGTAACTTAGAGCAGCACTGGGTCCCTTTAGTGAATTTCCAACCCTCTGGTGAGCATGCATCTAAAAGGGTGTCGCAAGGAGAAGGGAGAAAAATTGTTCTTTTTGGCCTCTGATGATAGGACAAGAAACAATGGGCTTAAATTGCAGCAAGGGAGGTTTAGGTTGGACATTAGGAAAAACGTCCCAACTGTTAGGTTGGTTAAACACTGTGAAAAATTGCCCAGGGAAGTTGTGGAATCTCCACCACTGGATATATTTAAGAGCAGATTGGATAGACACCTATCAGGGGTGATCTAGACAGTGCTTGGTCCTGCCATGAGGGCAGGGGACTGGACTTGATGACCTCTCAAGGTCCCTTCCAGTTCTAATAATCTATGACTATATGACTCTATGTGTTGCAGCAGGGGCAGATGACCGTTTTGCGGGGCCCCGGGCAGCATAATTCCGCGGGGCCCCCCTTTGCCACGGCGCATGCACAGTGACGCCATGCTCATGCGCGGTGGCACCACGGCGCGTGCGCGGGGCTTTTTGAAGCGCGGGACCCGGGGCGGCCACCCCGCTCGCCCTGCCCTATATCCGCCCCTGTGTTACAGATCCTCTGTGCCCCATTTGCAGAGATGATGAGTATGTTATAGCCCTACCATGCCTGCAAAGCCTTGGTTCTTTAGATCAACCTATAGCAGCTCATGCTTTTAGCTCTGGATGTCCCCAACTCAACCCCCAGCACGATGGCGATGATCGCAGCAGTCACAGTTACTCCTGTGTTACTTACAGTCAGCACCAATAATAGCTGTGAGCAGATTCAGGGTTGCCACACGAACAGTCTCATTCTCAATCTTCAGCTGCGAGTGCAGAAATGCTATGAGGTCATCAGGAGAAGAACGGGCTGCAAAGGAAGAAATCACATCCTCACTAACAACTGAAAGCTCATTCTTACCACACCTACAAAAGAAGGAAGTTACAAGGAAACTACTGTGTAATTTGGAGTCTCTTCCCCTACCTAGCAGTAGGATACAATAGCACAGCTCCATTTGATTTTCCATGATGAGCTGCTGAGTTGGAGAACAGATCTGTGGGAAGAAGAGAAGTGATCAAAGGAAAACTAATCAGAACAAGCAACTGAAAAGAAGATGCTCAATTAATTTCTAAGCACTCACTTCCTACCTTTCCAAATAGAGCTCTGAAGCCAAAAGAAATGGTACTGACTGCACAACAAGAATCAGAAACAATGACCGAGACACTGGATAACAGAAGTTCCTGCTTTCAAAGTGTTTTTAGCAGCAGAGCTAATTGAATCAAGACTTGACCCTTGGTAACTGGTTCAAATGGTTAATTATTCCACCATAAAAATGTAGGCCTTATTTGCAGTCTGAATTTGTCCAGCTTCATTTTCTAGTTATTGGCTCACGTTATGCCTTTCTCTGCTAGATTATTACATATGTTTCCCCACATAGATATTATAGACTGCAATTAAGTCACCCAGTCACAGGATAGGTCCTCCCCATTTGGATGGGATCAGTTTTTACTATCTAACTCTAACTCCCTCTAATAACTGGTTTATGCTAAAATTGCTTTACAAACTGAGCTGGATTTTAGCTAATAAAATGAGACCACTATCTGCTTATTCTTAAGCCAGCAGAAACCAATAAGGCATGAGAAGGTCTCCGGGCTCTTCACTAGCATTCAAAAGATGTTTATTCTTAATATGCTTCAGATCTGCTGTGCTTAAGCTCAAGTGATACAAGAACAAGTTCCCCTCACCCGGTCGTGCAGAGCACTGCAGATGGCTTGAAATTTCCCTTCAGGTAGAAGGATCTTATATTCACCAGAGACTTCCAAGAGCTGCCTCAGACTCTACAACAGAGGGTGAAAGTTAGAAGGTGGGCATACAAAGGAGCAATATGCAATGACTGAAGCAGGTTCATGGAATTCATAGATTCCAAGGCCAAAAGGGATGATTGTCATCAACTAGTCAGGCCTTCTGTATGACACAGGCCTTAGAAATTGCCAAAATAATTCCTAAAGCAGAACTTTCAGAAAAAAATCCAATCTTGATTTTAAAATGATCACCTTGACTCTTGGTAAATGGTTTGAATGGCTAATATCCCACCACTGAAAAGGTAGACCTTATTTCCCATCTGAATGTCTCCTGTTTCAGTTTGTAGCCACTGGATCATGTCATGCCTTTCTCTGCTAGGTCATTACCTATATTTCCCCATGCAGATATTATAGACTGTAAGTAAGTCACCTGTCACAGGGTAGGTCCACCCTGTTTGGATGGTATCAGGTTGTGGAGGAGTTAAAGAACTAAGGCAGCCCAAGTGACCTAGTCTCCCCAACCACCATAGCAGGCCTGGTTCTTAGAGCAGCATTGCCTAATAGTCAGGGTCAGTGCAGCAGCCCTTTAATGAGGCTCTTCAGCTCAATGACCCAAGCCCTTCTAGGTACGACCGTGCAACCTAGTGCTCAACCACCCTTTGGGGCAAACCAGTGTTGCCTAGTGGCCAGCCCTTCTCCACCAGGCTCTACCTACTCCACAGGGTCCCAGCCCAGGGCCTTGTCTTGCAGCTCAATGGGGTTTCTTCCAAAACATGCAGAGTCAAAGACTAATACCTCAACTCAATAATGCTTAGTTCACATAGATTACTTCCCACCATTCTTCTGCAGCAGGTCATCTCAGTAACTCCGTGGTCTCTCCTCCATCTGTGGCATTGGATGGTTGTGGGGGGGGGGGTCAACTGGAACCACAGGCTGGCTGGTTTCTGCATCCTAGGGCACTGGCAGTCCCTCCACAAAAGCCTGCAAAGCACCTCTGCTCCCTTCAGCTGTCAGCCTAGACAGAACTGAGCTGCTCCCTTTTATATCCTGGTTCCAGTTGGAGCATTCCCAGCAAGTATGAAGGGGCATAGCCCACAGATCATGATTAGCCCCCGCTGAACCATGCATGGGGGGTATCCTCTGTCACAAACACTCCCCCTTAAGAGGGTGTCCATTGGTGGACCTTCCTCTTCATCGTCTCCTTCCACTTGGGAGAAGTCTGTGTTTGCATGAGCCTTCCCTGGCCCAGCGTAACATACAGAAGTCATAGGGTTGGAGCGGGAAGTACTACCTCATGATTCAGGCACTGGTGTCCTTCATGTTATTAATCCATCTGAGGGGTGCATGGTTGGTGACCAGTTGAAAGGGCTTCCCCAGAACAGAATATCCCAGGGTATGTCTACACTACAGCGCTAATTCGAACTAACTTAGTTCGAATTAGTTAATTCGAACTAAGCTAATTCGAACTAATGCATCCAGACTAAAAAAACTAGTTCGAATTAGCGTTTTGCTAATTCGAACTAGCATGTCCACATTAAGTGGACCCTGAACCGGGCTTAAGGATAGCCGGAAGCAGTGCCGGCAGGGCATCAGATGAGGACTTAGAGCGTGGAGCTGCTGCCTCAGGCTAGCCGAGGGCTGTGCTTAAAGGGACCCGACCCCCACCCCGGACAGACAGTTCTCAGGGGTGCCCCTCTTGCAAAGCAGTCCTGGCTTGGAGTGCTCTGAGTGCCCACACTGGGCACATCACAGCACTCGGCCATCAGCCTGGCTGTACTTGCCGCAGGCTGCCATCTGGGGAGAAGGAGCAATTGGGGGGCTGCAGGAGAGCTTCCACCCCCAGAAGCACGCAGAGCCAGCCCAGTCCTCCCCATCGGGGGCTCGTACCCCATTCCTCCATCACCTCCTTCCACTTACCCTTCCCTAGCCCCCCTTCCTGATGTACAAAATAAAGAAAACGTGTGGTCAAAAATAGAATCTCTCTTTATTGAACAAAACTCGGGGAGACTGGGAAAAGGAGGTGGGAGAGGGGAAGAGAGAGGGTGGGAGAGGGGAGGGCAACTACAATGATCAGAGGTTTGGAACAGGTCCCATATAAAGAGAGGCTAAAGAGACTGGGACTTCTCAGCTTAGAAAAGAGGAGACTGAGGGGGGATAGGATAGAAGTCCATAAAAGCATGAGTGGGGTGGAGAGGGTGCATTAAGAAAAGTTCTCCATTAGTCCCCATAATAGAAGGACTAGAGGACACCAAAGGAAAAGGATGGGTAGCAGGCTTCAAACTACTAACAGAAAGGTGCTCTTCACAAAGCAAAGATTCAACCTGTGGAACTCCTTGCTGCAGGAGGTTGTGACGGCTAGAACTAGAACAGAGTTTAAAGAGAAGTGAGATAAAGTGATGGAAGTTGGGTCCATGGAGTGGTATTAGCCAGGGGGTAGGAGTGGTGTCCTTGCCCAAAGTTTGTGGAAGACTGGAGAGGGATGGCACGAGACAAATGGCTTGATCACTGTCTTCGGTCCACCCCCTCCAGGGTCCCTAGGGTTGGCCACTGTCGGCAGACAGGCTACTGGGCTAGATGGACCTTTGGTATGACCCAATACGCCCATTGTAAGCTCAGGGCTCAGGGTTGGGGGTCTCAGTGGACCACCTTCATTTTCATGCACACCTGCTCCTAGGTGGCCAGGCTGGCAGCTCTCCTGCCCTAGACGGCCACTTTCCTGTGCCTAGTGCGGAGGTCGTGGACGAGGTCCATGATGTCCGCACTAAACCAGGCGGGTGCGGTCCTGGGCAGGCTCCCGAGAGCCGCCAGCCTGGTCCCGGGAAGAGGGGGATGGCTGGGTGGCAGCGGGTGGCTGGCTCGAGCCGTGCCAGGTGCAGGGTCTGTTAGCTGGGTGCTGGCCAGCCTGTGCCCCTTTAAGAGGTCCGGGGCCGGAAGGGGGGCAGACGAGTTTCCCTGGTGTTGGCCAGAGTGGCCACCAGGGAAAGCTGGGAGGGCTAGCCTCCCACTAGTTTGAATTAAGGGGCTACACACCCCTTAATTCGAACTAGTAAGTTCGAACTAGGCTTAGTCCTCGTTCAATGAGGTTTACCTAGTTCGAACTAAGCACACCACTAGTTCGAATTAAGTTCGAACTAGCGGAGCGCTAGTGTAGCACCGATCAAAGTTAATTCGAACTAACATCCGTTAGTTCGAATTAACTTTGTAGTGTAGACATACCCCCAGGGTGTAGATCACCCACTTGATGGCCAGGGCCTCCCTTGCTATAGTAGGGCGGCAGGTCTCTCAGGAGAACAGCTTGCAGCTGAGATAAAGGATCTGGTGCTCCTTCCCACCTATTTCTTGAGATAGTACCACTCCTGGTCCTACCTCCGAGACCTCCATTTGAAGGATAGAAGGCTTTGTGAAGTTGGATGGGATAGGACCAGCTCTTGGTTCAGCTGTTTTCACAGGGCCTGGAAGGCTTCCTCACAGTCTTCTGATTACTGGACTTTCTGTGATTGGGTGTTCTTCATCAGGTCCAATAATAGGGTGCCCAGTGTGATGAAGTTGAGTTCTAAGCAGCCACTGTGTCTGAAGTATTGTGGCACCTGTTTCTTTGTCAGGGAGGTGGGGCAGTCACACAAGCCTTAGACCTTATTTATCAAGGAGCTATAGTTTTCCCCTTCCTACTGTGTTCACTAAGATGGCACTTGGCTGGATTCACAGTGAGTCCTGCATCTATTGGGGCTTACAATACCTTGCTAAGATGTCAGAGGTGTTTCCCCCAGCTGGTGCTGTGGATGACAATATTCTTAATGCACACGGCTGTATATTGCATATAAGTTTGCAATATTTGGTTCGTGAGCTGCTGAAAAGTGGCTGAGGCTCTGTGCAGCCCAAATGGCATCCTGCTGAATTGCTATAAGCCAAGCAGGGTGTGGAAGGCACTCTTCTCACAGGAAGCCGGTATCAGGGGTATCTACCAATATCTGTTGGTCAGTTCTAGTGTGGAAATGAACTTTGCATTTCCCACTATATTCCTCCTTGAGATTTCCCCATGTATGCATCCCAGTATCACTTCAGCTTTTTTGGCCACAGCATCGCATTTGTAGGTCATGTTCAGCTGAGTATTCACCAAGTTTCCCAAAATATTTTTCAGAGTTACTGTTTCTCAGGAAGCATCCCTCAACATGTATGTATCACCTACATTGTTTTGTTCCTAGATGCATCTATTTACATTCAGCCATATTTAAATGCACATTTATTGTTAGCACCCAGTTTACCAAATGATCTATAGCACTCTGAATCAGTGAGTTGTCCTTTCCATTATTTACCACTCCCCAATGTTTATTTCATCTGCCAATTTTATCAATGATGATTTTATGTTCTCTTCCAGGCTATTGATAATGAGATGACAGTCTAACTCCTTCCTGTACCTACACACTTTTCTTCTTTGCTGCTTGAAGCTTCCAGGATATCTCTGATGAAATCTACATATTTTACTACATTTAGGCTCTTGTGTAGTCCTCTGATACTTTTAGTCAAGTCCATGAGACATTGATTCCCTCAAAGTCACGGGCATTCCAATCCCAAAAGCAACCACATATTCTGGACCAGAAAGCCAACATAGATTGGGAATAAACCATGGAGGAAGTGGGGAGGGGGGAAGGGCAGCAGGGTTGTGGCCCTGGATTTGCTGCTTGGCTTGTACTGAGCCAGCTCACATAGACTGAGCATGCTCAATCATACTACTGAAGCCAACTGCCCTCACTCCATCCTCTCACTATCAGCAGACAAGAGTTACCTTGGTCATGTGATACTGAGGGTAGATGAAATAAGAGAGACAAGGTGGGTGAAATAATATCTTTAATTATATTATCTCACCCACCTTGTCTCTCTAATATCCTTGAACCAACACAGCTACAACAGCCCTGTACACAACGGTAGATGAAATAGACAGTGATTTTATATCTATCTAGTTATATAATCTAAAGCAATGCACTTCAGGCCTTCTTAGTATTAATTTTCAGCTACTGGCAGTTTACTTAATACTGCCCAGAGACAACACACAGCAGCCCCTGCTCTGAGGAGTTTATTTATAATCTAAAAGAGAGACACAGAGTTGATAGGATGTACCAGTAAATCACAAGGAGGGAGTATCTTATGGGGCGGGGGGGGGGGGGAGGGAAAAGGTGTTTTGTTTCTTACCTCCTTATCATCTCCAGAAACAGAAGATACTTTTCATGAGAGGCTTTTACCTACAAAACTTGTCACCTGGGTCACCATGTCTATAAAATCAAGACTTGTGTGTTTATCTATTATCTAACAAGTCACTATGTAGACCAGGAAACGCCACTGGTAGCAGCTAGTGCAGTTCACCTATGCGCACACATTGATAGTTATTTTAATAAGTATCTCACCTTGGTGACATGAAAAACATTAACATCCTCTTTATATTGCTCAAGAAGCCATGGGATCTGTTCGAACACCTTATCTTGATGCTCTTCTTTATGCAGGAGGAGGCTCATCATAGTACCAAGGGCTTTGATAATGGCCTGCTTGAGCTACATAGAGACACAGAATTTATGTTCCTACAAATTCATTCAATATCATGCAATGGGCCCATCTTTTCTACTTCTGACGAGTGCAATTTCCCTTTTCCACTGTTGAAACAGCCCTATCTCAATATTTCCTGGTAAAGAGTTAAGACTCATGCATGGCTTCGTCTACACTGGCATGATTTTCCGAAAATGCTTTTAACGGAAAAGTTTTCCGTTAAAAGCATTTTCGGAAAAGCACGTCTAGATTGGCAGGATGCTTTTCCGCAAAAGCACTTTTTGCGGAAAAGCGTCCGTGGCCAATCTAGACACGCTTTTCCGCAAAAAAGCCCCAATTGCCATTTTCGCGATCGGGGCTTTTTTGCAGAAAACACTACTGTGCTGTCTACACTGGCCCTTTTGCGCAAAAGTCTTTCGGAAAAGGACTTTTGCCTGAACGGGAGCAGCATAGTATTTCCGGAAAAGCAGTGACGATCTTACATGAGATCGTCAGTGCTTTTCCGGAAATTCAAGCAGCCAGTGTAGACAGCTGGCAAGTTTTTCCAGTCTAGACACAGCTATGGTGTTGGTTTCAGAATTATATTCTACTGCACCTCACAACTTTCCCAAGTGGGATATTTCCCCAGATTAGTATGCACACTAAACCAACTCATTCCTGCTGTAACTCTACTGGAACTGAATAGACATCTGCCAGGAATGAATTTAGCCCATTCGCCTATATTCATCTGCATGTCAGGTGACAAAACTGGAATCTATGTACACTATGTACAGACAGAATTTCCATGAGATTGTGACATTATAATCTTTTTTAAATGTTTTACATCATACTCCGTTCTATCCCAAAGAACCTGCCATTGAACTCCATCATCACAAAGAGTGCCATACACAGAGAATTTAACAATACAATTTCTCATAAAGGTTTAGAAAGCCTACAATTCTCACCTCCAAATCTTCACATGTGGTCCATTTGCTTGTCACATGACGATAGAGGGGAAGAATTTCATCACAGAATTGAGATTTACCCATTTTGGGAAATGGCCACTTTTCCCAGTTACTAAAATATACATTTACTGCCCTTGACCATTTTTCCAGAACTGCATGGAAGGAAAAAAGACAGGCAATATGAAAAGGATGCACTAGTAATAAGGATACGTTGTTTTATCAGTGGACACACCCAGGCTTGTAGTTTATTACAATTCCATGCCCAATTCAGGAACAGCTGATGAAATCCAATAACAGTTTTGAATGATTTCTCTTCCCTCCTTTCCGTTTCTTGTTTCTCAAAAGGCTTTCTTCTCTTTTGTCTCTCTCCATCTCTTTTTAATTCCCATCATTTGAAAACATATTTTTTCTCCCTTGTTACCTCTTAATTAGAGCTGATTGTAAAGGTAGTTGAAATTAAATTAAAAGTGTTTACTCTTGTTTTTTTCAAAATTTCAAATTACAAAGATCATTCACATGTTTCAAAAATCAACAAATTTCAGCCACCTTTTTAGCTGCACAAAAACACTGAACACATCCTGATTAAAACTGTCATTGACATTTTTTCAGTTTAATATTCCATCAACTTGGAAAAAAATATGAAAAATGTAATACAAAAACAAAATATTTTGACCAGCTGTTTTCTGAATGATTCATGTCCTCTGCAGTTATTGCTTATTTAGCCCTAAAACTGTATGATTTCCTGTTGGGTTACAGTTTGTCTGAAAGATGTTCAGTGCCCCTAACTCCTATTAGCTATACTGAGATTTGACAGCATTTTAATGCCCTAAAATTAGATGCACCCGCTGCCCTTGAAAGGAAAATTAAGGCTCAATCCTATGTTCTATGAAGCTGATGGCAAAATTCCCATTGATCTCAAAGGTGCAGGATTAATCCCTTAGGCCTGATCTACACTAAAGGGGAAAGTTGACTTAAGGTACGCAACTCCAGCTATGTTAATTATGTAGCTGGAGTTGACGTATCTTAAATCGTGTTTTCAGACTGTCCACACAGTGGAAGGTTGACAGGAGTGTTATTCCTCATGAGAAGCAGGACTACCGGTGCCAACGGGAGCACCCACTCAGTTCGAATTAGTGGGTCTTCACTAGACCTGCTAATTTGGACCCTGGTGATCAACTGCAGCAGCATTGATCTTCTGCATAGTGTAGACGTGGCCTTACTTGAGCATCAACTAAAAAGCAAAGGAAGAGAGAAGTGGAGAAGACCAGAGGACAGAGAAAGAGGGTGAAAGGAGATGATAATTAAGCAACTAAAGAGGAGGAATGGGTGGAGGGGTGGAAAACGGGAAATTTTTAAATGTAATTCAGTCTGTTGCCTGCACATTCTCCCCCAGGAGTTTCCTGGCACATGGGCAGCATCAGCTTTTGTTTATTTTTAAAATAGCCACAAGTCATAAAGGGCCTGAACTTACAAATGCTCAGCACCTCCAGCAAAGTAAGGAGCACTCTCAACTCCACTGAGTGCCACAGGAGCATGAGGACTCAGCCCCTGGTACAATCCAGTTCAGAGCCTGTTTGTAAACGATCAGTCACTTAACTCTGTACCAAGGCCCCTAAATATCCATTTTGGACATCTGCAATAAGTGCTGGCACTTACCACCACAAAATGCTTGCCTCAGCCTGCTCTCGTCGTCTAACATCCGCATGGAGCTCATGCCGTACAGGGTCATTCCCACAAAAGGAATGCACTTGAGTGCTGAAAAGAAGGACCAGAAGAAAAGGAAGAGAGACAATTGACTGTTATCTGCCTTCTTACTATCGCATTTAGAAACACCGCTGGGTCGGATGCTATGGGCTCCTAGGTCATTTTGTGCTGCGTACACAAATGATAAGGCAGAAGTAAAAAATCAGTGGGGGATTTACCCTGAGGAGGAGCATTCTCCACCAATGTGCAGCTGTGCCAGATGCCCAATCCTCTCCCAGAGTAGGAGAGAGAGCACTGGGGAGGGATGAGAAATGGAATGGAGAAGAGCTCCACTAGACCTGATTTTCCTCAATCCTGTCCTTTAAGAACTTCAAATGGGGCATAAGAGCTTGCACCTTGGTGTGGATAGCTCATGGTCTAGCAACTGGAACCAGCCACAGCAGTTCATCTCATGCCCCCCAAATAGCACTCTGTGTAGCTGTACAGAGCGTGAACCTCTGTCCTTAAATGGAAGACAATAACTTTGAAACAAAAGATGGAAGTTGACCTACGATAGGCTGATGATAGGTTGCCCAGCGTAATCAAAGTGAACACGTCAGACAGCTTCAGTGGATTCAGATGACATTGAAGCTCATACATCACCTCACTGAAATAGCAGCGTGCCAGAGCCACTAATGTGTTGCTCGCTGCCACTTTTAGTTCATTTGTTGCTTCCTTAAAAAATACAAAAAGAGAGAGACTGAAGTGATTAAAGCCAACTACACCAGCCAATGCTGCTCAAATGAATCAAGTTCTTATTTCTGTTTTCCACCCAACTTTCTGAGAACAGAATCATGAGTCATAAATAATCATTGAATCGTTTGGCTAAACACTTGTCAGCCTTTCAGTTGTTTGCAAGCTGCTTAGACTATTCGCTATTAGCTATTTGTGGTGGATGATTGGCTATCATAGTGACATGATATTTTTCCTTCAGAGGAGGTGGGCAGCTTCAAGATATTCAGAGAATTTTCCTGAATAAACTATACCCTAAATCCAAATACTGCTTCTTTTGGAAACAGCTCAGATTCTGTTTAAAGGTTTCATCCTGCTGCTTAACACCATAGTATCAGAGCACCTTCCACACAAAATCAGTATCAATAATGAAATCCCTAGTAGACTTCACAAAATACTTGCTTGTTAAGAAACGGTAGGCCTCTCTGCATCTGATATATGTCACAATATCCTGACCTTACAAAGCACTTAAGCACACGTGTAACTTGAACAAGATGAAACTAGTCACATGCTGCTTAGGACCTGGGATTTCTGGAGGACGGTGTGGGGATCTGTGGGCCCCTAGCAGTCATTAATCCTGGAGTTTCAGTATATAGTTTACAAACAATGTTTTAATTAGTTTAAGCTTTCATTCCTGTCATTAGCATATAGGGAAAACTAACTTACCTGAGTATCAGAGGGGTAGCCGTGTTAGTCTGAATCTGCAAAAGCAGTGAAGTGGGTCTTTGACCACAAAAGCTTATGCTCCAACACTTCCGTTAATCTAACTTACCTGAGTCTCTCTCATGTGCTTTGAGGCAAGTGTTATTATTTTGCTCAGTAGCCTTCTCTTTAGGACCTGGGCATCCTGCTGTAATACTTTCTCCAGGATACAGTAAATGTCTACTCTGTTTTTCTGGGGACAAAACATAAAAGAACAATTGGGGGAAATGTTTCCTTGATGACAATATAGTAATGCTATAAGCTAATATAGTAACGCAATATAGTAACACTTACGCTAATAAGCTTCTGCCCAAAAGAGTTTACAATCTAAACATGAAACAACTAGCCCAGGCTAAAAGAGCAGATCAATAGCCAGGAAAATAATTCAGGTCTTCTGATTCACTATCTGGAGTCCTCTCCACTAGACCATACTGATTCCACAGCCTGCATACTCACTCAAGTAACCCCTAGTCTTCATTTGTATAAAACTTGCTATGCCCTCCACAATCACCCCAGCTAGCAGTATTTCAGAAGAAGCTGAGCAATTTACAAATTTTTAATCAGAATAAGGGCCCTGCACTGCCCCCTTATCTAATTTCGTTTATTATTATTATTGTTGTTATTATTATTATTATTATTGTTATTGTTGTTATTGTTATTATTAGCATCATGCCTTTTTTTATCCAATCCAGACAGAATTTGTAAATACAATTATAAAATACCCAACTCCTGCAGTAAATCTTCTGCAGCTTTTAGGGAAAATTAGCTCAGGAGTTACCTCTACATTGACAGTAGCACACTTGAAGGTCTCTTTTATGGGGTCCATCAAAGTTCAAATTCACAGATGATACTAAATATGGAGGAGTTGAAGGTATGAGTTGTGACAGAGAAATAATAAAGAGGGGCACAGAGAAATTAGAAACCTGAGCAGAGCAAGACTGATTTCAGAGAACTGCAAACTAGCGCACCTAGAGAGGGGGTCAATATAACTGACATAATGAGAGGGAGAAAAGTGGGAAACAACAAGTGACCTGGAGTGACAGTGAAAAAAAAAGTCAGCCATCTGGGTTGGGTTTGTTACATACAGGAATCTTGTCATAAAGCAGGAAGACAACAGTTTCTCATTGTTCATCTGAGGTGTGACTGCTTCTGGCTTATTTCACTTTTTTGGCACCACATTCCCCAGAAAAGATCAACAGCTTGGAAGTAATTCAGGAGAAAATTTTAAAAAGTGCAGGGAGGCCAGCAGAACTGACTTTTAAATAGAGACCTGCAACCTCTATGGGATCTGACCTCATGCATCAGGGTGAGGTTGGGTGGGTGTAGGGGAGCCTGCCTTGACAATAAATGGCCACGTCTCCCTTTAACACGTGCGGATCTCTAACAAGCAAAACCCAGGCCTGTCTCAAGTCTGGTGCACATAAGCATGCAGGCAAGGTCATGGGAGAAGCTGTGAGAGGAAGGAATGTTTTGCATAACAATGCAGATGAAGCATGGTACGTGAGACTATGTCAAGAACACATGGCAAGCAATCTTGTACAGGTACTTCTGTTTCTGATAACCACAAATTACAGATGCAGCCATACAACTGTCAACTATGCACATAGCAGCAACATCCTGAGTGACAGGATGTACTCCAGATAGGGTATTGGGCATGTTCCATATCCTACACAATACGTAATCAATTGGTAAATATTATTAGAACAACCAAGTCTCGCTTTGCTATAAAATGGGCTTAGTAAGAACAATCCGTGGGAGGGAATGAGCAGGATTGACCCACAGGTACTGCTCGATGTAACTAGAAGTAAATAGGCCCTTCACACCGGTGATCCAGTGCATGGTGTTCCAATGCATGGGAAGAAAAGGAACCCTGACCTCCTGCCTGCTACTGTAGGTAGCATACGGGTGAAGTGTAAGTGAACTAGTCTTTATTATTGTATTATAGTAGCTCTTTTATTAATTGCTTTTGCATTGCTTTGCACTATATTCTTGCTTTAGAATGTATGGCATTTAAGGTTTAAATTGTGTAGTAATTGTTTTTAAGGCTTGTAAAACTTAAACAACTGTCATAACTGCTTAAAGCTTGCAATAAATAAGAAAGTGGTTAAGTATCCCTGGAGTGTCCTGGTTTCTCTTGGATCTAAAATGAATCGTATCACATCACAGTGGGAAAACAACTGGACTCCCCTGGGCTCAGATCAGGTCAGCTCTCCTCCACAGAGTCAGCACAACCGTGACTGCCTACTCCAGCCAGCCACCACCTCCTTGCTGCATAGCATGCACTGTGGAGTGAGGATGCTTAGGAGTCAGTGTTTCTTACCCTGCAGCACGTACATTGCACAGCAGGGGGCAGTATCAGAGACCTAAAATTTAGACTTTAACATCAGGAAAAATGCCCCAGCTATAAGACATCTATCAGGTTATTACATCGTCTTCATTGGAAAGTGGTGGAAACCCAGTCACTAGGAGCTTTTAAAATTGGTTTGGCCCCAAAAAATGAAAAAGGCACTGCTGGGAAATTGGATGATCCAACAAGCCTTTCACATCTGTCTCCTGTGAGTCTATAACTCTGAATTCAGGCAGCTGAAGGTGTGAACTGCCTGCTAAGGTCATAAAGCACTTTGGAATGTTCAAAGCCAATGGTTGGCTACACATTCCAGTGGTTGTGCTTTTAAAGGATGCTGCTGCAAACTGCTATTATTACTGCTCTAGTGGGGAGAGGCTCTGCCTCTTTCCATTCATTTTTAAATGTAAGGAGGATTTTTAATTGAAAATCATAATTGATAACTTATGAATACAAGCGCCCCACACTATTCAAGCGAGCCAGAAATGAACTGCTTGTCTTGGCTTCCTGGTACTTGAAACTAAAATGCCTTCTGTGTTGACCCTTAATAGAGAAATGGACTTTGCTGGATGCGAGTATTAATAAAAGAAAAAGGGGTTTGGATTATTTAAGAACCCTTCAGAGCTATATCCCAATCATATGTCATTATAATTAAGAAGTGTTGTCTTGGGTTTAGAGCAGAGAGTCAGTTCACATGGGTTTTATTCCCCATTCTTCTACTAACTCACTATGTGGTGTTGAGCAAGTTATTTAATTCCCCATGACACAGCCCATCAGTAAATGGGGATGTTTATCACTCTCCCAAAGGTGCTGTAAAACCTAATTCATGCGTAAGTAGGTAAGTGCTTTGAGGTTTTTGGATGAAGATGCTAAAGGAGGACAAAATACTGCTATAAGAGATTATAGATACCCCTACAGTGCACTTTTATAATCTACAGCCCATGTACTCCAGTGTGTACAAAAGGACAGTGCTCCTCTGAGTGTCTCTTTATTATATCATCCTGATCTGTAACAGAATTTTGCATGATGAGTTTTGCATGAAGACAGAAGGGTAAATACTGCTTACACTGAAGGTGGGCTGAGCCAAGTTCTGTATTGAATTACTTCCATGAAGTCAAACAGAATTTGGAGTGGAAACATGGAAAACAGATGTGATTTGATGAAACTGCCCTACCTCATCCTGCTGAAGTTTTTCTAGCAGAACAGTCACAACGACAGCCAGTTTGGTCTCAGCTATCTTGACAATCTGAAGGGCAATAGAGGCCTTATCTTGATCGTCCATATGGTCCAGGAGGAAAACAACCTCGCTGTAAACAGCTGAAATTAAAGGAAAGGATTCTGCTGGTTATCATTGATGTTGGGATTCAGGGCTTGTGTCTTTAATTCACTATCTAGTAAAGACTCTGTAGGAGACCAGACATGGTGATAAGTGGACCTGGGAATCATGCAAATCCTTTTCTTCCCTCATGGTGACCATGTCTGTTTGCAGAGCTATTGTGGGGGGACGGATTATAATAAGGAAAAGCTGCTCCTTTTAAATAAGATCCCCACATAAAATAATCTTTTCCACCTTTACTATTAATTTAGGCATTTTGATAGCACACAGAATAATTTAGAGCCAAGATTTTTAAAACTGGGTGCCTAAACTAAAACTCCTCAATCCATATTAACACGCCTACATCCTGATTCAACAAATTAATCACATGCCTAACTCAATGCCAACAAATAAATCTAAAGTTAAACACATGCTGAAGTGTTTTGCTTAGTCAGGGTGTCATTTCCAAAAGTGCTGAGCACCCAGAATTACCTATGGATGGTGCAAAGAACTTCTAGGGGTTCAGTATCTCTTGAAAATCAAGCCACTTTTTAAAGACCCCACTGTATGAATTTAGAAGTCAAACTTTATGCACTCTGTTTTGAAAAAAGGCTTCAGTTTTATTTTATGGTAATTTAAATACTTGCAGAGAAGACACATGGAATAGGTATTTGTCCAGTTGCCTCTAGAGACCCTAAAAGATTTTCCCCCAATGCACAACATAAGAACATAAGAACGGCCGTACTGGGTCAGACCAAAGGTCCATCTAGCCCAGTATTCTGTCTGCCGACAGTGGCCAGCACCAGGTGCCCCAGAGAGGGTGGACAGAAGACAATTATCAAGCGATTTATCTCCTGCCATCCCTCTCCAGCCTCTGACAAACATAGGCCAAGGACACCATTTTATCCCCTGGCTAATAGCCTTTTATGGACCTAACCTCCATGAAATTATCTAGCTAGGTGTTTTCCATGGGTAGGGTGATTGCCCCATACCTTTATGTGAAGCCTCAGAGATTAAGTCTTGGTAAGTCTTGCTCACATAGTCAGGATCAGTGTTACCCGTAAACTGAGCACTTGGGTGGCAGACATGTGTTTCTAATGGTTGTACACATCCGTACATGCCTCAATGCACATAAAATGTATTCTACATGTAGAATTGGAGAGAACATTGGTCAGGATGCAATTGATCTCCAGATTTGAGGGTGGGGAGGAATTTTCCCTGGGTCAGACTAGCAGGGATTATTGTTTGGGAGGTTGGGAATTTGTCTTCTTCGGGAGTATGGGGCACTGATCAACCACCAGGATCATCAGGGCATTTCTGACCTAATCATTTCTCTACCATTGCAAAGGCCTCAGGCATTGGTAGCATTTCAGTTTCTCCTATCCTCTGTCTGCAGCACACAGCATCTTGGTCTCCTAGGCCTTGGGCACATCTACACAGCAGGGCTAAAGCAGAAATAAGCTACACAACTTGAGCTCTCAATTGTGCAGCTTAAGTTGAAATAGTTTATTTCGGCTTTTGGCGCTGTCTACACAGCAGGAAGTCGGGGAAAGAGCACTCTTCCTCCTACTTCCCTTACTCCCCATAAAATGCGGGTTATAGGAGTCGGAGAAAGAAGTCCTCCAGCTTGACATTATTTGACATTATGTTGAAATAATGGCTTGCTGTGTAGATGCGGACTATGTTATTTTGCAATAACATCAGTTATTCCAAATTAACACTGCTGTGTTGACATACCCTTCAAGAGTGACAATTTTTAGTCCAAGACAAGTTTTGGTTTCAGCATAGGGTTGCTAGGTGAAACGTAATGGTTTGTGACATACAGAAGATTAAAGTACATGATCGAATGACCTACCAGCCTTAAACTCTATGAAACTGTGAAATAGTTGATGTATTAATAAAATCAGGATTTTATCTCCCATGTGTCTCTCAGCAGAAATTCTCCTAGAGACTTAATATTTAACAAGAAATCTGAAATGCCATATTTATCTGTCTCCATTGTAACAGCATTCCAAGGCATGGAGGAGGAATTGATCAGAATTTACCCTTCCCATGAAAGATTGCTCAAGATTAGGCGATTACCCATCCTTACCCTTCGATTCCAACACCCAGATGCAGATGGAATCAGAACTGTAACTTACATTGCCCATACAGTTGCAATAGTAATGGTGAAGGATTAAGAGCACTAGTGTTGCTAAGAAACGCTTTGTTATCCTCCATTTAATATGCTAGCTATCCACTTAATATCTTAAGTAGACAGCAGGTACATCTAGACTGCAGAGTTTTTCCAGGATACCAGAGATATCCCAGAAAAGCTCTGCCACGTCCAAGGAATGCGTCTGCTTTTCCAAAAAAATATTGGAAAAGCAGACATGTTTTTTCAGCATCTCAGTAAACCTCGTTCTACGAGGAAGAAGGGATGTTCTGAAAGAGGCTTTTTTTCTGACATTTGGCCCAGTGTAGACGGGCCAACTGTCAGAAAAAAAGCCTCTTTCAAAAGAAAAGTGATAGAACTTTGTAGTCTAGACACAGTCAGCTAGAAGAGAAGTCCTTCTGTGTTTTCTCTTCTAATTTCTCCCATCTCTGATGCTTTGCACCACTAGATTTTGGCTCCAAGGATGCAGAAGTCATAAAATAAGGACCCATATTAACAACATAAAACAACTGGAGAAAGGAAAGAAGACCTTCCCCATAACATCCAATAGTGACACAGGTTGTCAGGAAAGTTTCCAGGTTCAGAGGCTGTAGGCCAGTCCTTCAACTCAAGTCAATTAAAAGGGAAGTCAGTAGAGGCTCACTGGATTTACAGCAGCTAATGATCTGGTCATATAAATGGAGAATATTACACGTTTCTATGCACCCATGCTCTTGAATGTGTATGTGTGGCTACAGGTTGGATATAAAAAATACAATAGTGACCCTTACCTCTATCAATTACCTCCTGTTCACTCACAAATGTATTCATGGTTTAGTCTTTCCTCAACACCTTCTCTCAATCCTTTCTCCAACTAGCTCCAGTACTGAGAGATAGATGGCCTCTCAGTCTGTCAACCAGAACTTCCAGTTAAACTTACACAAGCACTATTGTGACATCCTTGTGACCTAAGCAAATTCCATAAACTGTTGATGACCAGGTAGGCACACAGGGACTCTGTCACTTTGCTGGAGAGAACTATGGTTAAGATGACCTGTCACCTGTCTATGACTTTTACTAAAAATTGCCCTAAATAAATTTTAGGTGCTGGGGAAAGGCAGCACTCCAGCAGACTCCACCGCTCTGAGAGCAGGCTAGGGTGCCACTACTACTTCCACTCCAGGTGGGTGAACTGCCCAGGGTACCCTGACTGCTCTCCAACCAATGCTCCAGCACAGCATCTGGCCCCAGGGATGCCCTGAGATGTACCACGCCAACTACTGTGGAAGTCACAAAGGTCCCAGAAAGTCACAGAATCCATGATTTCTGTGATAGAAATGTAGCCGTGTTAGTCTCGTGTAGCTGAAAAAAAAAAAACAGGACTATGTAGAACTTTAAAGACTAACAAGATGGTTTATTAGGTGATGAGCTTTCGTGGGCCAGACCCACTTCCTCAGATCAAATAGTGGAAGAAAATTGGCACAACCGTATATACCAAAGGATACAATCAAAAAAATGAACACATGAAATTTGATTTGTCCTTTTCATATGTGTTCATTTTTTTGATGGTATCCTTTGGTATATATGGTTGTGTCAATTTTCTTCCACTATTTGATCTGAGGAAGTGGGTCTGGCCCACGGAAGCTCATCACCTAATAAACCATCTTGTTAGTCTTTAAAGTGCTACATAGTCCTGTTTTTTGTTTCATGATTTCTGTGACCTCCATGAATGATTCACAGCCTTATTCATAATCACTTTCTCCCAAATAGGCCTCTACCTACAGGTTCACAACCATCTCCTCCCTGTTGGTCAGAATCAATTCTTAAATGCCTATGCCCTGGGTTACTTCCTTCAGTTTCTGAAACAAAGCATTGTCCCCATGACATTCCAAGAACTTATTGGATATTTTGTGTTTTATCATATTACTTTTCCCACTGATGTCTAGGTAGGTAAAGTCCCTCATTACTATAAGGGTCTGGATATTTGTTTTATTTGTTCTAGAAATGCCTCATCTCCCTCCTCCTCCTGGTTTGGATGTGTTTTCCCCACTTCGTCTTTACCCAGAGACTTTCAGCTGGTCTGCCTCGTGCCTCTTTCTGGAACTCAGAACAAGTGTACAATACAACACCACCTCCCTTTTATTCCTACATGCTCTTCCTGAACAAGATGTACCCCTCTATGCCAATACTGCAGTTATGAGATTTATCCCATCAAGTATCTGAGATGCCACTTAAGCTCAGTTATGACTTGTCTATTAGTACTCCCAATTCTGACTGCTTATTCCTGTTATTCCTTGAATTTGTGAGTAGACGTCTAAAGCAGTGACACTCAAAATGGTCCATGAAACCACTTTGAGAAAACTGCTAACTGGCTACACTGGTGTGTTTATTTACTGGTGCCGCAGCCACAAAGCCTCGTGGCTCCCATTGGATCCGATTTGCTGTTTGCAGCCAAAGGGAGCCATGGGAAGCAGCAGCCACAGCTCCTTTTGCTGTGACTGGCTAACCAGAGCCAAAGGGACCTGCAAGGCTCCGTGACCTCAGTGCTGGTAAATTGTAGGGTAAACTGAGGCAGCCCTAAATGTGCTAGTAGGCCTCTAAACAGCATAACTCCATTCTAGGATTAAGGCCTGGGAACACCACAGTCAGGATAAGAACTGCAGACAGTAAAAGACCCTGGGCACCATAGCAACCACGTTCTAAAACACTCGAACTGGGTCTCAGTTGGTAACGTAACACATTTTGCTTGAGATAACATTCATAAAATTTGCTTAAACTGTCTTGCTTCACTCCTAGATAATAAGCCTGAGAACCAAGTGCTGCACCAACTCAAGGCCATACCCGCCTCCTATAGCAACATCATCATCTATGGAGACTAAAATGTTATTACTGTTTTGCTGACATGTTTTGGCATTTGAACAATAACCACCTGTATATTAATTAACGAGCTGTTACTTTGCAATGGGCGGAGATATTATGTAATCTTGAGTAGTTCTATTGGCTTATGTGCTCATTTCGTCTTGCTGCTAGACCTATCAAATCATTTTTCCTCCGTCCTCCTGCTGACTATATAATCTATTGTATTGTGTTAATTAACCAGTGTTCACCAGGGTAACCCCTGCGTGTCACTCCATCAGCTGATGTATAATAAATCCTCTGCTTGTTTTCACCTGCATCCAGAGTGTCCTGGCTTATTTCCAACATAAATAAACACACCGGCGCGGCCAGTTAGCAACTTTCTCAAAGTGGTTTCACGGATCACTTTGAGAAACACTGATCTAAGGGATTGATCAAATTCCCCCCAGGGATTTCCCTCTTGTTGCTCCTGTAATTCTACTCTAATTTTCCATATCTGATTCTCCCCAAAGAACTAGTCCTCTATTAAAGATACCTTTTGAACCTAGTTGCCTTTTGTCACCTGCCCCTACTCAACTTAGTTTAAAGCCCTTCTAATAAGATTGGTGAGTCACTGCATTAAGATGTCCTTCCCTTTTGTGGTCAGATCGACCCCATCTCTTCCCAGCAAACCTCCTTCCTGCAACAGTATGCCATGACTAAGGAAGTCAAAACCTCCCATCCATCCATCTTCATCACACTATTATGTGGACATGCTTACCATTTAGTGTAAAAAGCAGAAAAAACACTCAGTGCAGGAAACAAGGGGACTGAAACTGAAGCTGTCAAGTTCACATGCTTCCATTTTCACTAACTGATACATCTGGATCTCTCAAGCTAGTGGGGATGTCCAAGGCAGAAAAATATTTCTGTAGATCAGCATGTGATTATTTGTATTGCGGTACTGCCTCATAGTCCCAGTCATAGGCCAGAATCTCATTGCCTTACGACCTGTACAAACTCAGAATAAGATGGTCCTTAACTGTCATTAAGTAATATTTATTCACAGCACAACAGAGAAGATAATTAAGCAAGAAGATAAGCCTACTTTGACCAGGTACCAACATGAAACTAGTGTAATAATACTACATATTTAGGAAACTTTCTCCCTGATTCAGGGTCTGTTGTGGCTAAGCCCCAGTTCCATACCATTGTGCAAACTGGGGTCTTATACAACTGCGCTAGATAGAAAGTGTACAGCAGTACAGTTCAAGAGTACTCCATATTTAATACATGCACAGGAGGTCACTTCCACAAGAAGCTAAGGGCATGGTCATCACAGAGAGACTTCCTGTCTCTGCTAGTTTTATGCATCCCTCACTGTCTACGCCTGCTCCATAAGTTCAGGCCTTTCAAAAACACAGCATCATGTACAGGTAACTGTAACAATGCTTGTTCGTTGTATCTGTTCACATGAGAGCAAGGCATCCAATATCAGTCCACTATGGGTGGATCAGCAATAGGAATAATGTTTGTGCATGTGACAAATAACCCCAGGACCACAGAACAGATTAAGGACACCAATGTGTGTAGCAAAGTCATCACAAACACCGTGCAGACGTCAGGGAACTCATAAGTTAGCATATAACCTTCATTCCGATCTTGGTGCAATAGTATATCCTCAAAAGGAAACTTTACTTATTACTTGGTTGTATTTTACTTATCAGTTGGTTGTATTTTACAAGATAAAAAGCTGAATCGTTGGTTGAATGTTAGTTTATTTGCCCCAGGGCCAGATTTTTACAAAAACAAGTCATGTGCACATACACAACTAAGAGTTCTGCAGCAACGCACACTGTCCTGCAGCAAGTAGTAGTGGGATCCTGCCCTTAGCAAGTCCTGGGCTTACAATTCACATGCTTATCTCACTAATAGGTATCAATTGATCAGCCTGTACTGAATATGGCTTGACAATTTGCCATCACTCAAAACACATTACAGTCAGAGAGGATGATAAATATACCATTTATTCACCATTATGTACAAAGTCCAACATGTCCAAGGAGGCAAGAAAACAAAACTGGTGAATACAGAAAAAACATTACAGCCTCTCTCCGACTTACAGACCAAACACTTGGCTGTAACTCGATCAGTTTGTAACTTGGACCCCATTGAGTTACACGTGACCACGCTGTTTGTAAGCGCGGGTCACATTCGTAACACGGGGACCGCCTTTACGACTGCTCCATGGGAGCTTTGGTCGTAAGTGCGAACGGTCGTAACTCGACCATTTGCAACTCGGGGAGCAGCTGTACTGCAAAAAATAGACTGATAGCAAGAAGCTTTTGTACAATGTGCAGTAAGATGCACACCTTAATCCCGCTCAGTGTTTGACTGACTCTAATTCAACCTAAGTTTTGTCAGAGTAGGGTATGAGGCCCAGATCTTCAAAGGTATTTAGACTAATTTCCATTGAAACCAATGGGAGCCAGGAATCTCAATACCTGGGAGGATCTGAGCAAGGATGGCAGAATTTGATGCAACAACAATATGCATTTCTAGAGAGATTTTCCTTTTTAAATAATTTTACTAACTCTCTGATTCAAATATAAGCCATTATTAGCAAATAATTATATTTTTTCTATCCCTATTAGAGCACAGACAAATAGGAGAGTGGAAATAACCTGATTTATTTAAAAGATTTTAACCAGGTTCTTTCATGGAAAAAAATTAAAGATCCAGCATTGTACAGATCACTCTGCTGAGATGTGAGCCAAATGACTTAAAGCAGAATTCCAATATTACTTCTCTTTTTTGAAAGTTTTCTCACAAACTCCTCAAAATATCTGCCTCCACCTAGTGGTGTGGGTTTGTTATTTATATTCCCTGTTGTAGAAATACATCAAATTATACTCCGCATGATTCTATGATTCTATCTGTAGGGACAGGGACAGGGATAATCCTGGGAAGAGGCTCTTTTTTCCTTCACTACTCTATAGAGGTTCTTATACTGCTTGTTGTCAGCAAGACATGAGAAGTCATTCTTCCACTCTACTCTGCGCTGGTTAGGCCTCAGTTGGAGTATTGTGTCCAGTTCTGGGCACCACATTTCAAGAAAGATGTGGAGAAACTGGAGAGGGTCCAGAGAAGAGCAACAAGAATGATTAAAGGTCTAGAGAACATGACCTATGAAGGAAAGCTGAAAGAATTGGGTTTGTTTAGTTTAGAAAAGAGAAGACTGAGGGGGAACATGATAGCTGTTTTCAGGTATCTAAAAGGGTGTCATAAGGAGGAGGGAGAAAACTTGTTCATCTTGGCCTCTGAGGATAGAACAAGAAGCAATGGGCTTAAACTGCAGCAAGGGAGATTTAGGTTGGACATTAGGAAAAAGTTCCTAACTATCAGGGTAGTCAAACACTAGGGCTGTGTCTAGAATGCATCCTTTTTCCGTAAAAGGGATGCAAATTAAACACATCGCAATTGCAAATGAGGTGGGGATTTAAATCCCCCCTGCTTCATTTGCATAAACATGGCTGCTGCTTTTTTCCGGCTCGGAGCTTTGCCGGAAAAAAGCGCCAGTCTAGACGCGGATCTTTCGGAAAATAAAGCCTTTTCCATAAGATCCCTTATACCTCTTAAAAAAAGGAATAAGGGATCTTTCGGAAAAGGCTTTATTTTCCGAAAGATCCCTGTCTAGACTGGCGCTTTTTCCGGCAAAGCTCCGAGCCAGAAAAAAGCGGCAGCCATGTTTATGCAAATGAAGCGGGGGTATTTAAATCCTCGCTTCATTTGCAATTGCGATGTGTCTAATTTGCATCCCTTTTACAGAAAAAGGATGCAGTCTAGACACAGCCTGGAAGAAATTGCCCAGGGAGGTTGTGGAATCCCCATCTCTGGAGATATTTAAGAGTAGGTTAAATGAATGGCTATCAGGGATGGTCTAGACAGTATTTGGTCTTTCCATGAGGGTAGGGGCCTGGATTCGATGACCTCTCGCGGTCCCTTCCAGTCCTAGTATTCTACGATTCTATGATTCTTTTCGTCCATAAACATTTTTACAGACAAAGGGAACGTGATGCAATTGACCTGGCCTTGGGATCCCCTCCTGGAGGCCCTATGGTCTGACCATACCCTAGAGACACAATAGAAAAGTCCTCCAGACAGACTGGAGTGGCTGTGGGAGAAGCAACCAATCAGGGCCAGGAAAGTCCTATAAAAGCAGCGGAAAGACCAGTATCAGTCAGTGTCTCTGGAGGCCACAAGGTATGCAGAACCAGGAGACAGGCTCCCTGAGAGAGTGGCAGCACTGCAGACAGCTCCTTGGCTATGTCTAGACTGCAGGCTTCTTTCGAAAGAGCCTCTTTCGAAAGAGCGCGTCTAGACTACAATACGCGGATCGAAAAATCGATCCGCTTTTTCGAAAAAGAGAATTCAGACTGCTGGACGCTCTTTCGAAATTGAAAGCCACCCGGAACTGCTTCTGCCAGGGCTACTTCCCGAGCTGGACCCAGACCAGAGGTACGAGGGGCTCCTCCGTCAAGCAGCCGCACTGCCCTTGCCTCCAAACTTTTTCGTGGACAGGCGTGTTTGGAGGTTTGACACCAGCTCTGACTGGTGGGACCGGCTCGTGATGGAGATCTGGGATGACCGAGACTGGCTATGCAACTTCCGGATGCGAAAGACCACTTCCCAGGAGCTGTGTACCTGGCTCGCCCCTGCTCTGCAACGGCAAGACACCCACCTGCGGCCCGCCATCCCCCTGGAAAAGAGGATCGCCATTGCCCTCTGGAAGCTGGCAACCCCCGACAGCTACCGCTCCGTGGGACACCAATTTGGCGTGGGCAGGTCTACCGTAGGATCCATCCTGATGGAGGTAAGTCATTGTCTGGGGACAGTCACAGTTTGGGGTGGGGGGAAGGGAGACTGTCAGGAAGGGCCAAGTGGAGTGGGAGTGGGAGGGAGCTCCTCCACTCACCCTGAATTGTTGGGGGGGGGGTTCTGAGGAGGGGATTCCCGGGGTGTTTGAGAGGGAAGGTGGGCGGTGGGTTCTCCTCCTAAGAGATAAGGCACCCCTTCTAACATTTTGTTGTCTGTCTCGTTCTGCAGGTGGTGAGGGCCATCAATTCAGAGCTGCTCAACAGGCTCATCTGTCTACCAGATCTGGACAGCGTCATGGCCGGCTTTGCTGCCCTCGGCTTCCCGAATTGCGGAGGAGCGCTCGATGGGACACACATTGCAATCCGTGCACCGCCCCATCGAGCAGCCCAATTCATCAACAGAAAGGGCTACTTTTCTATGGTCCTCCAGGCCCTGGTCGACCATCGTGGCCAGTTTTCGGACATTTGTGTTGGGTGGTCAGGGCGGGCACACGATGCCCGCATCTTCAGGAACTCGGACCTCTACCGGAGGCTTCAGGAAGGAACATTTTTCCCACATCGTGAGTTTGCGGTTGGGGATGTGCACATGCCGGTGTGCATAGTGCCTGATGCCGCCTATCCCCTGATGCCGTGGCTGATGAAGCCCTACACCGGCCACCTGGATGCGAGCAAGGAGCAGTTTAATGCTCACCTTAACCGGGTTCGCAACCAGGTGGAATGTGCGTTCGGACGTTTAAAAGGCAGATTCCGGTGCTTGCTCACACGCCTCGACATGGGGGAGAGCAACATCCCTGAGGTGGTGGCCGCGTGTTGCGTTCTCCATAACCTGGTGGAGAGGAAAGGGGATGCCTTCCTACCAGGGTGGGGTAGAGGTGCTGATGGCCAGGAGAGGCACTTTGCCCAGCCCCGGACAGCTGCCATCCGCCAGGCTCACCGGTCTGCTGTTGGCATCCGGGAGGCCCTCCGGGAGCAATTCTCCAGTGGAGGCCACTGACTCTACTTAGGGGCTTCTGCCTGGGGACTGGGCCCTGGCCCAATAGAAGCTTCCCTCCACAACCCATCTCCTGACCCTGTTTGGACACATCAGTAACACCAGGGTGTGTTGCAAAATAAAATGTTATGTTTAATGTTTGTACATATTCTCAAACAATAGTATAAATGTAGCAAACATAACACATTTTTTTTTCATTTTTGTTGTTGAAAACACTATTTACAATAAAGAAACATTTTGTTGAACCCTTTGTTTGTGCTTTATCTGGGGTGATGGGGGTGCTTGAAACATGGAGGGGGGAAGGGGACTGGAAACCTGGAGGGGGGAAGGGGACTGGAAACCTGGAGGGGGGAAGGGGATCAGGTTGCATGGTGCTTGCCAGATTTCCCTCTCCTGCCTGGGCCTCGTGTTTGGGGTGCTCCACGGCTACGGGATCGGGTGGTGCACCTGTCGGTTGGCTGGCTGGGGTGCTCTTAGGACGTGGAAGCCTGGGGGAGAGGAGGGCCAGGGGGAGAGAGGGGCTGGGGAACTGGGGGGGCTGGGGGAGAGGGAGGTCCAAGGAGGGAAAGGGATGCTGTTGTGGAAGGGGGGTTTGGTGGGGTGGGGTCATGGGGTGCTGGAGGAGCAGGACCAGGCACAGGAGCAGGCAAGCCGCAGACCTCCCTGAGAGTGGCACACAGGGACGTGCGCTGCAGGACCAGCTCGTCCATGAGCCGGTCACGCCAGCGATCCTCTGCCTCCGCCCTCTCTCTGAGGATGGAGTTCAGCTCCTGCACGGCCTCCACGTGCTGCCTGAGGATGTTCGCATAGACACGCCTGTGTCTGCGGCTCCCATGTCCCCGAGATGGAGATGGAGGTGGGGCTGGGGTGCTGCGGCCCTCTTCCACGGCTGGTCTGGCTGTGGAGGAAAAGAAGAACACACAATCAGTCCTAAAAACTGGACTCTGTAGCACTTAAAATACTAACAGGATGGTTTATTAGGGGATGAGCTTTCCTGGGCCAGACCCACTTCCTCAGATCAGAGTAACACGGCTACATTTCTATCACAATCAGTCATGTGTGCAACAGCTGTCCAAAAGGGCATGCCCTCTCCCTTGAGACAGGGGAATCAGACATTCTGAAGGTTACACTGTGTGTGTGTGACCTGCGCATCAGCATGAGCATGACAGGTTTCCCTTGTGCATCACCCACTGTGCACCCACCCACCTACCTCCCCCCCCCCCCCCGGGTGTGACACAACCTCACTGCACTCACCTGCTGCTTCCTCTCCTGCGCCAGATGATGCCTGGGAGGCCTCTGGGGTCTGGGTGACTGGCTCCAGGGTGAGGGTCGCCGTCTCCTCACTGTCCTCCTCCTCTGGGACCATGTCCCCGTCTCCAGACTGCTCTGGGTCCTGCTCGGGAGCGTCCACCATGGGGTCTGCCAATCCAGACTGTACGAACCGCCGTGGTGTACGTGCTTCTCCACTGCCACCCAGGATCTGGTTCAGCTCGGGGTAGTAGGGGCAGTAGTGGGGGCCTGCCCCAGAACGGGAGCTCTCCTCCCTGGCTTTGACGTACCCCTGGCGCAGCTCTTTTACTTTGGACCGCACCTGGTCCTGGGTGCGGGGGTAGTGGCCCTTCTGGGCCAGGGCTTCAGCCATGCGGCCATAAATATCTGCGTTTCGCCGCCGGCTTTTGAGGGCCTGTAAGGCCTCCTCCTCTCCCCAGAGCTCCAGCAGGCTCTTGATCTCTGCGCCAGACCAGGATGGTGCCCGGCGTTTGGAGCCCTTGGCTGGGTCCCCAGAAGGCTCTCTGGAAGGGCCAGGACGCTCTTGGGGCTGGGACATGCTGCAGCAAAGTAGCCGTGTGCTCTGGCTCCTTCTCTGCAACAAGTGACTGTGAGGTGCCTGTCCCTTTAAGGAATGGCTGCAGCCAGGAACCACAGACATGCAACCCATGGCCCAGATTGTCCACCAGGGCTTCTTCCTGGAGGCCAATACTTTCGAAAAAAAGGGCTCCCCCCGTCCACACTCACTTACTTTCGACGGATCTCCCTCGAAAAAGGCGTTCTTCCTCGTAGAATTAGGTGTACCGCCGTCGAAAGAAAAGCCGCATTCTTTCGATTTACTTTCGAAAGAACGCGGCTTGAGTCTGGACGCAGGGGAAGTTCTTTCGAAAAAAGGCTACTTTTTTCGAAAAAACCCCTGAGTCTGGACACAGCTCTTGTGAAGAGCTATTGGCGAGTGCTGGACTGTGATGGGACTTTGAAATAAAGCCCTGAGGTAAGGGCAAAAATGCTGTATTTTGGTGGGGTAGCTCTGGGGACACCACTCTCTTTGAGTGGGGAACAAACTTGAAAGGACATAAGAGAGCTAACCAAGATAGGCTCCGATTAGATGTGTACCCTGGAAGGGGTTTTGATGAGCACACACAATGAGTGAGACTCGGCCAGAGACTGTGTCACCGAAGTCAGACAAGAGAGTGCAGGCACATGTGCTTAGCCAGAAGGGGTACTCAAGAGAGGTGAATGCTGCTCTGTTACAGAGAGCAGTCCAATATTGTCATTAATTCCTGTTCATGGCTTATTCCTTCATTAAAACCAGTTGTGTCTCTGCATATGATGTCCTTTGTGGACCCCGGGTGAGGTGAAGGGACATGGCTTCGCGCATAAGGGGTGTAGCACTTCCTCCCTCCGAGCTACCCAAAGTGCGTGGTGCTCCAGCAGCAATTTATAGGGTCTTGGGCTCTGGCTGCTGCTGCATTAGCAGCAGCCCTTATTGGAAAACTTGAGAGCCCCAAGCCCTCTCTATCCCTTCCCCCAAATCCCACTCCTGCTTCACCCCACTGGGTACTGAGACTAGGGCCAGGACACTCTGCTTCCCGGCCACCACCATAGTGAAGTAGAGCAACCCAGCTGGGAGATGGTGGAGCACAGTAGGCTGTTGGTTGTTCCAGGTCCCACCACTATGGTGTGTGCTTGGGGGCATGACCCCCTCTGACTGCCCTGTGCTAGATTTTCCCAGATAATTACCTGGGCACCATGGGTCCCATCCATCTGATGGTTGAGGCATCCACTGTGGGGCCTGGACAGCTCGGAGAGGCCTATATAACCGTGTCTCTCATGGGCCAATACAAACTGCCTCCTGTGTTGCATCATTTAATGAAGCATCTCTTGTACACAGGCAAGACTAGGAAGAGCTGACAATTAGGCTTACCATTTTTCCCAACTGGATGGACTGGACGCCATTTACAGTAATGGTGTCCCATCCCTCTGGTCAGGAAAGATGATAACCCTAAGCTGACTCAATGCAATGGTAGCCACGTCAGGTGACAGAACAGTAGCACAAAAGAGTGGCAGGGGAAACTCAAAACAATATTTTTTTTAAAAAAAAGAGAAAATGGAAAGTTTCAGCAACAAGACAAAAAACAGGAGAAAATGACACAAGTGGAGAATTAGGCGGGAGTGAGGGAGTGTCATGTCTTTCTTAGTATACCTGCGGGGCAGGAAACCCTATTCAGACCTAAAGGGCAGACACCAAGTCTAAGGGCCTTATGCCCAGAACCTCAGAGGTATTTCGGCTCTTAGGGTATGTCTACACTGCAGTGTTTTTCCAGAATAACTGCCGTTAGTCCAGAAAAAAATACTTGCGTCCATACTGCTATTGCATTCTTTTGACAAAAAGTTGAAAGAACCAAGGGGTTCTTTCACGAGGAAGACGTCTTTGTCTGAAAGAGCAGAAGAGGGAGTTCTTTTGAAAGAAGAGGCCTCCAGGAAATAGCACAGGTGCCCTGGTGGCCACTCCGTCCAAACTAATCAGAACTCTATAGTCCCTGTCTCCGGCCAGCTCTTAAAGCTGCAGGCACCTGGGACAACACTTGTGGCAGGGGGCTGGCCCAGAGAGCTGCACCTCACTGCGTGGCTGTGACTGCCACACTAATTGGGACCCATGGCCCAGCCACAAGCCTCCTGAGACCTCTCTGGCCCTCACAGGGAGCATGACCAGGGCTCCCAGGATTCAGCCAGAGGCCCGAAGAGGTTTGTGCCATAGTGGTCCGGGGCAGAGATCCTGGCCTTCCTGTAGGTGTGGGGTGAGCAGGAGACCCTGCAGGATCTCGGCTCCCAGTGGCACAACGCCGACATATATGGTCGGATGGCCGAGGCTCGGGCCACAAGAGGCCACCACTTCCAGAACCTCATACAAGTATGGAGCAAAGTGAAGGAGCTCTGCCAGGGCTATGCGTGGGCAAGGGAGCACAGCTCTCTCTCTGGGGCAGGACCCCACTCCTAGCCCTACTACGCTGAGCTCCACCACATCCTGGGGGGTGGTTCAGCCCCTTCCTCCCCCCTGGTGGTGGACTTGGGGCTGGAGATGCTCATCTTTGCCAACCCAGGGCTCCCAGGCCAGGAGGAGGAAGAATCCGACGACGAGCTGGAGGAGGAGGAGGAGACAGCCAGCACAGTCACCCTCACCCTCAAGCCCGTACCCCAGGGCCTGGATGTCTTAC
The DNA here is from genome assembly GCF_049634645.1 of Pelodiscus sinensis. NCBI lineage: Eukaryota > Metazoa > Chordata > Testudines > Trionychidae > Pelodiscus > Pelodiscus sinensis. The sequence goes on along the minus strand of NW_027465948.1, from coordinate 140,210 downwards.
ACGCATTCTCTGAGGACGGGGAGGAATCATCAGGTGAGTGCTCTGTTTTTCACACACACAGGGCAGGGAAGGCGGGCGCAGAGGGGATGGGATGCAATCGTCGCTTGGTCATCTTGGCCTGGATATTGTGCTACACTCCGTGCACGTGGAACTACATGCAGTGCCAGTCTGCAACATGCAGCCCCAGGAGGCAGCCCCAAAGCACCTCCAGGCAGGGCCAGCCCGAGCCCTTTGGCACCCTGGGCCCAGGCATGCGGCGCCACCCCCAGGCCCTGCAGGGTGCATGCGTGGGCCTGCCCCCCAGGGCGCTCGGCGCATGCGCGAGCTGGTCACGGCCACTGGCGCGCAGCCCGGGGCCGCCCCCAGGGTGCACAGCACATGCGCTGCCCAGCCTGGTCCGGCCAGCGCTGCTGGCACGCACGCTGGGCCGTGCAGGGCCCCGCAGCCATGGGTGGAAGGGTGCTGTTGGCCAGCGCCCCGGGTCCGGCGCTGCGGGATCCGGGCACGTGGCTCCTGATGGCAGCTGTAAGGGATGCCATGCACCCCTTACAGCTGCCATTAGGCGCCCCTCATCGGCTGGCGCCTTGGGCAGCTGCCCGGCTCACCCATGCCTCCATCCGGCCCTGTCCCCAGGGTCCTGTTCACGGGCTCTGGGGAGGCCACACACACATCTGACCCCTGTGGGAGATGCCCTCCCACCACTAACCACTGCTGGAAGCAGGCTGGGGACAAGGGCACACACGTGGCTGCACACAGACTTAGGAGTGCCGCACACGACACACGGGAATGCCTGCACACTTGAGGCACCACCCACTTCCACGGACAGCGCTGGCAGGTGTGCGTGCAGCCCCCATGGAAGAGCAGACTGCTCCAGGCCCCTCTCCTGCCCATGGCATCCCACTGTGGCCGACCACTTCCCTTGCCCTGCCTGTCTGTGGGATGAGGATGGGGGGGAGCAAGAAGCATGGTCCCCTGGGCACCTCAGGGCCTCTGTGAGGCAGGGCCGATGTCCAGGCCACACATAGCCTTGCTCCTGGAACATCCCTGCCCTCTAGCCTGAGGACTCTTGTTCTCAGCTCACAGAGGAGGGCACGGACTCAGGGACAGTGTCTGCATGGATGACTGACCGCCTCTTCCTCTTTATTCTCCACAGCCGGACTAACATCACTAATGGGCGATCACCGCCAGCTGAGGCAGCCGCCTGACCCTGGGGGAGCTACAAGTGCAGGAGGGTCCAGGGGGACCTGATGAGACAGCACGTGGTCATCCTCCAAGGCATGCAACGGATCCTGGCCCAGAAGGACCAGGAGGACGCTCAGGGGCCGTGTCTACATTTGCGAGATTTTGCGCAAAAACTTGCCGCCTGTCTACACTGGCCGCGAGTTCTTGCGCAAGAACTATGATGCGCCCGCTCAGGAATAAGCCCTCTTGAAGAAGTGTTCTTGCGCAAGAGGCCAGTGTAGACAGGCAACATGAATTTCTTGTGCAAGAAATCTCGATGGCTAAAATGGCCATCGGAGCTTTCTTGCGCAAGAGAGCGTCTACACCGGCACGGATGCTTTTGCGCAAAAGCACATCTCTTGCACAGAAGTACATGCCAGTGTAGACGCTCTCTTGCACAAATACTTTAATGCAAAAACTCTTGCGTTAAAAGTATTTGTGCAAAATCTTGCCAATGTAGATGTAGCCAGGGTGTGTCTAGACTATAGGGTTTTTTCCAAAAAAGTGGCCTTTTTTTGAAAAAACTTCCCCTGCATCTAAACTGCTGCCATGTTCTTTTGAAAGTAAATCGAAAGACCATGGCTGGTTTTTTAACTATGGAAAACCTCGTTTTACGAGGAATAACGCCTTTTTTCAAAAGTGCTCTTTCAAAAAAAGGCACTATGTATTGCAAACTGTGCTTTTTCGAAAGGGAGCATCCAGACGGTCTCGGTGCTCTCTTTTGAAAAAGTGGCTTGCTTTTTCAAAAGTACCAGTTGTAGTCTAGATGCTCTTTCGAAAGAGGCTTGCAGTCTAGATGGGACCCAAATATGGGCTCAGATGGTGCAGCAGAGCCAAAACATGTGTGCTACCATATATGAAATGATGGCACACCCAGCTCCTGTCCCTGTCCCTGTCCCTGTCCCCGCTGCTCCCACTGCCCTCCCTGCTCCTGCTTCTCCTGTTGTCCCAGGCCCCACCCACCTCCTGAGGTTGCCGAGGTCCTGAGACCTGAGGTGGCACTTCCAGCTGCACCACGCACCACTCCCAGCCCTGAGTCCCCCTCCTCCTTGGCCCTATCCAGGGAAGAAAAGGAGGAGTTGCACTATATGTAAGAGAGCACTATGACTGCTCTGAACTCCAGTATAAAGAGGGAGAAAAACCTGTTGAGAGTCTATGGGTTAAGTTTAGAGGAGCAAACAACAGCAGTGATGTTGTGGTTGGTGTCTGCTACCAGCCACCGAATCAGGTGGATGAGGTAGATGAGGCTTTCTTCGGACACCTGAGAGAAGCTTCCAGATCTCAGGCCCTGGTTCTTGTGGGGGACTTTAATCACCCTGACATCTGTTGGGAAACCAATATGGCAGTACACAGGCAATTCAGGAAGTTTTTGGACAATATTGGGGATAACTTCTTGACACAAGTGCTAAAGGATCCAACCAGGGGCCATGCGCAGCTTGACCGTCTGCTCACAAACAGGGAGGAACTAATAGGGGAAGTAGAGGTGGGTGACAACCTTGGAGGCAGTGATAATGAGATGGTAGATTTCAGGATCCTGACCAAAGGAAGAAAAGAGAGTAGTCAAATACACACCTTGGACTTCAAAAAAGCAGATTTTGACTCCCTCAGAGACCGGATGGGCAGAATCCCCTGGGATGCTAACATGAAGGGGAAAGGAGTCCAGGACAGCTGGCAGTATTTTAAAGAAGCCTTATTGAAGGCACAGAAAGTAACCATCCCGACACGTAGCAAGAGAGGCAAACATGGTAGGAGACCGGATTGGCTTACAGGGGAAATCCTTGCTAAACTTAAGCACAAAAAGGAAGCTTACAAAAAGTGGAAACTTGGACAAATGACCAGGGAGAGCTATAAATGTATAGCTCAAGAATGCCGGGGGGGTTATCAGGAAGGCGAAAGCGGAAATGGAATTGCGATTGGCTACGGATGTGAAGGATAACAAGAAAGGTTTTTACAGGCATGTTAATAATAAGAAAGTGATCAGACAGAGTGTGCGGCCCCTACTAGATGAAGGAGGTAACCTAGTGACAGATGATGTGGGGAAAGCTGAAGTACTCAATGCTTTCTTTGCCTCTGTATTCACGGACAAGGTGGGCTCCCGGACTAATGCGCTAAATGACACAAGATGGGATGAAGATGGACAGCCCTTGGTGGGTAAAGAACAGGTTAGGAACTATTTAGAAAAGCTAAACGTACACAAATCCATGGGTCCAGACTTAATGCATCCGAGGGTACCGAAGGAGTTGGCAAATGTCATTGAGGAGTCTTTGGCCATTATCTTTGAAAAGTCGTGGAGGTCGGGAGAAATCCCGGATGATTGGAAAAAGGCAAATGTAGTGCCCATCTTCAAAAAAGGGAAGAAGGACGATCCAGGGAACTATAGGCTGGTCAGTCTTACCTCGGTTCCTGGAAAAATCATGGAAGCGATCCTTAAGGAATCCATTTTGAGGTACTTGGAAGAGAGGAAACTGATTAGGAATAGTCAGCATGGATTCACAAAGGGCAAGTCATGCCTGACCAATCTGATTAGCTTCTATGATGAGGTAACTGGCTCTGTGGACGTGGGAAAGTCAGTGGATGTGATATACTTGACTTTAGCAAGGCTTTTGATACCGTCTGCCACAATATTCTTGCCAGCAAGTTAAGGGAATTTGGATTGGATAAATGGACGGTAAGATGGATAGAAAGATGGCTAGAAGGCCGGGCCCAGCGGGTAGTGATCAATGGCTCAATGTCAGGATGGTGGTTGGTTTCTAGCGGAGTGCCCCAAGGTTTGGTTCTAGGACCAGTTTTGTTCAATATCTTTATTAATGACCTGGATGAGGGGATGGATTGCACCCTCAGCAAGTTTGCAGATGATACTAAGCTAGGGGGAGAAGTAGATACGCTTGAGGGCAGAGATAGCGTCCAGAGTGACTTAGACAAATTGGAGGATTGGGCCACAAGAAATCTGATGAGGTTCAACAAGACGGAAGAATCCAAAGCATAGTTACAAGCTGGGGACCAACCAGCTAAGTAGTAGTTCTGCAGAAAAGGACCTGGGGGTTACAGTGGATAAGAAGCTGGATATGAGTCAACAGTGTTCCCTTGTAGCCAAAAAGGCTAATGGCATATTAGGTTGCATTAAGAGGAGCATTGCCAGCAGATCCAGAGATGTCATTATTCCCCTTTATTCGGCTTTGGTGAGGCCACATCTGGAGTATTGTGTCCAATTCCGGGCCCCCCACTACAAAAAGGATGTGGAGAGAGTCCAGCAGAGGGCAACCAAAATGATTAGGGGGCTGGAGCATATGACTTATGAGGAGAGGCTGAGGGAGTTGGGTCTGTTTAGTCTGCAGAAGATAGGGGTGAGGGGGGATTTGATAGCAGCCTTCAACTTCCTGAAGGGAGGTTCCAAAGAGGCTGGAGAGAGGCTGTTCTCAGTAGTGACAGATGGCAGAACAAGGAGCAATGGTCTCAAGTTGTGGTGGGAGAGGTCCAGGTTGGATATTAGGAAAAACTATTTCACTAGGAGGGCAGTGAAGCACTGGAATGGGTTATCTAGGGAAGTAGTGGAGTCTCCATCCCTAGAGGTGTTTAAGTCTTGGCTTGACAAAGCCCTGGCCGGGTTGATTTAGTTGGGATTGGTCCTGCCTAGAGCAGAGGGCTGGACTTGATGACCTCCTGAGGTCTTTTCCAGCTCTATGGTTCTATGATTCTATGATTCTAGGTTCTGAATCCTGCTCCTCCCTAGTTACTTTTATTATGGACAAAATACAAAGTTCTTGGTTTTCAACACAAAACTGGTATCTGTACTGATACCAAGGAAGGGGGGAAGGGAAAGATTGTTGTGGGAAAGGCAGAGAGGGGCAAGGCACAGGCCTCTAGTGGGGGGGGGGGGGGGTCATGGGGAGAGTTGGTGGGGTCTTTCAAAGAAACTCTCCCTCAGAGCTTCCCAGATGTGCACCCTCATTTGATGGGCCTGATGGATGGCAGCTGTGCACGGCGCATTCCACATGGATACAGGCCCTGTTTAGGTGGGTATTAAATTGGTCCCTGCTGAGGTCCAGGTGGCAGGTGTATAGCTTCATCAGCCATGGCATGAGGAGTAGGCCACATCCCCCATGATGCACAGTGGCATCTATGTTATACCAAATAAAAGCAAGCAGGATCTTATGAGGGGGATAAGGCAAAAAGCCACGTTTATTGTAAAGATAATAATAAAAAATAAAGAAAAGATAGAAGCAAACAATGTTGTTTAACTACTTAACCCTTATACATAATCATTCATTCATCCATTTATTCAGGTTCTGTGTATTTGTTATAGTTACCAGCCTGGAAGTTGCTTGTGACAGAAAAATGGCCAGGTATTCTGTACACAAGTGATGGTAGTGGGGAGCGAAGTCCTGATCAGATGTGCATCTGAAGCTCCTGGTAGGCTGGCAGCAGAACCTTGGACTCTGATTCCATAGTTTTTTAGTCCAGTTCTTATAGGAATTTTTTCCTATGCCAGTCTATGGAAATTGCTGCATCATGCTGATGTCTCCAGGGTGGCTGCCAGGTGCTTGACAGTGATCTCATCGGGTGGACCTTCAGTATTTGACACCTTTTGGTTGCACTGGCACCTGACGCCTTTTTCAGCCCTTTGTTGCTGTATTCTCAGGCTGGCACCTCTCAGAACCATTCACTCAGCATCCAAGCACTCTCTCTCTTACATACATTCCTTAATTAATGTTTCCCATACAATATTTTTGTATAATAATAACTTTACATAGCTCAGAGTTGTAGTTACAAAAAGTTTCTGGATGGTATTGCTTAAAACATTCTCTGAGTGCTGAATAAAGTTACAATGTTTTAAAGAGAACAGGCGTTAAGTAAGTAACAATGCCCTTAGTCAATTACAGGGCTTGGCTCCCATAGCAGAGTTAGTGGATTGACAGTGCATTGTTACAATGTATCTCTGCAATGTCAATTTCAAGCAGCCCCTTCCACAAGCTTGAGCATGCCCTGGAGCACAGAGGGGGGGCTGTTTCTGGCTACATAGGATTATATTCTTAACAGTTCTAAATTACATAACCTAATACATTATATTCTAAAGGGGCAATAATAATGATAAATCTAAACATTTAACAATCTTAACAAATAATAATAATAATAATAATAATAAGAAGAAGAATTAATAATAAATCTAAACACTTTAAGTTGTGGGGAACAAATTATGGGGAGTCACTTTCATTTGGGGGAATCATTTTCAATATATTAATATGTTATCCCTACATCTGCACATCCCCAACCTGACAGTCACGCTGGGGGAAGAATGTGCCAACCTCCAGCTAGTGGTAGAGGCTGGAATTCCTGAAAATGTGTGCATCGTGAGCTCTGCCCAACCACCCAACAAAAATGTCCATGAACTGTCCATGGTGGTAGACCAGGGCCTGCAGCACCATGCAGAAATAGCTCTTGCAGTTGATGTATTGGGCGGCTCGATGCTGTGGTGCATGCATGGGAATATGGGTTCCATCTATGGCCCCACCGCAGGTGGGGAAGCCCAGGGTGGCAAATCTGGCCATGATGGGGTCCAGGTCTCCCAAGCAGATGACCCTGTATAGCAGGATGGAGTTAGGCCTTCACCACCTGCAGAAGGAGACAAAGAAATACAGAAAACAGAGAATGAGAGGGGGTGCCTGAGCCCTTGGGAGGTTCCGGAGTCCCTCTTCCTCCTTTCCCCCTCAAACACCGCAGGAGCCACCCCCTATGAGTCGTCCCCCACCCCCTGCAGTGCTGTGTGAGGGCGGGATGGCACATCCCCCCCAGGGATGGGACTTTCCCTCCACTCCCAGCCCACCCCCCACAGCCTCGCACCCCTTTCCCTAGGGTCCCCTTTTCCAAGACTCCCCCCCCCCCCCCCAGAGATTCTGAGAACACCTTACTTCCATGAGGAGGGCCCGGACAGTGGACTTTCCCATGCCAAACTACTTGCCCATAGACCACTAACTGTCTGGGGTGGCGAGCTTCCAGACAGCGATGGTGACCCACTTGTCCAGGGGGATGGCGGGTCGTATCTGGGTATCCCGTCAATGGAGGGCAGGGGCAAGCCAGGCACACAGCTCCATGAAGGTGGCCTTCCTCATACGAAAGTTATGGAGCCATTGCTGGTTGTCCCACCACTCCATGACCAGCTGGTCGCACCAGTCGGAACTGGTGCCCAGCCTCCAAAACCGTCTCTTCACTGTGGGATGCAGTTGCCAGGGCCTTGCTCCGCACACAGGGAGAGGGTCTCAATGATGAGCTCGGTGTGGAGCTCGTGCAGGGCCAGGAAGCAGCCTGCACAAACAGAAGCTGCAGCAGTGTGGGGCCATCGCATGCCCACAGGCAGCTTCGGCTCCATGGCAAAGAGTATGCTGTGGTGTCCAAAAGCCAGGCAACCAGAGCACACACTGCAAAAGCTTTGCTGTCCCTCGGAGAGGTAGGCAAGCAAGCAGCGGGGTCCCTTTAAGCACATGTCTCAGCTAGCCTTAGGCAACAGCACCCAGAAGCAACTACTGGTAAACCTCATTGCAGGAGGAATAACAGCTAATTCAATGTAGGGCTTTAATTTGGAATCCCGTTTCACTGCCGCGTGTAGACGCGGGCAGTTACTTCGGCCTAGTCAATTTCTAAAATGGCGACTGGACGGGAACATGCTAATGAAACGCGGGATATTTAAATCCTGCGCTTCATTTGCAATTTCGGTCACCCTCATTAGCCTCCCTAGATCGAACTAGGGGGCTAGTGTAGACATACCCTTCCAGAAAAGCTTATTCCAAAAGAAGCTTGCAGTCTAGACGTAGCCCTAAAGTCCATTGCTTTCAATGGATGTTAGAAGGCTAAATACCTTTATGGATCTGGGCCCTACTCCTACAAAATGATCCACACAGATAGATCTGTGTGTCTGCATTCATGTCAATGGTACTCTACACAGACACAATGAAAGATTAAGGAGTAAAGGATATTTATTTGGGATATATCTCTTCAGACACGCACATACATGCCTGCATACACAGTAGCCCAACAGTTAGTTTGTTCTTTTAAAGAAATGATGTGACACACATAAGGCTGACTCAAAGGCAGGGACTCATAAAAACGTGTAGTGATATATGCCTGTCAACTTGTACAACTGTAATCATTAGGAAATACAACTTAAACCCGTTTTATTTCCTAACATGCAGAGCACATGTAGGCAGGGAATAGCAAGCACTTTGAAATGTATCCACACACTTGCTGAGCTGTCTATGGAGAGCGACAGTCTACATCCATAAACTCCAAGGCTGGCATGTCGGATCCAAAGCAATGAGCAAAAGTCTTAGTGTCATCAACTTCCACAGATGTCAGTGGGAGCTACAGATACTGAGAGCTTCTCAGCACAGTATGATTATCTATGTGTGTGGCCAACTTTAGCAGGATTTTGTTTTGTTTAGTTTTGTTTTTCCTCCAAGCCCTAGCTCTTGGATTCATGATTATGTACAACTCAGTTTTTGCCTTCAAAAAGTAAGTTTCTATCCGTCATGATTACAGAGAAGTTTAAAATATGACATGAGTTCACCCAAATGACTCAGAATCCAGAAAACAGTCCAAAAATAATATATTTTTTAAAAAACCTCATGATTTTTAAGCCAAATGAATGACTTTTTTCAGGCCTGACCTGAGATATTTGTTATGCTTGGGTTTAGAAATATTAATAACATGTTAGAAGTAATTTATATGCTGGGCTCTTGCAGTGCATTAGAAAGCCTGATGAGTGCTATCCCACGAGAAGTACTGTTTTCCAACTGAACAGGGGAGAGGATCTGTGGGATCACGTGAGGATTACTTGTATTCCCTCCCTCTGGGGTATCTGGTGTTGGCCACTGTTGGCAGACAAGATACTGGGTTAGATGCACCTTTGGTCTGACCCAGTCTGGCCATTCCTTTGTTCGTATCAAGCACCCATGCTGAGTGAGAATGTGAATGGAGCAGACAGGGTATGTCTACTAGGGATGTTAAAAGTTGATTAAATAGGTAACTACGTGACCACTGAAAATCTCATGGGCAACATGCTGCATGCTCTTAAATAAGCATTATATTGCTGAGCCCACAGCGATGCCTCCCTGAGAGCAGGCCTGTCAGCCCCTGCTGGCCTGGCTCCCAGGGAAGTGGTTTCCCTGCCACAGTGAAGCTACATCCCTGGGAACTGCCTACATCCCTAATGTCTTCACCAGTGGCCTCCAACCTTTTTATGCACAAGAACATTTTTTAAGTATTAGGGCATCTCCCACCCTACCCCTGAGGCTCCACAGACTTCATTCCCCGCTCTCTCCATCACTTGCTCTCCCCACACACACACTTTCATTAGGCCGGGACAGGGGGTGCAGGCTCCAGGCTGGAACCAAGAGTTCTGGGAGCAGGAGGGGGTAAGAGATGCAAGCTCTGGGAGGGAAACTGGGTGCAGGAAAGGGGCTCTAGGCTGGAGCACAGTGTTAGGGTGCAGGTGAGGTATAGAGTACTGAGCAAACACCCAGGCCAAGGAGAAAGTCTCTGAATGCTTATGGGAAGCAAGGCTTTGCATTTCCCCCCTCAGTGACCCCTAGCATGCAGGACAGCTGCCTCCCAGGCTGGAGGCCCAAGGAAAAAGCCTGTCTGTGTGGGTGGGCGCACAACAGGGCTTGGTGCAGTAATTTGCTTGACCACAAGCCCTCTAATGGGGTGGTCTCGGCTACTGCCTAACTCCATCTGCACTGCTAGCCAAGGCAGCACCTTCTCCTCAGTGCGCACAGGCTCCAGCCTCAACTCCCCTGGGCAGCTGGATAGCCAATCTGTTATAATCTCCACTCCCTCCCCATCCTATCATTCCAGACTCCCTGCTGAATGCACAGGGGCAATCCCATCCCCTGAGTCTGTGGGGGCCGTTCTCAGACAAACACCTTCCTGCTGGCCAGATCCACCATATGCCACAGCAGCTGGATCAGCTCTTATCAGATCCCAATCTAGACCCCCCAGCATCAGCAGTCTTCCTGGACAAGATCACAGAGTAGTTAGGAAGGGAGGAGGGAGAAGCCTGTGGTAATAGCAGCAGCAGAAGGCAGCAAATTGACGGTGGAGACAGCTAAAAGTGGGAGAAAGCACCAGCAAATGGGTGAAAGGGCAGGAGCAGAGGTGGCAGCAGCAGGAAGGATGAACATTAGATGGGTCCCAAGAGAAGGGGGAGGAAAGAAATAGCAAAAGAGAAGGATAAATGGATGAGAGGCAGCAGGAGACAGAGGAGCCAATAGCATGGGCAAGGGCCAGCAGTACTTGGTAGGAGAAGGCACTTCTAGCGAATGGCAAAGTTGTTTATGAGATCAACATGTCTTCTAGTGCCCAAAGGAGCTCAGCTGAGACCTGGCCATCCAGGCTCTCGCTCTGCATGGTCATTGCAAATGGCCCTTCTCCCTGCTGGAGAAATGTGAACAGCTCTGACACCGCTGCAGCCAGGCCGTCCGGGTCCAGCCCTGGAGGTGCCGTGGTATCAGCATCTCCATCCTCCGGAGCCAACCCCAGACTGTGTGGCCGCAGAAGCAGTGTCTCCTGGGCTGGCCCCTGGCTGCCTGGCTGCGGTAGCAATGCTTCCAGGCTGGCCCTATAGAGGTGCTTGAGTCCTGGCGCTGCCTCCTCTCCAGTGGCAGTGTGGGGCATGTAGGGGCTCAGCTGAGCTCCTCCCCATCATGAGTCCTGTAATTAGGAGGAGGGGTCTGTAATTGCCTCGCGGGCCGGATCAAAGCCCAAAGCGAGCTGGATCCAGCCCGCTGAGAGACTTTTGTCCACCCCGATCTAAAGAATAGCCACATCTCCTCAATAGGAGTGAAACCCTTATGAATTTGTAGACAAAAGACATTTTCTGTGAAAAATCACTTTTTGTGAAAAATGTGATGTAATTGAGAGTCCAGCTTTCCATTAATAATTAGATTAGAGAGAAGTTTTTGACCTGCCCTAGTGAAAATGAATAGCCATTCAACATTTGAGGGAACATGTAGGCTGTGTCTGCATTGGCACGATCTTGCGCCAAAGTGGCCGCTTTTGCGCAAAAACGTGCTGCCTGTCTACACTGGAGGGGAGTTCTTGCGCAAGAACACGGACGTTCTAATGTGTGAAATCAGTGCTTCTTGTGCAAGAACTGTGATGCTCCTGCTTAGGAATAAGCCCTCTTGCGCAACTGTTCTTGCGCAAGAGGCCAGTGTAGACAGGAAACATGAATTTCTTGCGCAAGAAAGCTCGATGGCTAAAATGGCCATCGGAGCTTTCTTGCGCAAGAGAGCGTTTACACTGGCACGGATGCTCTTGTGCAAAGGCACATGCCAGTGTAGACGCTCTCTTGCGTAAATACTTTAAGATTGAAAAATGTATATTTAGTTGTGATTAGGTTATTTTTCTTTGTTTTGTTGTTTGGTTAAACTCTGTGCTAAGCCCATGTGCCTCCCTCCTCCCCCTCCCCCCGACACACACACACACACACACACACACACACACACACACGCTATATCTAAGCTGCACCCAGAGATATTATTTTTCTCTATGTTATATTTTGTTTTTCTCAGTTGCTCTGTAACATCTAGCAACCAAGTAGTCTTTATTAGTATATCTGGGTATGTCTACACTACAACGCTAGTTCGAACTAACTTAGTTCGAATTAGTTAAGTCGAACTAAGCTAATTTGAACTAACGGGTCTAGAACTAAAAACTAGTTCGAATTAGCGTTTTGCTAATTCGAACTAGCAAGTCCACATTGAGTGGACTCTGAACAGGGCTTAAGGATGGCCAGAAGCAGTGCCGGCAGGGCATCAGAAGAGGACTTAGAGCGTGGAGATGCTGTCTCAGGCTAGCCGAGGGCTGCGCTTAAAGGGTCCCGACCCCCACCCCGGACAGACAGTTCTAAGGGGTGCCCTGCTTGAAAACCAGTCCTGGCTTGGATTGCCCGGAGTACCCACACTGGGCACATCACACCACTCGGCCATCAGCCCGGCTGCACTTGCCGCAGGCTGCCATCTGGGGAAAGGGGGCAATCGGGGGGCTGCAGGAGAGCTTCCACCCCCAGAAGCCCGCAGAGCCAGCCCAGTCCTCCCCATCGGGGGCTCGTACCCCATTCCTTCCTCACCTCCTTCCCTAGCCCCCGTTCTTATTGATGTACAAAATAAAGATAACGTTTCTTCCAACATCGACTCTGTCTTTATTGAACAAAAGTGGGGGAGACTGGGAAAAGGAGGTGGGAGAGGGGAAGAGAAAGGCTGGGAGAGGGGAGGGCAACTAACATGATCAGGGGTTGGGAACAGGTCCCAGATGAAGAGAGGCTACAGAGACTGGGACTGTTCAGCTTAGACAAGAGGAGACGGAGGGGGGACAGGATAGAGGTCTCTAAAAGCAGGGGTTGGGTGGAGAGGGTGCATTCAGAAAAGTTCTTCCTGAGTTCCCATAAAGAAGGACTAGAGGACACCAAAGGAAAGGACTGGGTAGCAGGCTTGAAACTAGTAAGAGAAAGTTGTTGTTGTTGTTGTTGCCAAAGCAAAGAGTTAACCTGTGGAACTCCTTGCTGCAGGAGGCTGTGAAGGCTACAACTAGAACAGAGTTTAAAGGGAAGGGAGATCAAGTCATGGAGGTTGGGTCCATGGAGTAGTCTTAGCCAGGGGGTAGGAGTGGTGTCCCTGCCCAAAGTTTGTGGAAGGCTGGACGGCACGAGACAAATGGCTTGGTCACTGGCTTCGGTCCATCCCCTCCAGGGTCCCTAGTGTTGGCCGCTGTCGGCAGACAGGCTACTGGGTTAGATAGACCTTTGGTCTGACCCAGGACGGCCATTGTAAGCTCAGGGCTCAGGGTCGGGGGGTCTCAGTGGACCCCCTTGATTTTCATGCACACCTGCTCCTGGGTGGCCAGGCTGGCAGCTCTCCTGCCCTAGCCGGCCACTTTCCTGTGACCTAGTGCGGAGGTCGTGGACGAGGTCCACGATGTCCGCACTAGCCCAGGTGGGTGCCCGGCTCTTGCGGTCCTGGGCAAGCTCCCGGGAGCCGCCAGCCTGGTCCCGGGAAGAGGGGGTGGGGTGGGGGGCATCGGGTGGGTGGCTCTGTGCCATGCCAGGTGCAGGGTCTGCCGGCTGGGTACTGGCAGGCTTGCACCTGGCACGGGCACCGTAGCCAGCCCGTGCCCCTTTAAGGGGTCCGGGGCAGGGAGGGGGGCATAGAGTTTCCCTGGTGTTGGCCAGAGTGGCCACCAGGGAAACCTGGGGAGGGCTAGCCTCCCACTAGTTCGAATTAAGGGGCTACACACCCCTTAATTAGAACTAGTAAGTTCGAACTAGGCTTAATCCTCGTAAAATGAGGTTTTCCTAGTTCGAACTATTCGCTCCGCTCCGTCGATTCAAATTCGAACTAGCGGAGCGCTAGTGTAGTGGTTATGAATGTTAGTTCGAACTAACGTCCGTTAGTTCAAACTAACATTGTAGTGTAGACATACCCTCTTTTAGTTTTGTTAATAAAAACAACTTTTTTAAGGCGACGCTATGATTCTTGTATCCTAGAAAGCAGCAGGAGGTCTGTGTACGCAAGCCTAGACTGAGAGGTCATCTAGCAGAGATTACAATTTGTTTTCTGTTTTTCTTTTCCAAGCTCTCTTGGCGGAAAAGAGTTTGGGGATACCCCCTTGGAAGAACTCAAAGCCTAAGAAGAAAGGTGGGTTTTTTATTCACTTGGCAGAGGCAGCTACCTCCCAAGGTGAAGGGATCTGTGACCTCAAGGAAGTTGGTTTTTATTTTTAAGCAGAATGCTGTTAAGGCAAGGTCTTTAAGGTCTCTGGCAGGTCTGTACCTTCTGCACACAGAATGCCAGAGTGGGGAACAGAGTTGACCACCCTCCCCCTCCAATGGCAACAGCCTCCCTGCTCTCTGCCTCCAGGCTGCGCTGACACCCCAGGAGCATCTGAGCCCCGCCCGGCCTGACCCCATGGGCCTGGCGTGGGGAGCTGGGCCCAGTGACACCCCAGGGGTGGGATCCAGCTGAGTGTGATGTGTAAAAGGGAAGTCAAATCCCCCAGAGCCATTGATTCCCCTATGAGGGGCACGTACAATATACATACATTGCTAATGCTTATTTGCTATTTGTATAGGAGTAAGACATGACAAAGATCAAGGCCTGTCACAGGTAATAACTTATAATAAGGAGACGAGGGGAAGTGAAACCAGTCTTCTGTTAAGTAGAGATATGGATAGATTCCACATCCTTTAAACTTGTGACCGGCTCAAGCAGGAAAGGGAAAAGGGAAGTATGGCTTGCCCATTGTTCAGCAAGTAGGCACTGTATTTAACCTCATTTGGAAAATTAACCTGACCTATAGGAATGCTAAATGTCAAAGATGAAGTAACCTATCATGTTAAGGCACCTAAACCAGGAAAGATGTGAACCCTATAAAAACCCCTGCCTATGAGATGTTGGGGGTCGGCTCTGATTTGAACATTGAGTTCCTTAGCCATACCTTGGTTGCAACCAATAAACTTGAGTTGGACCCAGCCTGAAAGTGTGACTCTCTTCTTGGGGTAAATCAGACTAGCCTCCAAGGGGACGAAACCTTGCAATTTATGCAACAAATTGGCACCCCAGATGGGACCTCCCTTGGACTACTCCGGAGTCGGACGACAAGATTTGCCGTAGGTGACCGTGAAGTGCGCACCGGACTGTTTGAGTCCGTCACGGCACCGAAAGCGTGAGTCGGGACATCCGGAAAGTTAAAGGAGTCTCTATTGAATGAGTCAACTAGGCTGTGAGGTCCGAAGAGAAGGCGCCGGGGCAGAGACAGAGTGAGTATACCGATAATTCCCTGTGTTTTGGGTAGTGTTGGTAATTCGAGAACTGTCCTTCGAGGACAGTAGGAACTTCGAATAAACACGGTGTATCCGGTAGGAAAACACGTATAGGGTAGGCGGGTCGCACCCGAATGGTAAAAGCCTCTGTAAGCCCCAGAAGGAACACCATGAACCCGTGGGTTGCGTGGGGAAGTTATGAGGAGTTAGGAAAACTCCAGTGGATTGCTTTTGTTTTTAGTAGGAGTACTCTTGTTCTTTGTTTTAATGATTTGTTGGAAACCTAAATTGTGAAACCACAGGTTTGTGTGTAAGCATGACTGTCGCTGACCAGGTCTGAGACTTAAGCTGACTCCAGCCGCCCCAAGAATCCTGCAAGGGGAAACCCGATGACCAGGATTTCTTGATTGCAAGGGGGGTCAGCCGAACCTCGTGACCCAGCGAGTCTCCAAGCCCCTGTTTGTCTATATTTGTTGCTGTCTAATAGACCTGTCTTAAGTGTCACGGTTCCACAAGGGCACACCGGTGTCTCTAGTGAGACAGCCAAGCGCTGGACCCTCTGGGTTCGGACGCTAAAAGCTGGTGTGGTGTCATTCCATCGACACACGGAGCCGTGGTGAAAGCTTGTTGCCTGCATGTGTGTGTATAATAAATATATAGATATGGGTTCGGGAAGCTCCCGGATAGAAAACTCCGCAACCCCATTGGGGATGCATGTTACAGAATTTTAGTAATTTTAAAAGTGACTATAGAGTAAAAATGGCAAAAGATGAGTTAATTAAATTTTGTTAACTTGAGTGGCCTACTTTTGGTGTCGGATGGCCAGATACGGGCTCCTTTGATGTAAACCTGGTATCCCTAACACATAGAGTTGTGACGCGGGATGGACAGTGGGATCACTTCCCATATATTGATTGTTGGTTATTCCATGTCCAGGATCGACCAAAATGGATATTAAAATGTAGTATGGGTGTGTGTAAGGTCATGGCTGCAAAGGCAAAGACCTTGGGAGGTAAAAGCCCTGAAATACTGGCTCCCTCTAGTGATGAGGAATTTGAGTCCTATGGAAAGAAGAGGAAACCCCCTTCTTCTTCAGGAGGGTCTAGCCCTATTAGAGAGAATAAGAATTGTTCCTCTCCTGCCACTTCAGGAGGAAACAGTAACTCTGAAATCATAAGTGAACTTACATCTGAAAAGTTACCCCCCCCTTATCAGACTCCTGCTGGTCCTGGATTCACTTCAGCCCCCCCTGCAGAGGCTGAAGTGAGGGGGGGGCTGAGCCAACAGGGTGGACTACTCAATTCGGGCAAAAAAATACTTCTTGCGAAAAGGCCCATCAGATCCGGGATCATCATACCATCAGTACCCCCTTAGAGAAGTAATAGAGGAGGGAAGATAAGAGAGCACAGAAGCAGATGGCAGTGCTGGCTGCAGCACTCTCCAGCAACCAGAGGCCGGACCATAAGGGGCCCCCTCAGAAAGGAAAGGGACGGGTAGCAGTTGATGGATGTGTGCACTGACGGGAAAAAGGACATTGGAAGAGAGACTGCCCAAAAATAGAAGGCAAAGGGGAAGAAAAGACAACCGGAGAACCGCCAGATGCGGGCAGAATCCTCCGGAGAAGAATCTAGTTGAAGGGGACGGGAATCTAAGGCCACTACCCTACGAGCTAAAGCTCGAAAGGATCCCATGGTAAAAATAAGGGTGGGTGGCAGGGACTATGAGGCTCTGGTGGATATTGGAGCCACGTTCTCTATGATCCCCATAAAACCCCCTTCAGCTAAA
Organism: Pelodiscus sinensis; assembly: GCF_049634645.1. Taxonomy (NCBI): domain Eukaryota; kingdom Metazoa; phylum Chordata; order Testudines; family Trionychidae; genus Pelodiscus; species Pelodiscus sinensis. The sequence goes on along the minus strand of NW_027465948.1, from coordinate 123,394 downwards.
GAAAGTGGAAAGCATGTGACGATAGAAGGAATTGAGGGAAAGAGAAGCAGGCTACCCGTATGTAGACCCCTCCTCACGAAGATTAGAAAAAAATTATGCTAGAGCATGCCTTTGTTGTTTCATCTGCATGCCCAGTTGCCCTGCTAGAGCGAGATATGCTAATTAAGCTGCAAGCTAAAATTTTCTTCCGTAGTGATCAGAATGTAGTGCAGCTGCCTGTGAAACAGGGCTCAAATTACCAGATGGCCCTCTGTGCAGCTGAGATGCTGTTAGAGACAAAAGGGACTGAGGTCTTAGAAGGAGTCAATCCATGTGTATGGGCAGATGAGACCCCTGCCCGAGCAAAGTTTGTGACTCCAGTAAGAATTCCTCTCATTGAAGGAGAAGGCTCTGTGGGTGTAAAGCCATATCCCCTGAGAGAGAAAAAAAAGCCACCTGGATAGGCTTAAAGCCATTAATCGAACAATTCAAAAGATATGGCTAGGTAGTAGAAAGTTCCTCTCCCTTCAACACCCCTATTTTAGGGATGCCAAAACCGGATAGCGTCTCTTATAGACTCGTGCAAGACTTACGGGCAATAAATAAGAAAGTTCTTGTAGACCATCCTATGGTCCCCAACCCACACACTATCTTAACACAAATTCCAGCAGACACAACAGTGTTTACGGTATTAGACTTGAAAGATGCTTTCTTTTCTATACCTTTACACAAAGATAGTTGGAAATTATTTGCTTTTGAATGGGAAGACCCGGACACCCATCACAAAACCCAGCTGTTGTGGACTGTGTTGCCCCAGGGTTTTGTGTCATCCCCCCATATTTTTGGGACGACATTGCAAAAAGACTTAGAAGACTGGAGGGGGCAGCACCCTGAGGTAGCTCTCCTCCAGTATATTGATGATTTGTTGATTACCAGTCCTGATATGCAAAAGGGAAAAAGGGCAACGGAGCCCCTGTTGAATGCCCTAGGGAAGAAGGGATATAAAGTTTCACAAGAGAAGGCCCAAATATGCACCTTCCTAAGCTATGAGATTGAAAAGGGAATGCGGGCTTTGAGCAAGGATCGAATCCAAGCAACTTCAGGAAATTCTCAAGCCCTTCTTAGCAAATAGAAAATGACAGCCTCTACGGCTAGAAACGCAGGCAACCCAAAGATGTTTCACAACATATGAGTGGGGGCCACATCCAGAGGAAAAAACATAACAAACAGTTAAAACCTTTCCCTCACACGCCGTTATAATTGGCTTGAGGGCGTGGGGGAAGGTAACTTAAAAGCCACCCAAATGTCAACCAGTAGAAATTGAATGTGAAGATGTAATCACTAAAAACTAAATCTGCCCTAACAAGGAGACACATTCTGCAACATAAATCTCCTTACAGAACATGAGCAAGTGATTCACCCCAGAGCCAGCAGCATAACTCAACTGCTGCAGCCTGGATGTTATGAAAATCATATACTGAAAAGAATTAGGAAGTGTGGGGGCTAATTAGAAAGCCCACTCTCCTTACCAAATTAATGCTAGACAAATCTGTGTAATTAAGAAAAGTAATTTAGCAGGATCAAGACAGATCATAAGAGGAAAAAAAAGAGCCCGGTCTGCAATACGAGAGGGAAACTGAACCATGCCACTGTTGGGGAGGGCTAGCAACTCTAAGGTAATTCAAGGGAGTGGAAGGTCACGAGTACCGATGAAGCGCTCTTGTTCTCAGAAAATTGCAGCTCACTTGCACATGAAAATGGTAAGGAACTAGCTGTAACCCGGTCCCCTAACAGATCTTAGGCAGTATTTTAAGTTATAATAGGCCACCCCGATGGGGGGGAGAGAAATGTTTTCTTGTCTTTCAGATCATCAGAAAGCGCTGGCGCCAGTTGAAGAAAAACAACAACAAAATGCCATGGTTCTGTGTCATGACATGTGTTTGTGTTCTGTCCAAGTTTGTCTTGTGTGTCTTAATTGTAATACGTATTGCAAATGTTGTGAATAGAAAATTGTTTAGGCTAGGAGAATGTTAACAATGTCTCCACAGGTGAACAAAAAGAACTGGAAGGAAGCAAGGAGTACATCACGTCAACAGAAGGATGGGAGACAGTACTAGCTCCTTCCCACCAGACTAGTTTTGTTTTAATGGCCATTGCTAACTTGCCCTCATTTGGATATCATCAACCAGGACTTTAAGGACAAAATGGAGCCTCCCAGTTGTGCACCATGCCCTGAACAGGCCCCTGTTCCAGAACAAGGACAACTGTCACTGGTCCTTACCTTGATGATGTTCCACACTGGTACAGACCAGTTGTGTGCTAGACTGGTTAATCAAATTGGCAAATGCCTGATTAGGCAATGACAAGGCTTAGCAGATACCATCGCAGATTGGTTTGAGCCTGGTAACCCTATCAGCAACACTTATGTCATAGCCCAGAAATTGTATGAGAATCCAGACTTGTAAATGCAGTAATATCCAGTGCCCGTAAAGGCCTACACACCAGCCAAGCTAATCAATTGATCCTAAATAGTTTGAAGGATCTGTCCAGCTCTGTAGACCTAACCTGATGTTTGGACCAGAAGCTAATTGGATTGGAAGTAAAATAAAGAAATTAGAAGGCCAGTATTGAAGAATAAGGTAAGCTTTAGCCACTACCACTTAGTTCTTATGGTGGTGAGTCCCCAATCTCCCCTGTGCCTACCCATGGGAGTAGGGAAAGAGAGAATCCATGAGGACCCAAAGGCCCACCTGGACAGGGCATAGTACAACCATTTGTTTTTGGTCCCTCTGAGGATTCCTCACTCAGATCAGATCAGAATGGTAACCTCCCTGTTTGTACCAAAGCAAGGGCATATAGATAGAATAGAAGGCATTGCTTATTCTGAAGGTGTGGGAGCCTCCCTATACCCAGGGATTGTTGCACCCACTTTGATAAGGAAATTTTATGTACCTGCCCATTTAACATCATGACGAATCTGCCTAGGCTTGATGTGGTTGTCATAGAAAAACAAATGAACATCGAGCTGGTCCAAATGAACGGTACCTACTGGTGTTTGACTACCCAGACAGATCACTCCATCCTGCCCCTCTGTATATCCGTCTGTGTGCATAACAGTCCCTCATCAAGCGGCCTAACCGTCAATAGAATGTGGATATATCGCACTTTGGTAGTGGAGGTAACCACACATGAGATGCTGAGTGGCACGGCGGAAGTAAGTACCAAGAGGAGGGTTTACTGGCCCTGCAGGCAAAGATCAAGAAGTTGGTGGCCAATGCCCAAAGATATATCGGGGCTGGCCGTCTGAGGTACACACAGATAGGGAAACACCGTGGACCATGCCAAACACCTATCTCTGCAGCACTCAACCAGGCAGTAGAGGTCAAACCTATAATCATGGGCAGTGCCAGTAAGGCGACGAAATATCTTGGGGATGGATTTGAATAGTGTTTGCCAAATTATGTAGAGAGTTTAGATTTTAACATTTATAATAATGATAGTGCTGTACCAGCATTTCCAGAGTAAATTAAAATCCCTTAAATTGTTGTATTTAACCTAGTAGATTAAGAAGAACCCCAAAGTCAAGAGAAAAGAACTATAGGAGTAAACTGAGGCAGTCCATGGTATCTTGCTAAGGACTAACAAACTCAAATCATTAAGTCAGCCTGAGAAGCGTATGCTACAGCAGTAACTGCGACCCTGGTTCCCCTGGCAACCACATGCCAAAAAGGCCTCACTTTGATAAGGCCGGTATCAAGCAACCGCGTGGGATTGTTTTTATGGTTTGCTTTATTCCTAGGAAATAACCTTGGTTCCAAAAGAGCTAGCTGGCTTTTGGCTCAGAGAATAAAGACTCTTATGTCCATCAGCGCTGTGAAGTGCCAAGAACTGACTGTTGGCCAATGCTTCCCATTGCAAAATGATCCTACCCTGACTGCTGATAAGCCTCTCTCTTCTGGTCCTGCTTTCCCACCTGTTGGACACCAGAAGAATCGAAATATTACAGGGTGAGGTGCTAGTAACCTCTCCCCTGCATGATGCTGAACCACGACTGTTTCAAAGAAAAAGAGGAAAACTCTTGTTGTGCTATGTTGGTACACATTCCTGTTTAGTTTTGTTTTGTTGTGATTAGATTATGCTTAATGCCCTGTTTTATACCTTGTATAATTGCCTCTATATGTCGCACTGTATTGACTACTGTCAACCGTGAAATGCTTGTACATTACCAAAGATTAGCCAAAGAAGAAACTGATGAGGTATAAGAAAGAGAAAGCCTCTTGAGGGGGGAATTGATGTGTAAAAGGGAAGTCAAATCCCCCGGAGCCATTGATTCCCCTATGAGGGGCACGTACAATATATATACATTGCTAATGCTTAGATATATTTGCTATTTGTATAGGAGTAAGACATGACAAAGGTTAGGGCCTGTCACAGGTAATAACTTATAATAAGGAGACGAGGGGAAGTGACACCAGTCTTCTGTTAAGTAGAGATATGGATAGATTCCACATCCTTTAAACTTGTGACCGGCTCAAGCAGGAAAGGAAAAAGGGAAGTATGGCTCGCCCATTGTTCAGCAAAAGTGAATGACTGTAAGACAGCTGTAACTGCAAAGTCAGCAAGTAGGCATTGTATTTAACCTCATTGGGAAAATTAACCTGACCTATAGGAATGCTAAACGTCAAAAATGAAGTAACCTATCATGTTAAGGCACCTAAACCAGGAAGGATGTGAACCCTATAAAAACCCCTGCATATGAGATGTTGGGGGTCGGCTCTGATCTGAACATTGAGTTCCTTAGCCGTACCTTGGTTGCAACCAATAAACTTGAGTTGGACCCAGCCTGAAAGTGTGACTCTCTTCTTGGGGTAAATCAGACTAGCCTCCAAGGGGACGAAACCTTGCAATTTATGCAACACCCCCACCGAAGCGATTTGGAAGGCTCACAAAGGACAGAGACCTGCCTTTTGAAAATCCGACTCCCCACCGGTGTCTCAAGACAGGCGGCTCTCTCTCGCCAAAAACAGAGGCAGCAGCGTGGGATGACAGGCAGCCAGGTCGCAAGGGGAGGTGCTTTTTAGACCAGTTCCCTCCTGGCACTCCGTACTGCTGCCTCTGTATCAGAGGCAGCAGCACAAGCTGGCAGCAGCCCTTGCCTGGGGGCTGGGTCTGAGCTTCTGGACCTGGTGCAAACTGGAACTGAGCGAGTCTGCCTGCCTGCCTGGCTCCTAACACACTGTAAATGCAGAGCCACAGAGGGGGTAGGTCCCGGACCCAGCGCGAGCCAGGACTGAGACAGCTGGCCCCTGGGGACTATCGAAAAGTCAAGTAACCGATAAGAAATCATGAGGTTAATTGACTACTCAGTGAATATCTAACGTCCCTAATCCCTTTTCATAGTTCCCCTCTGGACTCTCTCTCCTAAAGCATGGCCCTGAGATCTGGACACAGTGCTCCAGCTGAGGCCTCCTCCGTGCCAAATAGCTAGGAGAGTGACCTCCCATGTCTGCCGTACGTCTCCTACCACGCCCCAGGGCTATGCCCTCTTACTGAAGGGCTTTGTGTCTGAGATCGCTTCTCTCCTAGGCTACGTCTACACAACGAGTTTTTTTGGCAACAAATATGCTAACGAGGGACTCTATGACACGCAATGTCATTTGCATATTTTCTGCCGATCCGTTTTTGTGCTCGGGGTTTGTGCGCAAAACCAAGCCGTGTGGATGTTTACCTTTTGTGCAAAAAACCCCCTTTTCCCACAAGATCCCTATGCCTGCAAAAAGGCCGACCGATCTTGTGCAAAAAGGGGCTTTTGCCTAAAAAGAAAACATCCACATGGCTTGTTTTTGCGTGTTCTTGCGAAAAAACTTGTGGCGCGTCTACACTCTACGTGTGTTCTTGCAGAAGTAAATTTGCAGTAAAGCATCAGAGAACAGGGCTCCTTGCACAGGAGTTATTCCTCTCCCGACGATGACTAAGCCCCCTTTGTGCAAGAGCTGTTGTGCAAAAAGGCAGCGTGGACGGGCACCAGGGGCTTCTTGAGCAAGACACTTTTATGGCTAAAATGACCATCAGAGCTTTCTTGCACAAGAGAGCGTTCACACTGCCATGGACGCTCTTGTGCAAAAGCCCATGGCAGGGTGGAGGCACTCTTGCACGAGACCTTTTGCGCAAGAACTCCGGCGTGAAACAGCTCTCGTGCAAGAAGCCTGCAGTGTAGGGCAGGGAGCAGCCTATGAGGGAGGGGGAGGGACCCCTAGTAATGGCTCAAACTTCCCAGGGGGTTGGCCAGAGGCAGGACATTTGCCTGGCAGGGGGAGGGGGGGGCGGTGACCTCACAGGGGCTTTGGGCAGCCCTCAGCATATAAGACACCCTATCCCTTAGTGCCTTCCCCTTTCATCTCCTGACCTGCCACAAACCCCCACCCCGCAGACTCAGGTTCCCAAAGTTCCGGCAGTCCCCATCACTTGGTGCCAGCGCTGGGTCTGACTCGTAGGGTTGCGAGGTAGACCCTCCCCCCAAAAAACGGACACACTTGATCCTGGGCAGGGGGGAGGGAGGAAGAGGGACTGGCTGAGGGGGGGGGGCAGGAACTGGCTGGAAGGAAGAGGGAATGGGAAGCAGCTCTGGGGGGGAGGGGCCAGATCCTGACCCTGGCCCCCCCTTCTCCCTCCCCGAGGCAAGTCATGCTGCCTCTGACCCCCCCCTTCCTCCCTGAGGCCAGTCGCACTGCCCCCGATCCTGACCCCGGCCTCCCCTTCTCCCTCCCCGAGGCCAGCCCTGCTCCCCAGCTCAGTGCGGGCCCCTGCTCTCTCCTTAGCTCAGTCCCACTCTGCCGACCCTGGCTCCCTCCTGGCTCCCTGCTCTGCCAGTCTGGCTGAACTGGGACTTTAGCCTCTCCCCGTTGTTCCTGGGGACTGTCAGTCTCAGGATCTTGATCTCTCATTTCCCCTGCCTTTCACTGAGTTTCAGTAAGGAGCTAGCGGCAATAATGCCTCTACTTTTTCCCCCACTCCTGTGCGGAATACATTTTGTTATGTGCACCAAGGCATGCACGGATGTGCACTGTTACGTCACGTGGAGTTTCACAGCATGGGAAGAAATCAGTGGAAATACAGAGAGCTTGAGTAGTTGCAAGTGTCCATTTTATTGCATAGCACGGAGCTAGCTAGAAAAAACCCAAACCAGCTGGGCTGACCCCCAGTGACCTAACGCAGTTACTATAACAACAAGATCTATGTCTACACCCAGTACACCACATGCACCACCACTAGAAACACATGCTACCGGCTAGCAAACTGGGCAGCATTTGAATGTCTCCTGGCTGGCCGCCCAAGAGCTCAGCTTGCAGGGAACACTGGCTAACCGTCCCCTTCCACCTGGAGAAGGGAGAGACAGGAAAGCAGCAACAGAGCATCTGCCTGGGGGAAGCCCGAATCCCATGCAGGAGTGGAGCCCTGTTCCTTGTTCCAGGCCCTTGCTAGAGTCCCCTCCCGTAGCTGCAGCTATGGCCGGCAGTTTTAAAAGCGGACTTACGCTGGCCCTGCAACCCGAGCGACTCTGTCAGTGGGTGCTTATCACTCCATCACCTCGAGCTGTTTAACCAGCTTGTTTAACCAAGGAGGGAGGGAAAGGGAAACCTTTGGCCATTTGAGGGTTGCGTGCCAATGGAGGGAAAGGGGATGGATAAAAAGGGGCTGAGCACACGGTACTGCCTCTTTTTAAACCCAGGCCCAAAGATGTCCTGGAATTCTGGGCCACTGGCCTGAAGGAGATGGTCAAACTGCCTGGCAGCTGGACTTTTGGAGTCTTGTTATTCCTGGGCTCCTGGTAGCGATGGCTCCCATTCCAGGGGATTCCTGCCAGGTAGTTTACCTCAGACAGCAGCTTTTATTCCCCCGTGTCACTTCTCCCAGTATCTGAGACTTTGGTCATGGGGATCAAGCATTTAACATGATTCCAAGAGGAACCGGATGGTTCATCTAGCGAGCCAGGCTCACCGATATTTGAGTAGTTAATAAAAATCCCTAGTTGCTGTGTGTAGGTCTAAAAAGTGAAGGTTAGTATCATTAGTCTTATTTTACAGACAGGGAATAACCTCTCCAACCTGTGGGAGAGGCAGGAATAGAACCCAGGTTTCCTGATACCACAGTCAGGGCTTTGTTACCAGGCTACATCCTGTACTAGAAAGGATGGGCCTGAAGCATGGGCCTGGTGTAAGGCCTGAGGCCTGAACCAAAGTAAGCAAGAGTTAGCTGAAGAGAAACAGGCAGGTCGTGTCAAAAGCAGACGGTTGCCTGAAAGTCTTGGGACTTAACCCTAACTGTCTTGCCTGGAAAGGTTGAAACCATAGACAAAAGGTCCTAGAAAGTCTCCAGGAATGCTAGAGAAGCAGGAAGCGAGTTGACAGGAGGCCAGGAAAGAAAATGGAAACAGAATTTGGGGTTTTGAATTGGAAGCAGTGATGTGCCTGTTGTGTGATCATGCCTGGAAGATGTGAATTAAGCCAGGAACCTGGGCAAGCAGAATCCAGCGACTTTCTTGGCTAGGGAAAGACTAAATCTTGGAACAAGAGAGATGTGAGTAGAACAGGGAATTTTTAGTCAGACGCTACTAGGTTATTTTCTTTATTTTTTTAGTTTGTTGGACTTCTTTTTGCTAAGCACATGTAACTATCCCCCTTTACCCTAGAACTCTTCAAACTGAATCCCAGGGAAGCGATTTTCTGTGTTTTAATCTTTCTTTTTTCAGTTTCTTTGTAACACCTAGCAACCAAGTAGATACGCTGGAGGGCAGTAGATATGCTGGAGGGCAGGGATAGGGTCCAGAGTGACCTAGACAGATTAGAGGATTGGGCCAAAAGAAATCTGATGAGGTTCAACAAGGACAAGTGCAGAGTCCTGCACTTGGGATGGAAGAATCCCGAGCATAGTTACAGGCTGGGGACCGACTGGCTAAGTAGCAGTTCAGCAGAAAAGGACCTGGGGGTTACAGTGGATGAGAAGCTGGATATGAGTCAACAGTGTGACCTTGTAGCCAAGAAACCTAATGGCATATTAGGGGGCATTAGGAGGAGCATTGCCAGCAGATCCAGAGAAGTGATTATTCCCCTTCATTCGGCTCTGGTGAGGCCACATCTGGCGTATTGTGTCCAGTTCTGGGGCCCCCACTATAGAAAGGATGTGGACGCATTGGAGAGGGTCCAGCGGAGGGCGACCAAAATGATTAGGGGGCTGGAGCGCATGACCTATGAGGAGAGACTGAGGGATTTGGGTTTGTTTAGTCTGCAGAAGAGAAGAGCGAGGGGGGTTTGATAGCAGCCTTCAACTTCCTGAAGGGAGGTTTCAAAGAGGATGGAGAGAGGCTGTTCACAGTAGTGACGGATGGCAGAACAAGGAGAAATGGTCTCAAGTTACAATGGGGAAGGTCTAGGTTGGATATTAGGAAAAACTATTTCACTAGGAGGGTAGGGAAACACTGAGATGGGTTCCCTAGGGAGGTGGTGGAATCTGCATCCCTAGAGGTTTTTAAGTCTTGGCTTGACAAAGCCCTGGATGGGTTGATTTAGTTGGGATAGGTCCTGCCTTGGGCAGGGGCTGGACTTGATGACTCCTGAGGTCTCTTCCAGCTCTATGGTTCTATGATTCTAAGTAATGTTTCACCAAGTGTATTTGTTTTGTTAATAGACGTCACATTTTTAAAACCATGATCTGATTCCTGCATCCTAGAGGGCGGAAGGTTCTGTATGCACGTGCCTAAGACAGCAAGCCATACTTCTAGGAGAAATTACAGGTTTTCAAGCTCTCTCTGGAGGGAGTGTCAAGGACAAGGAAGGTACCCCACAGGAGGGAATTCTGAAATGCGCCTGTCTGGTTCTCAAAGGGGTTTGTGCATTTGGATGATGGCAGCAACACCAACACAAGCCTCCAGTGGCAGGGTATTTTAAAGTCTCTTGTGGGCCCCCACCTTCTGCACTTGGAGTGCCAGAGTGGGAAACAGCCTTGACATGACCCCTCTCCAATTTATCAACATCCATCTGGAATTCTGGTCACCAGAGCTGGGCACAGAACTCCAGCAGCAGAAGTTCAAGTGCCGAATAAAGAGGCTAAGTCGGTTCCCCACTCTGGCACTTGGAGTGCAGAAGGTGTGGGCCCAAAAGAGACCTTAAAATACCGTGTCTCTATGGGCTTCTGCTTCAAAACTCCCCAAGGTCACAGATTCCCTGAGCTTAGGAGGGTTGCTGCCTCTACCCAAGTGGAAAAAAACTTTTTCTTCTTGAACGCAGGAAGAAGTCACTTGGGAACGTATTCCAGAAGGGTACCCCAAACTCTTTTACACAAGAGCCAAAAGAAATCTGATGAGGTTCAACAAGGACAAGTGCGGAGTCCTGCACTTGGGACAGAAGAATCCCAAGCATTGTTACAGGCCTGGGACCAACCAGCTAAGTAGTAGTTCTGCAGAAAAGGACCTGGGGGTTACAGTGGATGAGAAGCTGGAGATGAGTCAACAGTGTGCCCTTGTAGCCAAGAAGGCTAATGGCATATTAGGGGGCATTAGGAGGAGCACTGCCAGCAGATCCAGAGATGTGATTATTCCCCTTTATTTAGCACTTGGAAAGAAAAAAAGAAAAATGAAAACAAACTGTAATTTCTGATAGCTGTCCTCTTAGTCTTAGGCAGGTATACACAGACCTCCTATTACTTTCCAGGATACAAAATCAGATCATAGCCTTAAAATAGGTGATTATATTAAGAAAACAAAAAGGTATTCATTTGTAAAGCTGACTTGGCTGCTAGGAGTTATAGCGCAACTGAGAAAAGAACAGATTAAAACACAGACAATTGCATCCCTGGGATTCAGTTTAAAGTTATAGTGGGGAGAGGAGGGGATATGGATTTAGCACAGAGGAGTTTAACCAAACAACAAAACAAAAAAATAACCTGATCGCATCTAAATAAACATTCTCTATCTACTCAAGTATCCACACTTCCAAGGTCCAGTCCAATTCTAGGCCCAGGTATTCTTTTTTTTAGGCATGATGTCCCTGCCCAGTTCAATTCATCCCCCCCCTCATCCCCTTCCACAGCTCCAGGATTAAACTCACAAAGAAAAACAGCAGACAGATTCCCTTTTAATGCAGATCTGAACTCTTTCTTCTCACTGGTGCTCCTGGCTCCCTGCCAACACTTTCTAGCTAGCTAGGTTTAACCCTTTAGTCACTGAATACTGGGATGTTCAGAAAAGAACAGTGGGCCTCCCATCCATCACAGAAGCGAGACAGCCTCTTTACTCCTGCTCAAGCGTTTCCTGTTTATACATCCCAGAATTACAATAGCTTTTTAAGCCCCAACGCCACAATGGGAGCTCATGTTCTGCTGATTACCCACCATGACCTCTACATCTCTTTTCCCCGCCCTGCAAATCTGGCCCACAGAACCATGGGAAGTGGCATAGGCTAGCCTGGGCCAGGGCAAAGGAACACGAGGGCCTTTCTCTTCTCCATCTCTCCCTCTGCATTGCACAGCAGGGCGCAGGAGTGCCAGGGGGCTCTGTGGACGCTGTTTGGCTTAATGCCAGCGAAAGCAGGGTCTACAGGAGTACTTACGGGCTCCTAGTGTTAAGAGCTGTGATGTGGTTGCCTCAGCAGCGTGGCTCAGTGCTTCTGTTCTTGGAGCTCTGGTGTTATCAGTGGTCAGTGCAGGTAACGCAGCCTGCTCCTGCTGCAGATCTCGCTGTTATGCACAAAGACCGACCACAGGCACCGTCTGGTGACAGAGGCACTTGGCCAGGTTTATAGCTGTGTAGTCACAGATCTAGTGCCCTGGATTTGCGGTTACGCGTGCACCAACTCATGAGTGCCCCAGGACGAGGAGCAAGTCAGTCAGTAAGTCTCTGTTGTCCCTTCGGCCATGCAAAGGGGGTAAGGCCAGGCACCCCAATATTTATAGCCTAAAATAAACTTGTCTGGTTTCGGACATTTGTTTGCTCCCTCCCCTTGTACCTAGTACCTTGAACCGAAAAATATTAGCGGAGACACTGTTGAGCATCCACTGCGGTTGCGCTCGGTGAGGCTAATCTTCGTGTTTTACCTCATCCCCGTTGCAGGGTTCCAGACCAAGGAGGATATCTACTGCCTCGCTTTAGCGAAGGCCCTGTACACTGTGCCTACGCCAGTGACTGCTGGGTTTTATGCACCATGGGGACATTGCAAAAGCCTGCTCTTACACAAAATCAAGGGTGAGTACTGCCCCGGGGAACGTAAGACGGGGAAGGAACCTTGTGGGGATGGGGATTAGTGGATGACAACTATCTCCAAAGAGCCAGAGCCACCCGTACTCATTTGCCGATTATGCAATCGCATAGGGGACCTGAAAATTTGGAGCAGCACTGGGTTTTCATGTCCACTCCACCCACCTGCCTCTTCCTATCCATGGTCTGTGGCTCTGCTTCCTCCAGCAGCAGAAGTTCTAGAAGATCTAGTTAATTTACAAGTGACAAAGTCTGCTCGAGCTACTGGCAGAACATCGACGACATGGTAATGAAGCCATTTAACAGGCATTTGCCAACCTCTGCTAAATGTTTGCTGAATTTACTGTGAGAGTCGACAGGACCTTAGTTTAAAATGTGTTTGTTTATTAGTGTGTGGATGAGGATTATAAAATCACATCGCTAAAAATTCAACATCCATCTGGGCTGCTGTTGGGCAGATGGGCACCAGTTTAATAGAACGGTGTAGGATCCCATCAATCCTAAGGATGGCTTTGCCAAGAGCTACCCATTCTTGATTGCTTCCCAGAAGGGAGGGATTGTGAAGCTGGAAGACCCTTCAGGAGGAGAGATTTAAGGCACTGCCAGGTACCTAACATATCTTCCTCTTTTATCTCAGAGAACATGGAAAACGAATCGAAGAAGAAAGACCAGGAGGAATTTCAGCGGACGCAGAAGATGCAGCGTGACAACACTGGCCGGGATCTACTCAAGCTCCTGTTACTCATGATCTTCTACCGGCCGGTCCTGACGGAGCAGCAGAAGTGGAGAAGGAACGTGAAACACGTCTTCATCCATTTCAGCGCCTGGGAGTACGCGGGCTGCGACCAGCTCTGGGCAGGCCTCATTACCACACTGTGCGACGGCATCGAAAGCCACTTTGGTCTCCTACCCATGAGCATTTCATAGAATCATAGAATCATAGAATAATAGGACTGGAAGGGACCTCGAGAGGTCATCGAGTCCAGCCCCCCGCCCTCAAGGCAGGATCAAGCTCCGTCTACACCATCCCTGACAGATGTCTATCTAACCTGTTCTTAAATATCTCCAGAGAGGGAGATTCCACCACCTCCCTTGGCAATTTATTCCAATATTTGACCACCCTGACAGTTAGGAATTTTTTCCTAATGTCCAATCTAAACCTCCCCTGCTGCACTTTAAGCCCATTACTCCTTATCCTGTCCTCAGAAACCAAGAGGAACAAATTTTCACCTTCCTCCTTGTGACACCCTTTTAGATATTTGAAAACCGCTATCATGTCCCCCCTTAATCTTCTTTTTTCCAAACTAAACAAGCCCAGTTCATGAAGCCTGGCTTCATAGGTCATGTTCTCTAGACCTTTAATCATTCTTGTCGCTCTTCTCTGCACCCTTTCCAATTTCTCCACATCTTTCTTGAAATGTGGCGCCCAGAACTGGACACAGTACTCCAGCTGAGGCCTAACTAGTGCAGAATAGAGCGGCAGAATGACTTCACGAGTTTTGCTTACAACACACCTGTTGATACAACCTAGAATCATATTTGCTTTTTTTGCAACAGCATCACACTGTTGACTCATATTCAACTTGTGGTCCACTATGACCCCTAGATCCCTTTCCGCCATGCTCCTTCCTAGACAGTCGCTTCCCATCTTGTATGTATGGAACTGATTGTTCCTTCCTAAGTGGAGCACTTTGCATTTCTCTTTATTAAACCTCATCCTGTTTACCTCTGACCATTTCTCTAACTTGCTAAGGTCATTTTGAATTATGTCCCTATCCTCCAAAGAAGTCGCAACCCCACCCAGTTTGGTATCATCTGCAAACTTAATAAGAGTACTCTCTATCCCAATATCTACATCATTGATGAAGATATTGAATAGTACGGGTCCCAAAACAGACCCTTGAGGAACTCCACTTGTTATCCCTTTCCAGCAGGATTTAGAACTGTTAACAACAACTCTCTGACTACGGTTATCCAGCCAATTATGCACCCAATAATTTACAGGACCATAGACAGGAAATGTAGCATCATCGAAAGACCAGGGGATCAGGAATGGGTTAGCAAGAAGTTCCTCTTCCTCCCGCTGTGGGTGGCTGTGATCCTTTTGATCATGGTAGCTATTGGGGTGGGTGGTCTCCTCCTAGTGTTTGGGATCCCCATCGGGGATGCCTCGGGAGACGCCATAGCTGTCGTGGAAGGCATTGGGGTGACGGCTGTCAGCGTCTCTGCAGCAGCTGCCATACGGCTCACTATCACAGTGGTACGAAACATTATCGTCACCCAGAAGAGCCAGCTGGAGAGACAGATGAACCAGACGGCTCTCAGCGTACAGCTGGGCTTCATGAGCTGCGTGAAAAGCGAAGTCAGGACAATCACTGGGTTCCTGCAGTACATGGAGATCTTCCAGCGGCGGAAGCTGCGGGTGGTGCTGGAGATCACCCACTTGGATACATGCAGCCCTGACAAGGTGGTGGGCGTCCTTGATGCCATGAACATCCTCCTCTCAGACAATGACGCCCCTTTCATCTCCATCCTGGCTGTTGACTCCAGCATCATTGTCGACTGCGTGGAAAGCTCCAAGTATATGAGAGGTATGGCCAACAACGGCTACGAGTTCTTAAACCGCATCGTCACCCTGCCCTTCTCTGTCCCTCGGATGGACTGCGACACCAAGCGGAGGCTGATCAGGAATATCATCGCGCGCAAGGAGCAGCTAGAGGCAGAGGTCGGCTTCCGGCAGGATGGCAAGATGGAAGCCAGCTCTGACTTCCTCAACATCTCTCGCTACCATTCGGCCAACCACGATGCCCAGAATCCAGTTGCAGAGGACAGCCAGATACCTCTCATGGTTGGAACCCCAGCGCTGGGAACCGGCAGCTGCGGGAAAGGTATCCGAGCCAAAGACCTCATTCAAGATGCTTTCGACTACCTCCTGGATGACGCCTTGAAGGAATTCATGACAGACAACGTGGTGCAGATGCGGCGCATCGTGAACACCGTCACCATCACCATCAGGCTGCTGGCGAGTAACATCCCCAAGGATGAAGTGTGTCCGAAGAAGGTGGTGGAATGGGTGCTCCTTGCCAACCAGTGGCCGTGCCGTCTGAGCTGGCTCTTGCAGTGCATGGAGGATGAGGAGCAGAGGAGCCGAATGGGTAGCTGCCATGGAAGCCCGCTCCGCCCCGACATGTCTCTGTGGGAGGTCTACGAGAAGTACATGGAAGAGCTGGACATGCTGAAAGGCCAGATGGAAAAGCTGCTGGAACTGGACCAGGATCCCGAGCTGTTCCACACTTTCCTGTGCGGCAGGTTTCGGGTGGAGGAGGCCCTCTTCTACCTCCCCTTCACGGTCAATTTGGACCCATCCCTGAAAAGACAGATGGAGCTGCAACGTGGCAGCCACAGACTGAAACGGACAAAGAAATTCGACAAGCTCAGCGCCTGCACTCTGCTGGGTATGACGGTGGAGGATGTCTGCCGAGAGGTGGGTCACCCTTGGGTTTCCTTCCTTCGAGCAGGGCCAGCTGTCGATAGAATGTCCATGCCTCTTCATCGCAAGAAGCATGTCATTCATGTGACAGCAGCTGCCCACAGATGACGGCTACAGGCAGAGCCATCTTTGCAAATCGTGGGGCCCTGAATAATTGAGGGCCCTTCTGCAGGATTGCCTGGGCCTTTTCCCCTCATGCAGCTTCTGCTGGAGGTCTGGTCGTTCCTACTACCTCCCTACCCCAAGCAGGGCTCAGGAACTAGAGCAGAGTTGCAGATCCTCTCTGCTTGCTAGCTTGCTGCTGCTGCTGATTTGAACCCCGTAGCAGATTTGAACCTAGGCCCTCTAGGAGTGTGTCTAAACTACATGGCTCCGTCGACGGAGCCATGTAGATGAGGCTGATTGGCAGAGGGAAATGAAGCTGCGATTTAAATAATCGTGGCTTCATTTAAATTTAAATGGCTGCCGCGCTCTGCCGACCAGCTGATGATCAGCTGTTTGTCGGCAGATCGGGGCAGTCTGGACGCTTCCCCGTCGACGTGAAAGCCCTTTGTCGACCTCCCCGGTAAACCTCATCCCTCGAGGCATCAGGGGGAGGTCGACAAAGGGCTTTCATGTCGACGGGAGCGTCCACACTGCCCCGATCTGCCGACAAACAGCTGATCATCAGCTGGTCGGCAGAGCGCGGCAGCCATTTAAATTTAAATGAAGCCGCGATTATTTAAATCGCGGCTTCATTTCCCTCTGCCGATCAGCCTCATCTACATGGCTCCATCGATGGAGCCATGTAGTTTAGACACACCCCTAGAGGCCTCGACAGCTGGAGCCATGAAGGCAGCTGGCTCCCAGCTTAGGATGTAGAGCTCCCTTGTTCTTATCTCTGGCTGTAAGAGGTCCAATTGCCACACGAAGGGACAGTGAACCACACACACTAGGCGTGTGGATTACACTGCCAGCTGAGAGGAGCACGTGGGGGAGGGCGAAGGGAAAAGCCCTGCAGCAGACAGGACACAGCGTCCCCAGAGACGAACCGGCAGAGGCATATCCTCAGACATACAAGAACACATGGCTGCTGCATTGGGGAACCCAAAAATTTGGTGCCCAAATTTTCCGGAGCCCTATGCAGCTACATATTTCCCATGGGCCTAGGGACAGCCCTGACTACGGGCCCCAGAGCTGGGAGAAAACTGTCCCACATAACTGGTGCATAACTGGAGGGAGAGGAGCGAGAACTAGTGGGGGTAGGATGTTGAGGGGAACAGGCGGTGTGGGATGGGGGCTTTCGGGGAAGGCACAGTGTGGGTTTGAGGCCTCAGGAGTAGGGGGGGCACATGAGGGGGAATGGGCAGAGTGAGGATGAGGGGGAAAGGGTGATGTAGGGGGCAAGGCCACAGTCCGGGTTCTGCTAGTTCCCCCACTTTCTGCTGCTCCTGACTCTTGGTTTGCACAAAACATTTCTTCTTGGAACAACTCGGTTCCTTGCAGCTCTTTCCTCCAACCCCGAAGCCATTGGCTGGCTCTCCCCGGGTTCATCCTTTACGCTCTGAAGTGACTTGGGTCGGTTTTAAGACTGGGAGACCCGTAGCTGTCTGTTATGCACTCCAGAGAGAAGAGAGGCAAAAACATAAATACTCTTGCTGGAGGCCTGCAGCGTAATACCCCTTATCCAGAATAACACACAAGAACCCTGAGGCTATGTCTACACTGCTAGCTTTTGCCTGCAGAGAGCATGCTAATGAGTGCCAAGAAGTTTCTAACGAGTGCTTCATTAGCATACTCTCTGCCTGCAAAGGCCCGCAGTGTAGATATAGCCTTAGGTCGAGAGGCCCAACTCCACCCCCGTCAGGCTGACTGCATGCTTCCCTCCAGCCTACAAGCAGGGTCAGGAAACCTTCCCTCTTCATTTCAAAACACCCCTCCAGTGGTCCCTGCATTGCTAGCTTTTGCCTGCAGAGAGCATGCTATTTCCCCTGCCGTGCCAACTTGCTCAGCGGTGCCCCTAGCAGAATCCAAGCACACGGCAGTGGGGTGTGCCGGGTACCATACCTGGCCCCACAGCCGGCCGGCCCGCCTTGTTTGCTAGAATCTGAGCAAGCCCAGACAGGTTCCTCTCGGGAGCTATAGCGGACCCTTCCTAAAAACGTGTTTGGCGACATGTTCAGTAGATGCATGGCACTAACGGGTGCTCCCACTTCTCTTCCAGATGGACACAATCGGCTTGAAGGAGGAAAACGTCCCGCTGTACAAACAGAGGCTCAGGGACCATAATCTCAACGGGCGCGCGCTGGTCTACAGTGACAACACTGAAATCAAAGAGGCCCTGCACATGAGTCTTGGCGAATGGACCCTCTTTAGCATCCATTTCCTTGGAGTGTTTCCCCCGGCGAATTTGGCCTCTTCTGTGGTGTCCCCCGTCCCGTTCCACGTCAGGCCAGAGGCTCTGAAGAACATGGTTGCCTTAAGAGAGACTGTGGCGAGAGGGAGCAAGCTCTCTCTGAACAGCTCCAGGGAAGATCTTTGGGAAAAGAGATAACTCTGAATCCTGAACACAGAGGTGAAAGTGCCCTGGTGCGCAGCTCCAGCAAGAACTGCAAAGACCTGGGCTGCAATAGGACAGTACCTGTGAGAAACTGTAAAGTTACTTTCACGGCCGCCTGTACAAAACCAGAAGCAAGATCGGGGCTTTCGCCCACAATGTACCTCCCTGCGTCTCCAGTGACATCGCACGGATGAATCATAGAATCCTAGAGTTGGAAAAGACCTCAGGAGTCATCAAGTCCAGCCCTCTGCCCAAGGCAGGACCAATCCCAACTCAATCATCCCAGCCAGGGCTTTGTCAAATGGAGACTTAAACACCTCTAGGGATGAAGATTCCACCACCTCCCTAGGGAACCCAGCCCAGCGCTTCCCCACCCTCCTAGGGAAATAGTTTTTCTTAATATCCAACCTAGACCTCCCCCGCTGTAACCTGAGACCACTGTTCCGTGTTCTGCCATCCCTCACTACTGAGAACAGCCTCTCTCCATCCTCTTTGGAACCTCCCTTCAGGAAGTTGAAGGCTGCTATCAAATCCCCCCTCACTCTTTGCTTCTGCAGGCTAAACAAACCCAAATCCCCCAGTTTCTCCTCATAGGTCATGTGCTCCAGACCCCGAATCATTGTGGTCAAGCTCCCCTGGACCCCCTCCAATGCGTCCCCATCCTTCCTGTAGTTGGGGGCCCAGAACTGGACACAATACTCCAGATGTGGCCTCACCAGAGCCGAATAAAGGGGAATAATCACTTCTCTGGATCTGCAGGCAATGCTCCTCCTAATGCCCCCTAATATGCCATTAGCCTTCTTGGCTACAAGGCCACCCTGTTGACTCATCTCCGGCTTCTCATCCACTGTAATCCCCAGGTCCTTTTCTGCTGAACTGCTGCTTAGCCAGTCGGTCCCCAGCCTGTAACAATGCTTGAAGCAATCAGATGACAAGAGAAGAATTAAGGATCCGGGGGGGGGAGGAGGGGGGGACTGTACTGGGTCTGAGGGATTTGGGGCACATTCATGTCAACGGGGCTGGTGACAGACGTTGTCGGGCCCTGGGTAATGTATGGGAGGGGGTCGGCTCAAGACCCCCTCAAAGGGGCAAGGCTCTAGACCCCCTCAAAGGGGCAAAGCTAAAGGTAGGAGGGGCAAGGCGAGGGCCAATCAGGCCTTAGCGCCACCCACCTTGCACCAGACAGAGCTCTAGGATTGATTTCATTTGCCCGGGTCTCTGGCAGTGGCGGCTGCCATAATAGTCGATACAGTGACCCAGAGGCCTGGACCCTTTTAAATCATCAGCTCCCGAGACAACTGCCCCCTTTGCCTCTCCCCCTCCCCATCCGTGGCCCCTGTCTGTGGGGCTTCAGACCCTGGTGATCAAAGTATTTTGGTCTGGTTAGTACAGCAGGGGACAGGGAGTTGGGACATACGGGTCCTATTCCTAGCGCTGCCACTGGCTTGCTGTGTTTTTGAACAAGCTGCTCCTCCTTTTTGGGACTCAGTTGCCTCTGTAGTAAGTTGCGGGTTGGTAACATAAAATCAGCAGGCCCGAATAAAGGCCGGTAACATAAAAACAGCAACAGGCCTGAAATCTAGGAAGCAAGACTTTGGCTCAGTGGAACCGCAGGCAGGAAAGAGAAATAGTATAAGCCAGATCAAGCATAAAGGTCCAGGCACAGGTACCAAGCACATTTATAGAATCCTAGGGCTGGAAGAGACCTCAGGAGTCAACAAAAAATCCTCATTAAAAAAAAATTGTTTGGTGTTCCTCGGTCTTAAAAAGTTTAAGAAACACTCGTCTAGACAGTACTGGGTCCTGCCATGAGGGCAGGGGACTGGACTCGACCTCTCGAGGTCCCTTCCTGCCAGCTACATGTGGCAATGAAACGGTAACTCGAACTAAGTCCTTAGTTCGAATTAACTGTTACATCTCATTCTATAGCTGCGCGGCTAGTGGAATTTCAAAATGGCGACCGGACGGGAACATGCAAATAAAGCCTGGGCTATTTAAATCCCGGGCTTCATTTACAACTCTGGTTGCCTGCTTTGCCTACCTAGCTCAAATTAACGAGCTAATGTAGACATACCCTTATTGACTAATTGAGTAGTCGATGGAAATTCCACCAACTACTGGATTAGCTGATTAAGCGCAATTTAACATCCCTCGGTTGAGCTACCACATATGTTTTAGAAAGACATCCAATCTTTATGGCTTGTGTGTAGTTCAACGCATTAAATTCCAAGCAGGTTGCTGAAGTTTCTTTTTTTCATCATGATTGGCAATTTGACCAGCCTTATACAGTAATGGATCTTTACCATTCCTCTGATTTCTTTTGTTCCCGATATATTTAAACATTTCCTAATTATCCTTTATGTTACTGGTTATAGATTTTTCCCCCCAATTTTAGCTTCTCCTATCAACTGTTTGCTTTTTCATAACTCGCATCCTCCCTTTTTTCCCATTTGCTTTATATTTTTTTCTTGTGGTGTTTATGACAAAAACTAAAACATAGGACATAAACTTTGAGTCCTATTTATAGTACTTTAGGTTGGTTTAATGGAAAAATGGGTTGATACAGAGTAAATTGGAGTTCAAAATAACCCTTTCTCGGGCAATTTTTCTCTCGAAAGCCTCACCTTTTTCAGCCTACTTCCACTAACTTCTGATTTTAAATGTCTGGATTGTTAGACATGTGCTCAGGAAACCTTACCTGTCACTAAACATAGATTTTGTTTGTGTTAATTATAGATATGAATGGAGCTAGTTAATCCCTGTTGTAAGATTCCAGTGGAGCCAAAGAAAGTAAACAAGTAACTAATTTGGGTCAATCTTTCTACTTGACAGTCCCTAGGAATCTACCGTTTCAACATTTCCTGGGAACAGAAACACAAGTTAGAACAGTGATAGAAATGTAGCCGTGTTAGTCTGGTGTAGCTGAAACGAAATACAGGACTATGTAGCACTTTAAAGACTAACAAGATGGTTTATTAGATGATGAGCTTTCGTGGGCCAGACCCACTTCCTCAGATCAAATAGTGGATCTGAGGAAGTGGGTCTGGCCCACGAAAGCTCATCATCTAATAAATCATCTTGTTAGTCTTTAAAGTGCTACACAGTCCTGTATTTTGTTACAAGTTAAAACACTCATTAATTTTGGCTTCATTCAGCTTTCCCTTCGAACAAATTAAAAACATAGTTGATAAGTGGCAAAGTTGGTGCATGGGAGTGAAGGACACGTTAGCTCATTATGCCTACACAGGGGGATGTCACACTGGTCTGACCAGTTCCAAGGACAGTTGGGCTGCCATAGAAAGGGATGCAGAGCTGCTCTTCAGGAGCTCCATGGATTAGACCTATACTGCTGTTGAAGGAATTGGGGCTCTCAAATAAAAGAAGTCCCTTGCCTTAGAATCATAGAATCCCAGGGCTGGAAGAGACCTCAGGAGTCATCGAGTGCAGCCCCCTGCCCAAAAGCAGGACCAATCCCAACTCAATCATCCCAACCAGGTCTGTGTCAAACCAGGACTTAAAAACCTCTAGGGATGGAGATTCCACCATCTCCCTAGTTAGCCCATTCCAGTGCTTCCCCATTCTCTTAGGGAAAGAGTTTTTCCTAATATCCAACCTACACCTCCCCCACTGCACCTTGAGACCATCACTCCTCGTTCTGCCATCGTCACCACTGTGAACAGCCTCTCTCCATCCTCTTTGGAACCTCCCTTCAGATAGTTAAAGGCTGCTATCAAATCCCCCGTCATTCTTCTGCAGACTAAACAAGCCCAACTCCCTCAGCCTCTCCTAAGTCATGTGCTCCAGCCTCCTAATAATTTTTGTTGCCCTCCACTGGACCCTCTCCAATGCGTCCACATCCTTCCTGTAGTGGGGGGCCCAGAACTGGACACAATACTCCAGACGTGGCCTCACCACATCCCAATAAAGGGGAATAATCACTTCCCTAGATCTGCTGGCAATGTTCCTCCTAATGCACCCTAATATGCCATTAGCCTTCTTGGCTACAAGGGCACACTGTTGACTCATATCCAGCTTCTCATCCACTGTAACCCCCAGGTCCTTTTCTGCAGAACTGCTACTTAGCCAGTCGGTCCCAGCCTATAACAATTCTTGGGATTCTTCCATTCAAGTGAAGGACTCTGCACTTGTCCTTGTTGAACCTCATCAGATTTCTTTTGGCCCAATCCTCCAATATGTCTTGGACACTCTGCACCATATACCCTACCGTCCAATGTATCTACCTTTCCCCCTAGCTTAGTGACATAGGCAAACTTGCTGAGGGTGCAATCCATCCCCTCATCCAGTCATTAATAAAGATGTTGAACAAAACCGACCGTAGAACCGGTCTTTGAAGTACTCTGCTTGAAACTGACCGCCAGTCCGACATCGAGCTGTTGATCACTACCCATTGAGCCCAACAGTCTAGCCCGATTTCTATCCATCTTACAGTCCATTAATCCAATCCATACTTCCTTAACTTGCTGGCAAGAATAAGTCCAGGTATATCACATCCACTGAATTCCCCATGTCCACAGAGCCAGTTACCTCGTCATAGAAAGCAATCAGGTTGGTCAAGCATGACTTGCCCTTGGTGAATCCATGCTGACTGCTCCTGATCCCTTTCCTTATTCTAAGTGCTTCAAAATGGATTCCTTGAGGATCCCCTCCATGATTTTTCCGGGGAGTGAGGTAAGGCTGACCGGTCTGTAGTTCTGTGGATTGTCCTAAGGAACATCTTGGTACCATTTACCTCCCACAAATAAAGTACATACCGACCTATGTTCAGGACCAGGTCAAAGTTGACAGCATAACAGATAGTAAGTTGACAGTATGAAGACTAGGAAGTAAGCCTCCTTCTGCAAGGTAAGGGACGGTAACCAGGTAACAGGGGGTAGCAACCTGATACATCAGGAATGTATAAAAGTTCACCTCAAATGGTGTTCACCAGCTGACAGTGTGGGGGCACTGGATGGTGCTCAGTGGGTGTTAGGACATTGCCACGGCTTCCATAAAGTGTAGCGGCGCAGCGCTGAGTCTGTTCGCTGGCAACTATTATTGCATGTTGTTACGCAAAAAATCTGCTTGGGCGATTTCGAATCTTATCTGGTTTGTGGTCTCTGGGGACTCTGGGCACGGAGACCACATCCAGCGATAGTGACTCGGCTCTGCAACTTTAGCGAAGAGCCAGGTGGCTTGTACCTCATGCAGTAGAGAAGGCTCCAGACTTACAAACCAGGTAACAGAACTTTTGCGTTCTCCTCCAGCAGCAGGCGCTCCGACACAGCTGGACTGAGTACAACACCTGCAAATAACCCAGTTAGTTAATGCAAGCATAAAGAGAGGCAGCCTGGCCAGATGCAACCATTCATTAACTTCCAGGCCAGAGAGGGCCATTGTGATCTTCAGTCTAGCCTGGCATCCTATGAGGTGCACACAGGCCCTTCTCTTCCACTTGTTTAAACAGAGGCACCCTGGGGCACCTTAAAGACTAACACGTGTATTTGGGCATCCGCTTCCAGGGGTAAAAAACACTTGGACCTGCTTTTCCTCCACAACAGCTGATGCCCAAATAAATCTTCAAGGTGCCACAGGACTCCTTGTTAGTAATGACTGTTGGGGTTGCCCCTCTAAGGCTATGTCTACACTGCAGGCTTTTTGCACAAGAACAGCTGTTCTTGCGCAAAAACTTGCAGAGTGTCTACACTGCGTGCGTGTTTTTGCACAAGTATTACAGTACAGCATCAGCAAACAGGGCTTCTTCCGGAAGAGTTATTCCTCTCCCCACGAGGAATAAGCCCTCTTGCACAAGAGCTCTTCCAGAAGGCGGCAGTGTAGACAGGCAACATGAATTTCTTGCGCAAAAAACCCCTACGGCTAAAATGGCCATCAGAGCTTTCTTGTGCAAGAGAGTGTCGACACTGCCATGGATGCTCTTGTGCAAAAGCACATCTCTTCCGCAAAAGCACATGGCAGTGTGGACGCGCTCGTATGGAAGACCTTTTGCACAAGAACTCTTCTGCAAAACAGTTCTTGTGCAAGAAGCCTGCAGTGTAGACAGAGCCCACGAGTTTCAGAGGGGTAGCTGAGTGAGTCTGTAACAGGAAAAACTTAAAACACAACATATAGTCACCTTAAAGATTAACAAACCGTGTCAATGGGATCATGAGCTTTCCTGGGCATAGCCCACTTCTTCAGACGACTGGAGTGTTGTATGTCCAGAACCAAAATGAACAGGGGAGGAAAAAATGGGAGGGGAGAAAAAAGGAGGCAGGGGGTATGTAAATATCACAGGGAAAACCCAGCTGGTATGTAACAGGCACCACTGATAAGAGTTGTTTGGAATTTCCCAGGAACCGATCGGGGTTTCTTAGGAACAAGTTTAAAAAGGGGTGAGAATCGGGGTGAACTGGGTGGATGCCTGGGTGAGGGTTGGGTCGAACAACGCAGGGAGGGAAAAGCAGGAGCGTGGGGCGTGAGGGCAGGTGAGCGCTGCGGTGAAAGCCACGTGCGCAGGCCGGGCCGGGCCCCTCTCTCCTCCAGCTGACTTGCAACTTCCACTGCCGGCCCACGTGGCCCTCGAAGGGCGGAGCTTCCCCTTTCCTGCGCCCGCCCCTGGGGCCCTCCAGCCAATGGGAAGCGAGGGCTAATGTTGCTGGTGTTTCAACATTCGGAGCCGGCTGGCACAGCTGCTGCCGCGGGCCCGGGAGCTGCGAGCAGGCAGGAGGCGGAGGTGAGGGGCGGGGGGCGGTGACTCCTGGCCCCCCAGCGCAGGGGGGTCCAGGTCCGGGTCCGTCCGGGGTTACCAGGCCGCGCACTCCCCTCGCTCTTGGAGGCGACGCTGGTGCCAGTGTCTGCTTCAATGCGACCCTACAATAACAAGCCCCAATCGGCCGAGTCGCTGCTTGTTTCACCTCGTGTCCCCCTGCGCTGCAGAAATCCCGCCTCTGCTGGGCCAGCCCCGAGACACGGGGTTGCCCCTGGATTGTAAGCAAGCTGCCCCCTTCTCCCCCATGCTCCCCATTCCCTGAATATCAGTCCTGCCCCCGCAGCCTGCACAAATCTTCATCCTTTAGGACCAAATAGGAAGGGGAGGGGGCGAGGGATTATTTTCTTTATTCCCACCCCCCCTAACGGAAGGAGCTGTTCTCTGTGTCTGTGTTTACAAACCAAGGAACGTGTTTCTCCCTGGTTTGGGTTGGTTTTTTTTTTGCCTGTTTCTTGACAAGATTGATTGAAATGTTGGTCTGACTAGAGTAGTCCCCAAGTTTAGCGCCCTGCCCTGAAGTAGGACGAAGTCAACCAAGACCTACGGGTTTGTCTAACCCTGTCTAATTCTTTCTTCCCACCCATGCTTCCCCAGAAGGGATCAGACAGGCTGTACACAGCGGGTGTTTAAGTCTCAGCTTGACAAAGCCCTGGCCGGGTTGATTTAGTTGGGATTGGTCCTGCCTAGAGCAGGGGGCTGGATTGGATGACCTTCTGAGGTCTCTTCCAGCTCTATGATTCTATGATTCCCTCCCCTTTCCTTCACCATCATTAATATCCTTTTGCAGTGAGTTCCAGAGGTTGATTATACACTTCAAAATACGTCCGTTTTAACTAGAGCTGGAAGGAAGTTTTCTGAGGGGATGTTTTTCCATTGGAAAATGCTGATTTTAGTGACCTTTTGTTTGGAAGGGGAAAACTCCACCATTTCAGAACATTAAAATGTAGTTTTCCATTCCTGAAATGACTCTTTGTTTGGTCTCTTTAAAGTTTATCTTCCGTAATCCACCGTACTACATTTAAAAAAAGTCAAAATCTAAACAAAACGTGAATTTATTTGCAGAACTGTGTGTGATCAGGAAAAAAAAGTCAAAATCCTGGAATTTCTAGTCCCAATTCAACCCTACTTTTAGCCACCTTGGTGCCAGGGATGTAAAATCTCATTTAATTAGCTAACCAGTTAACCGATTAAATGGGACACGTAGGACGTGTTAAAGATGGGCTTGGAGCAGCCCACACACCTACCCCCTTGGCACACTGCTGTGACTGCTGAGCAACCCTACCCGTGGCGTGCCAGAGTGCCCTCTGCCTATGGCTGGTGGAGGGCTGCTCCAGCCCCCTCTGGTTAACCATAACCGGCTTACTGGTTAACCATTCACTTCCGAACTTGGTGTCCCCACTGCTAACATTAGGACAGTGGTCCCCAACACGGTGCCCGCATTTGTATGCGCCCGCCAAGTGCTCAGGGCTGGCCTGGCCCCAGGCACGTGGCGCATGTGCGGTGCCGGAGCTGGCCCGGGGCACATGGTGCACGGTGAGCGCGGGCCCCGGGGGCGCCACGGATTGGCTGCCCGTGCTATGGCCACGTGGCGCATGGGGGGAGCGCAGGCTCCGGGCGTGCGGCACTTGCAGGGTGCGCCAGCCCTGGGCGCACAGCGCTTGGAGAGCGCCGGCCCCGGGCGCGCGGTGCTTGGGGGGGGGAGAGTGCCAGCGCTAGTGCCGGCCCCGGGCACGTGGCGCTTGCAGGGTGCGCCGGCCCCGGGCACGCGGTGCTTGGGGGGAGAGCGCCGGTCCCGGGCGCGCGGCGCTTGGTGGGAGGCCTGGCCCTGGGCGTGCGGTACTTGTGGGGGGGGGGGCGGCCCTGGGAATGTGTCTATGGGGGGCCCCCACCCGGCAATGTGGCTATGGGGGGGTCCCCGCCCCCAGGTGCACAATGGGGGTCCCCGCGCCAGGGCGCCCTGTGGGCAAACGGCCACGCCCCTTGGCGCCGGGAAACCTCAAATGGTTGGGGACCACTGCATTAGGAGAAGCCATTGGCTGCCTCCCCTGCCCCGCCCCATTCCTTCTTTGACATTCCCCTGCTCCCATGGGGGTCACGCTGCCCCCCTTTGAGAGCTGATGCTGAAAAGTGCTGGGAAAGCTCGGGGCGATTATCTGCCTGACCCCGGTGAATAGGAGCTGGCAAAGGCCCTGATGTGTGACAGACCCTGGAGCTGTGACCGGCCCTTTCACCCAGCAGGATGTGCCGAATGCCCCAGAGGACCAAGGGATGGTGGGCGTGGCACTTCAAGCACACCTTGATTTTCTTCTGTCAGGGCTGGGGCATCGGACCGTCCAGGCTGGGTTCCTGTGATTTCCCGCGCGTGCTGGGCGGATGGTTTCCTGTCCAGTGCAGACTGCCGCTGGTGCGGGACCTCTGCATATAAATGCTGGGTAAGTCCTGGTGGGTTTTTAATGGGCACTGCCATGTGGGTTGGTAACTCAGGGTGCCCCTGTATAAAACTATGGGACACCAACATCTTGAATACTGTGTACAGATGTGGTCTCCTCACCTCAAAACAGATATTTTGGCCTTGGAAAGGGTTCAGAAAAGGGCAACTAACATGATTAGGGGTTTGAAACGGGTCCCATATGAAGAGAGGTTAAAGCGATGGGACTTTTCAGTTTAGAAAAGAGGAGATTGAGGGGGGATATGATAGAGGTCTATAAAAACATGAGTGGTGTGGAGAGGGTGAATAAAGAAAAGTGATTTATTAGTTCCCATAATAGAAGAACTAGAGGACACCAAATGAAGTTAATGGGTAGCAGGTTTAAAACTAATAAAAGAAAGTTCTTCTTCACACAGCGTGTAGTCAACCTGTGGAACTCCTTGCCAGAGGAGACTGTGAAGGCTAGGACTATAACAGGATTTAAAGAGAAGCTAGATAATTTCACGGAGATAAGGTCCATAAAAGGCCATTAGCCAGGAGATAGAAATAGTGTCCCTGGCCTCTGTTTGTGGAAGGCTGGAGAAGGATGGCAGGAGACAAATCGCTTGATCATTGTCTTTGGTCAACCCTCTTTGGGGCACCTGGTGCTGGCCACTGTCAGCAGACAGGCTACCCAGTACTGCCGTTCTTATGTTAGGGTTCTTGGTTGGGGCACAGGGCAGAGCCCATCGGTTCAGAGCTGCTAAGAGCAGAGTTATTTGCACTTACGTCCCAGCCAGACTCCCTCGTATCCCCTAACACAGGGCTGGGGGGATCCTTTTTTGGGTCGGGGGCCACAGAGAAATCCGTCGGGCCTTGTAGGAGTTGGGCGGCAGGAGTGGAGCTTAGTGCCTACGGGGCCAAGGGAAACAGAGAGGGCACCATGTCCACAGGGCCGGGGTGCCATTTTCCCTAGGGCCTCCGGGAGGGTGGTGGGGGGGGGAGTGTGTCTATGGTCTAGGAGCCAGGGCCCACCAAAGATGAATCCGACCCAGGCTCTGGTACATCTCTGCAACGCTGCCGGCCGGTTCCCCCACCTCTTGGTCCTCAACCCAACTAGACCCGCTTCCCGACGGCTGGTTGCCCCCCGGCCAGCCCCGCTCCCTCCAGCCCCCTCCCAGCCAGCCCTGCTTCCCGGCGGCCGGTTCCCCCCCACCCCCTCTCTTCCAGCCAGTCCCGCCCCCCCCCCCCCGGCCCCTGCTGTTCGGTATTTTTTTTAAACCATCTGGTAACCCTAGCAGGTGGGGGTGAAAAGTGCATGGAAATGCCTGCACAGGCGCGTCTGGGAATGAGATGCTGCTCTAACATCTCCGCCTCTGTTCACTTCCAGCCCCTGCCTCGTGGCGCTGGCCCCCCCGTGGCCTGGGAGGGCTCCCCAGGCGCACCATGGCCCGGCATAGCAAGCTGCAGAAGCACGTCCTGAGCCTATACAGGCAGTTCCTGCGCACCGGCCGGGAGAAGCCGGGATTCCTGCCTCGCATCCAGGCCGAGTTCCGGAAGAACGCCAGCATCCCCCGGGCCGACGTGATGCACATCGAGTATCTGCTCCGCCGTGGCCAGAGGCAGCTGGCGCAGCTCCGAGACGCGAACACCAAACAGATGGGCACCTTTGTCCAAGCCAAACCCGAGGAGCAGTGACCCCTGCTGGGTGATCTGGAGGAGATACTCTTGTTTCCAGGACCTGGTACACAATTCATTCTACCCCTGCTGGCTCCTCTCTTCGGGTATGTCTACACTACAGCGCTAGTTCGAACTAAGCTAATTCGAACTAACGCGTCTAGAACTAAAACCTAGTTTTGCTAATTCGAACTAGCAAGTCCACATTGAGTGGACTCTGAACAGGGTCTGCAGAGCCAGCCCAGTCCTCCCCATCGGGGGCTTGTACCCCATTCCTCCCTCACCTCCTTCCACTTACCCTTCCCTAGCCCCCCTTCTTATTGATGTACAAAATAAAGATAACGTTTCTTCCAACATTGACTCTGTCTTTATTGAACAAAACTGGGGGAGACTGGGAAAAGGAGGTGGGAGAGGGGAAGATTAAGGCTTGGAGAGGGGAGGGCAACTAACATGATAAGGGGTTGGGAACAGGTCCCAGATGAAGAGAGGCTACAGAGACTGGGACTGTTCAGCTTAGAAAAGAGGAGACGGAGGGGGGACAGGATAGAGGTCTCTAAAAGCAGGGGTTGGGTGGAGAGGGTGCATTCAGAAAAGTTCTTCCTGAGTTCCCATAAAGAAGGACTAGAGGACACCAAAGGAAAGGACTGGGTAGCAGGCTTGAAACTAGTAAGAGAAAGTTGTTCTTCTTGACAAAGCAAATAGTTAACCGGTGGAACTCCTTGCTGCAGGAGGCTGTGAAGGCTACAACTAGAACAGAGTTGAAAGGGAAGGGAGATCAAGTCATGGAGGTTGGGTCCATGGAGTAGTCTTAGCCAGGGGGTAGGAGTGGTGTCCCTGCCCAAAGTTTGTGCAAGGCTGGAGAGGGATGGCACGAGACAAATGGCTTGGTCACTGTCTTTGGTCCATCCCCTCCACGGTCCCTAGGGTTGGCCGCTGTCGGCAGACAGGCTACTGGGCTAGATGGACCTTTGGTCTGACCCAGGACGGCCATTGTAAGCTCAGGGCTCAGGGTCGGGGGTCTCAGTGGACCCCCTTGATTTTCATGCAAACCTGTTCCTGGGTGGCTAGGCTGGCAGCTCTCCTGCCCTTGATGGCCACTTTCCTGTGCCTAGTGCGGAGATCGTGGACGAGGTCCACGATGTCCGCACTAGCCCAGGAATGTACCCGCCTCTTGCGGTCCCGGGCAAGCTTCCGGGAGCCGCCAGCCTGGTCCCGGGAAGAGGGGGTGGGCTGGGGGACATCGGGTGGGTGGCTCTGTGCCGTGCCAGGTGCAGGGTCTGCTGGCTGGGTGCTAGCAGGCTTGCACCTGGCACGGGCACCGTAGCCAGCCCGTGCCCCTTTAAGGGGTCCGGGGCCGGGAGGGGGGCATAGAGTTTCCCTGGTGTTGGCCAGAGTGGCCACCAGGGAAACCTGGGGAGGGCTAGCCTCCCACTCGTTCGAATTAAGGGGCTACACAGCCCTTAATTCGAACTAGTAAGTTCGAACTAGGCTTAAGCCTCGTAAAATGAGGTTTTCCTAGTTCGAACTAAGCGCTCCGCTAGTTCGATTCAAATTCGAACTAGCGGAGCGCTAGTGTAGTGGCTATGAATGTTAGTTCGAACTAACGGACGTTGTAGTGTAGACATACCCTTCCATCCTTAGCCAAAGAGGAACAAGCCAGTTAGCCCAGGGAAATAAAAGAAAGGGAGAGCGGTGACGGAAAACCCTGTGTCTGTCATTTTTTCAAATGATCTATCTTGCCTAAAAGCCTGTCAGGGATTGGGCTCTGTTGCAGGAGGTGCTGGCGAAACACTCCGTGGATTTGGGTGCTACAATTCCTGAGTGTCGTCCGCCTTCCTGCCCCCTCCCCCCACCGAAGCGCTTTAGAAGGCTCACAAAGGACAGAGACCTGCCTTTTGAATATCTGACTCCCCACCGGTGTCTCAAGACAGGCGGCTCTCTCTCGCCAAAAACGGAGGCAGCAGCGTGGGATGACAGGCAGCCAGGTCGCAAGGGGAGGTGCTTTTTAGACCAGTTCCCTCCTGGCACTCCGTACTGCTGCCTCTGTATCAGAGGCAGCAGCACAAGCTGGCAGCAGCCCTTGCCTGGGGGCTGGGTCTGAGCTTCTGGACCTGGTGCAAACTGGAACTGAGCGAGGCTGCCTGCCTGCCTGGCTCCTAACACACTGTAAATGCAGAGCCGCGGAGGGGGTAGGTCCCGCACCCAGCGCGAGCCAGGACTGAGACAGCTGGCCCCTGGGGACTATCGAAAAGTCAAGTAACCGATAAGAAATCATGAGGTTAATTGACTACTCAGTGAATATCTAACGTCCCTAATCCCTTTTCATAGTTCCCCTCTGGACTCTCTCTCCTAAAGCATGGCCCTGAGATCTGGACACAGTGCTCCAGCTGAGGCCTCCTCCGTGCCAAATAGCTAGGAGAGTGACCTCCCATGTCTGCCGTACGTCTCCTACCACGCCCCAGGGCTATGCCCTCTTACTGAAGGGCTTTGTGTCTGAGATCGCTTCTCTCCTAGGCTACGTCTACACAACGAGTTTTTTTGGCAACAAATATGCTAACGAGGGACTCTATGACACGCAATGTCATTTGCATATTTTCTGCCGATCCGTTTTTGTGCTCGGGGTTTGTGCGCAAAACCAAGCCATGTGGATGTTTACTTTTTGTGCAAAAAACCCCCTTTTCCCACAAGATCCCTATTTCTGCAAAAAGGCCGACCGATCTTGTGCAAAAAGGGGCTTTTGCCTAAAAAGAAAACATCCACATGGCTTGTTTTTGTGTGTTCTTGCGAAAAAACTTGTTGCGCGTCTACACTCTACGTGTGTTCTTGCAGAAGTAAATTTGCAGTAAAGCATCAGAGAACAGGGCTCCTTGCACAGGAGTTATTCCTCTCCCGACGATGACTAAGCCCCCTTTGTGCAAGAGCCGTTGTGCAAGAAGGCAGCGTGGACGGGCACCAGGGGCTTCTTGAGCAAGACACTTTTATGGCTAAAATGACCATCAGAGCTTTCTTGCACAAGAGAGCGTTCACACTGCCATGGACGCTCTTGTGCAAAAGCCCATGGCAGGGTGGAGGCACTCTTGCACGAGACCTTTTGCGCAAGAACTCCGGCGTGAAACAGCTCTCGTGCAAGAAGCCTGCAGTGTAGGGCAGGGAGCA
Organism: Pelodiscus sinensis; assembly: GCF_049634645.1. Classification (NCBI taxonomy): domain Eukaryota; kingdom Metazoa; phylum Chordata; order Testudines; family Trionychidae; genus Pelodiscus; species Pelodiscus sinensis. The sequence goes on along the minus strand of NW_027465948.1, from coordinate 91,133 downwards.
GCCTATGAGGGAGGGGGAGGGACCCCTAGTAATGGCTCAAACTTCCCAGGGGGGTGGCCAGAGGCAGGACATTTGCCTGGCAGGGTGGGGGGGGGGGGCGGTGACCTCACAGGGGCTTTGGGCAGCCCTCAGCATATAAGGCAAAGGGCAGGTGGGGAGGTGGTGACCTCACAGAGGGACCCACATCTCAGGCTGATAAAAGCGGGGGGCGGGCCCAGGGGACTTTGGAGACCCCCGGTTGCTTTAGCTCTGGTGCGTCTCCTCCTCACGGTTCCTTCGCGTTCTGTGAGTTCCACATCCCGACACCTTTGTGACGAAGGTAAGAGCCCCCAGGGGTTGGATCCCGCCCGGGGCCGGCTGGGTTCCAGGCAGGCCCAGCCCTCGGTCAAGGGCCAGAAGGTGATTCCTCACCTGGGCTGCGTCCTTAGCGCCACTGGGGCTTTCTCCTGGTTGGTTTCCCTTTTCCTCCATCCCCCCACATTTCTGCTCTGTTCTTGCCTCCTCTGTGACCTTCCCTTGCTGCCTCCCCCAGCTTGGGACCCAACAGACTAGCTGAAGGACGGGGGGTGGTTTGCAGGAGCCGTGGGGTGGGGGATGCAGCCCCCATTGTGGGGACTGGGGAGGTGGGGCTGGAACAAGTCTATGCCGGTGTCTTTGGGGAGAACGCTCCACCCCCCACACCTTAGATTCTCCCCTGATTGGCCAAGAAGGGGCTGTTGATGGGCAGGAGACTCGTGGAATGAGGAGTAACGGTAGTTTGAACTAGGAAGCCTAGTTCGAACTACCTAGTTCGTGCCCCGTGTAGCCGCGCTGCACGGGGTTCGAACGAGCGGGGTTTTAAAAATGGCGGCTCCCCGCTTATGCAAATGAAGCCCGGGAAATTCAAATCCCGGGCTTCATTTGCAAGTGCGGTATGCCTACATTACCCTCCTAGTTCGAACTAGCGGGGTAGTGTAGACATACCCTCAGGTCCTTGCAGTGCCTGTGCAAGACCGAACCGATAAGCAAGGGGCCATTTGGGGGCTGGGGGCAGTCGCTCTGGGGAGCTGGAACCCCTGGATTTCGCTCTGCAGGCTGCGCCCCAAGCTCCCCTTTGCTCCCCTCATTTCCAGCATGGCCAAACGTTTTCGGCTGTGGTTCAAGAAAGCCCTGAAGATGGCCCCAGGGCCGGTGGGGAGCAGCTTCTCCGTCCCCGCGGGCGGGGAAGCTGGATCCCACCAGCTCGGGGCGACTCGCCCACCGGCCAGGCCCCCCCGGACCTGGCTCCAGAGGCGGCTGGGCAGGCGGGACCCAGCCCAGCGGGGGAGCCGGGTAGGGTGGCTCCGGGGCCTCCTCTGTGGAGAGAAACACCTGCCCCGGGAGCCCAGCCCCCATTACCACCAGGGGGCATCGCCCTGCCCGGCCCCCGGGGACCTGACAGTCTCCGGGAGCCCCCAGCCCGTCGCTCCCCGCACCAGCCCCTGCAGCTGTGGGTCCAGGTCCGTCAGCAGCAGCGCCTGGGCCTCCAGCTGCAGCCGGGCCACCTCCCGCAGCCGTTCAGACCCAGGTGAGGGGCCGTGAACACGCTGGGCCCAGGGGCTCACCCAGTACCCGGGGGGGGGAGGGGCAGCCCCAGTGTCTGCCCCGCAGCCAGGGCAATGGATGGGGGCGGGAGCTGCTGCTTGGCTCTCTTGTTCCTGGTGGGGGCTCTGCTGAGGGCGTTGGCAGATGTGAGGGTGGAAGGGGGATGGGTCCCTGCGAGGGGCGTGTGGGGCCCAACCTGCCCTGGGTCCCTGACATGGGGGCGCGTGACCCCTGCTGGCCGCTGGAGTCACCCTGGTCCCTTCCCTCCCGCACAGAGCCCCCCTGCGCCTCGGCGGAGCTCTGCCAGGAGCGGATGGACTCCCGGGTGGAGGAAGGGGCCATCTACGACATCGAAGAGCAGCTCCACACCCGGGACACGGTAGGAACCTTCTCCACACGGGGGGGACCCGAGATTGTCCGGCCCCTTCCCAGCACGTCCCCCCCCCCCCTCCGGGAGGGGCTTGTCCCTGGGGATCCCCCTGGGGCCCCTTCTCCTGCATGACCTGGGCCCCCCAAGCTGGGGGCTCTTGTCATGCACCAGCTGGGCCCCCACAAGCCTGAGGCAGCAGTTGGGGGGGAGTGAGGGTGCTTGGACAACCGGCAGCTCCCACCTCCACTCCTGGGAGGCCTGAGCCCTGAAGCTGTCCGTGGGGGGCAGGCAGGCCCCAGGCTCACAGACTCTCTCTGGGGTGCAGAGCCCAGCCGCCCTGCAGCGGTTCCTCTTGGCCGTCCGCCTTGCCTGCCTCGCCGCCCTCCAAAGGGGCGAGGACACCCTGGCGCCGCGCTGCTGCAAGGACACCATGATGGCCAGGATCGTTGTAAGCGAGTCGCGGCGGCCAGGAGGAGGGGAGGGGATACGTGGGGTGGACGCGGGTCTGCCTGGGCCATGGCGGCGGGTGGGGGTGCTGGAAACGGGATGGGTGGAGCCAGGAGGGCTGGAGGTGGACATGGGGAGGGTGGGTGGGGATGCTGGAGGAGGGAGGGACACAGAAATGGGGCAGGTGTGGGGTGCCGGACAGGAAGGGGGATTCGGGACAGGGAGGGGTCTCCCCGGGCCATGGGGGGCTGGAAGGGAGCCGAGCGGGCTGCTGGGGATGCACCTGGGGAGCAGGGATGAGGAGGTTCAGAGGCTGGTCACCAGGGCAGGGAGGGGCAGGAGACGGCCTGGGGACAAGGATTGAGCTGGTCCCGGTTTGGGAGGGGGGTGCTGGGAGGGGCCCTGTGCCGGGCAGGGGGGCTACAGGGCAGCGGGAGGCAGTGGGGTTGGATCCTGCTGGGTGGGGGCGCTGGCCGTGTGAGCGTCTCTTGGGGGCCCAGCCTCACACGCCCCTTTGTCCCCTTGGGTCTCCCAGGAGATCATGGAGGACTCGCCCCCCCCGCTGGTCTTGGCCGACTGCCTCAACGCCGCCTGCAGCCTCAGGTACCGACCCCCCCCCCCCCGCCGACTCCCCCCAGAGCAGATCCCCTGGCCAGGGAGTGGGAAAGTCTCTGTCTCCTGCTGCTGAATTAACAGTCTCTGCCCCTCTCTCCTGCCAGCACCTTGCAGCCTCCCCTGCGGGCCCAGCTCCTGAGCCCCCTGCTGACGGCGGCCGTAGGACAGACAGTGTCTGGGGACTGGCAGCAGGAGCCCATCCACACTCAGGTACGTCCCTCTGGGCCCTGCTCCCGGGCTGGGCTGGAGCTCCAGAGAGGAGGGGGGGGGGCAGAGGGCGGGAAGAAGCTGCAGGTTTGGATCCTTCCCTCCAGGGTTCCCGTTGCTCTCCCGGGGGGCCCGTCCCTTCCATGCCCAGCCTGGGCTCCTCCCTGCTCTGCGAGGCGGCTCAGACCCTGCTCTAGGCTGCACCCCGGAGCCAGCGGGTGGCCTGGATCCCCCAACCCCCCTCTGACCCAGGGCTCCCCCTTGTCTTGCAGCAGTTCATCCGGGCCCTTCCCTACGACCTCCAGGCCCTACTGGCGAGCCTCCTCGCCGAGTCCCCAGACACCGCCCGGCTGCAGCTCATAATGGAGGTGAGCCCCGTGGGGGGGACGGGGCCATTGTCCCTGCTTCCTCGGGGGGGGGGGCCGAGAGAGGAGCAGTGTCAGTGGCTGGGGGGGGGGGCACAGTCCGAGAGGAGCCCCAGGCTCTGCCCAGAACCGGCACCTCCCTACGGGTCCTGACCTGCCTCTTTCCCCCCCAGCACCTGAGCCCGTGGCTGGAGTCCCGCCTGCCCCAGGAGCGAGCCAGGGCCCTTGGCAGCACCACGGCCCTGCTGGGAGTCGCCACCACCCTCCCGGGGTTTGACGTAAGTGACCTCGGAGCCGGGGGGTCTGGGGCTGCAGGGCGCGGGGCTGGGAGCGTCCCCGGGAGGCAGAGGCAGGGCTGGGAATGGGCCGGGAATGGGCCGCGTTCTCCTTTCCCCGGGGAGGGGCGACCCTGGGCCCTTCAGGGGGGCTCTTGAGGGACTGGGCCTGGGGACTGGGGAGTGGCCGTCAGTGGATCCCCTTGTTCCACCCCCGGAGTGACCCTTCAGTCGGGGCCATTGCTCAGGGTTGTCTCCTCGCAAGGCCGGCCCCGCCCCGCCCCGGGAGGTGTCTCTGTCCGTCCCCCGAGCTCAGACCCGCCTCGGCGGCCGTTTGCATGGGACGTGCAGCCCCAGGATGCTGAGGGACCCCCCCTCTTCTCTCCCCTCAGAACTCCGCCGACTGGCCGAGGATGGGTCACCACGTGGCCCAGCTGGGCCTTTTTATTTCGGACCCATCCGAAGACGTCAGCCGGCTGGCCCGGGAGGGGGTGCACAGCCTGTATCAACTCCTCCTGCACCACAGGGGTAAGGAACCCAGCCGGGACCTGGGCCCCAGGGACACCCTGAGGGTGCCGGCGGCGGGGGGAGGGGACCCAGCCCTTTTCCCCCAGACTGGCCCAAGGGGGGATGCGTCCCTCTGTGTTCCCCTTCTGCCCCCTGTGCCCCTCCATTTGCCCAGGGATGCCTGCAGGGACCCGTGGGAGGGGAAGGGCTCAGACCTGCCAGCAGAATGACCCTGTTGTGTCTCTTGCAGGCCTCAACATCCACCAGGCAGAGGACCTGTGGTGCAGACACTACTACAAAGAAAGATGGGTCCTGGCTCACAGCAACAGCGTGAGGGTGGGAGAGGTAAGGACGCGCTGCCAGGGCAGGGCAGGGCTCGGGGGTGGGGCTGGCTGGGGCCCTCGTGGGGGTAGGAGGGTCTTGGGGGCAGGAGGAAGCTGTGACCCGGGGCAGGGGTTGGGGTGCCGGGTGAGGAGAGCGTCTGGGTGCAGGGTCTGGAAGGGAGTTTGGGGGAGGAGGAAGCTGTTTTAGCCCCAGGAGTTGGGGCCGGGCTCTGGGCCGTCAGCTGAAACCTCCTGTGCTCTTGATTCCAGGTCTTTGGGCAGCTCTTCTCAGCAGAGCAGGAGAACTGCTTTTTGGACAAGGCTCTGCTCGCTGCCCGCTCCCCCCTGCGGCGCCCCAGCCAGGCCGGGCTGGTCCTGGCCCACGCCCTGCATGGGCAGGCCCATCAGCTCCTGGAATACATGGTGAGCAGCCGGAGCAGATCAGGAGAGTGGGGCAGGGCCAGGGTCTCCTTCCCATCCCCTCAGGGAGTCCCCCGCCCCTTTCCTCAGGCTGCCCCCACCCCACGTCCCTGCTGGCAGAATCCCTCCTGCCCCTGCGAGCGTCCCTGGGGGTGGGGGAGGCTCTGAACACAGAAACTGTCCTAGGAGGCGGGAGGGGGCCGAGGTGTCAGGAGCTCTGGGGGGCGGGGGGGGGGTCAGGAGCTCACCCTGCGGGCCTGACGGGGGGTGACCAGAGAGCAGGGGGGAGGAGGGTGGAAATGCTGGGGGGGGCCAGTTCCCCTGAGTCCCCAGGGATGAATATGACGGATTCTGCTTCCCTTGCAGCAGGAAGACACCCAGTGAGAGCAGCAAGAGCTGAGGAGCCAGCAGCTGCGTCCCCCTCCCCCCAACCCTCCCAATTGTATTGAATTGTATTTACATTCTCATTAAACAATGTTTCAAAAAACATTTGGATCAGGCTTGGTCAATAATTTGTAATGGGGGGGCCATTTTGGCAACTGATCAAGGGCCACATTTCTACCGAGGGCTTTGGGGTCTGGGACGGGGTGGTTGGGTGCAGAAGGGAGCTTAGGGGAGGAGCCTGGGTGCAGGGGGGGGGTATGATCTGGGGCGGTGGATAGGGGTGCAGGGTCCAGGAGGGGGTATGGGCGCAGGAGAGGACTCTGGCCTGGGGGAGGGGCTCTAGAGGGGTGCAGGGTCAGGGAGGGAGCTGTGACCTGGGTGAAGGGGGAGCAGAAGGTTTGGGGGAGGGGGTGCGGGTGCCAGAGAGGAGTCTGGCCTGGGGGAGGGGTGTCGGGGGGGTGCAGGGTCAGGGAGGGAGCTGTGACCTGGGTGAAGGGGGAGCAGAGGGTTTGGGGGAGGGGATGCGGGTGCCAGAGAGGAGTCTGGCCTGGGGGAGGGGTGTCGGGGGGTGCAGGGTCAGGGAGGGAGCTGTGATCTGAGGGAATGGGGGACGCAGGTTGAGGTGGTCGCCTGGGACAGGCAGTCGGGGAGGGGACGTGGGCGCCAGGGGCAGGCTCTGGCTGCGGAGGTGCCTACCTAGGCAGCTGCGTATGGGGGAGCCCGACTGTCACCTGAGGGGATGGGGGAGCTCAATTTTCAACTGTGGGGAATGGAGGAAATACTGTGGAGTGGAGGGAGCGAGATGCGGGGGGTGAATTGTTCCGGGAGGGGAGATCTCCCTGGCTTGGGGGGGGGGGGGGGGCGTTTCCAGCAAAGCCCTCACATAAGAGGGGGACAGACGGGGGGAGGGAGAGGACGGGGATGGGCAGGGCAGGTGGAAATGGGGAGGGGCAGGAGAAGGGAAGGGGGAGGAGATGGAGGAGAGCCGGGGATAGGAGTGGGGGCGGGGATGAGGAGCAGGACAGAGGCAGGGCAGTGGTGGTGATGGCTGAGTGATGAGAACAGCTCGCAGGGAGCTTAAAGCCAGCAGATGCTTTTCGGCAGAGTTGCCATTTGCCCTGGCGGCTTTGCCAGAATAGCTGTGCCAGCGGGGGGGGGGGGCTTTTGCCACTCACCCAAGCCAAGCCAGCTGTGGCGGCAAAGCCTTGTGATGTAACCTAAGCCCTTGGCAAGGTCGGGATCAACCTGCTCTGACAATTTCTCGGACCGGCGGGTTGAGAAACAAGGATCGTGCAGGGGGATGACTAGGAAGCGAATCCAGGTGTGGGGGGAATATCCTGGGTTGGAGGGTCAGTCGATACCCCCGCCTGCCACTGTCTGCCGGGGCTCTGCCCGCAAGATGGAACCAACAGCTGAGTTTGCTTTTCTGCCCCGTCGTGGGCACAAAAGGCCCAGAGCAGCCTCCTGCTATCTTGGAGGAAAGGGGCCAAAGTTCAGGAAGCAGGTGCCAGGCTGGGCTGGAATCCGCGAGCGCCGCTTTTGCTTTGCCCTTCCTGGAAGCTGGGCTGCAGGTGAGTGGCGGTTTCATCTCTGCTCTTGGGGTGTTTCTTGTGGGTTCCGAGTGTGGATCTGAGAGGGGCTGCGCAGGGGCAGTGTCATGAACGAGCTGTAAGCGTTACAGCCCCTTCTGCGCAGGCTGGCTCCAGCCTCCCGTCTGTCTCCAAGCCCTGGGGGAGAGGCGGGAGGCCAGCAGCATGGCCTAGTGGAGGGGGCAGGGGGTTGGGTGTAAGAACTCCCGGGTTCTAATCTAATGCCACCTAGTGACTAAGGCACAGAGTTGTGTGTTAGACCCTTGCTCCTCAATTCTGCGCTCACTCTCGCGCTGGTGACCTTGGAGAGGCCTTTCAGGTCTCCCTTTCCCTGTCCATCAAAGGCAGGCAAGTGCGATGTAATGCCCTGGAGCAAGTGCTTTGGGACGTGTCGCACAAGTGTGCCTGGCTCACAAGCGTGTCAGCACAGGTGTGTAAAAGCGTGACGAAGGCTTTGAGATCGATGCCGAAGGCTTGTGAGGCTGTGGCTGGCCAAGTGACAGGGAAATGAAAGGTCAGAGTTTGGTCAGTTAGATTTTATGGTAATACACTGAGACGAAGCACTTTGGGCGTATATACGATAATGTCTTTCCAAGTGCGTTAGTTCAAGCCGTGTCCTAGGAGCCAAGAGGTGGGACAAACATGCTTGGTCCTGTCTCGGTGCAGGGGTGGACTAGATCAGTGCTTCTCGACCAGTGGTACGAGTCCCCTTAAAGGTACTCAAGAGATGTCTGGGGGACACGTCAACACAACTGAAATTTGGAGAAAACTGAATTTTAGTTTTCAGTTTGACAGCGCTTTATTCTTTTTGTACCTTTTACACCCAAAAATGCCATCGCCCGCCCGGCTACGATGCAGTTGTTTAAACAAATGTGTTGCAACGGTAGAAAAAAATTGTGTGTGTCTGAAAACTGTAGGTACTGGGGGTACTTACAAATTTTTTTTTAAAGGGGGTACATTATAAAAAAAGTTTGCGAAACACTGGACCTATCATGGTCCCTTCCACTCAGACTTTTCTATGATTCTGTGACAGGGCTGGGCGATAATTTTCAGAAGGGGGCCACTTAATGGATTTTGGTATGGGGTCATAGGCCGGCTCCACCCACAGAAGGGGCGGAGCCTGAGGCAGAAGGGGCGGTGTTGTGGACTAGCCCACCCTCAGAGTTCTCCGTGGCTGAGGCTTTCAATTAAAAGCACAGAAAAGAGCTCACAGCTTTGCCACTACTGGCAGCTGTCCAGCGTGGCTACAGCTTTTTAAAGGGCTCGTGGCTCCCGCCCCTGCTGTAACCATGAGCCGTGAATCATTTAAAATTGGATCCTGCTGCCTGAGTCCCCACTTAGAATTCGGCGGCATGGGCAGCAGGATCTAAACAGAAAGCGGCCAGATCACAGTGTTTGGTAGGTTGCATCTTACCCAGCCCTGTTCTCTGAGCTGGTTTCGAAACCTCCGTGTCCTCCTTATGGTCTGACAGCTGCAGATTTACTGCCTGTCTCTCCTCTCGTGGCCCAGCCTAGCCGCAGCTAATGGACTAACTCAGGTTAGCATCACCTGCCCTGTCTTGGTGACTCTTCACAGCTGAACGGCCTATAAGGCATCGTGCTGGTCTTCTGATCTCTTGGTGACTCCTCTGCCTTCTGTTTATTTCTTTCTCCCTAGCTGGCCGATCAAGTCAAGCCCTGTCAGTGCGTGAAGGCCCCAGGAATTACGAGTGCCATGGTCTCCCATGCCCAAGGTAATCGGCTGGCTAGTAATGGATGGACTGCTTGGTTATCAGGTTAGGCTGCACAAGCCAGGTCTATGGGACCCTATGGCCAGCTGGCACCTGGTTCACAGCTGTACTAATCTGAAAATGGCTGGAAGACACCACCATCATTAGGCTCCAGAGTCAACAGCACTTGCTCCTCTTGGAGCTACTTGTCCGTGGCAGGCAGCACAGCTTAGCAGCTCATTGGGACGTCTCCTTTCTGTTGTGAGATCTGGGCACTTTAGAATGGCTGTAGCTATTGAAAGCAAAGGCGCACAGCTATAGGCATGGGGGTTTCCAGCTTTATTCACCTAGGTGGCTGATTCCAGGAAGCAAGGGTGTGTGTGTATGGGGGGGGGGGGGGGGAGTCCTGTACAGAGGGTTCCCTGGCCCCTCTGCTTCCATGGCTGTGCAACTGCCACCAGGTGGATTAGAACCTGGGACTTTTGGAGCTTAGGGCAGGAGCTGCTACAGCTTGAGTTATAAGTCAGTTGCCTCTCAGCATAGGCTGAAGAGCTCCCTTGTAATAATTGCTTGCTGGAAGTGGTCTCAGTGCCACTCCATAGGATAGTGACCCACATCAGGTGGGTGGGTTACAGCTGCAGGCCTGCTCCCAGCATGCGGATCTGCTCTCTGGGCGGCGTCTATAACTCTGTGGCTGCAGCCCTGCTCCCAGCATGCGGATCTGCTTTCTGGGTGGCGTCTACAACTCTGTGGCTGCAGCCCTGCTCCCAGGACTGGATCTGCTCTCTGCCCATAGGCGTGCGCAGCACATTTCATTAGGGTGTGCACCCAAAGAATGTTTTTAAATGTACTCTTTGACCCCCATTAGCCACGCCTCTGGAGGTAACACTTTCAGGGCAATATGGACACATGACCAGAAATAAAAGGTGTCATGTGACCTCCCCCCCCCCCCAAGGACTTTTCCCACCATCCACTTACCAATAGGGATTAGTTTGGCCCTCACCAAACCCCCCTCATGCAACGATCCTGCAATTGCATTAACCCAATGTGTGTGACATTAACTCGGGGGGTGGAGAGGCTGGGGGAAGTGTTCCCTCTAAGAGTTTCCTCCCATGAGCACAATACATTTTGTGTTGTGCACCAGTACTGAGTTTGTGGCTTGTTTGGATGTGCCATGGTGGCACCCAAGTTATTCATGAATATCTTATGAACCACTTACCTTTCCCCTCTGCTGCCCTGTCTCCTTCCCTTCCTCCATCAGCTCCCCTGGTGCCTACTGCCCCCCCAACCCCTCTCCCACCTCTGCTGTCCTGACTCCTGCCCTTCTCACTGCCCTCGGCCTTCCCGAGACCTGCCCCCTCCAGCAGGCTTTCTCTCCCCCCCTGTGCCCACTCCTCCAGTAGCCCCACTCTGACCATGTGAGCTACCCCTCCTCATCCCCTCTTCTAACACCTCCCTCTACACACCTGTCCTGCCTCTCTCCTCTGCTGCTGGTCCCTCCCCTGCAGGTGTCTGCCCTTCTGCTTCACCCCCCGGACTCCCTGGCACCTGCACCTTCCCTTACCCTTGCACCCTCTTGGTGCCTCCCCCTTCCCTCACTGCCCCTACCCACTTTGCCCACTCCCTCACCACCCTCTGCCCCCGTTCCCCTCATGCCCCTGTGCCTTTACACGTGCCTTGCTCCATCTCCGCCTTCCTCATGCCCACCCCTTCTTTCAAGCCTTCTCCCAGCACCTCCCCTTCTCCCCTCTAGCCCCCAAAGCCCTTCCCCTCTCCTCTCCTAGCATCATCCTGTCCCCCCCCCCACTGACACCTCCCCTCCTGTCCTTTTCCTCATTGTCTCCACTTGGCCCCCTGGCATTTGTCTGTCTCCTACACCCTGTCCCTTAGTGCCTTTCCCTTTCATCTCCTGACCTGCCACAAACCCCCACCCCGCAGACTCAGATTCCCAAAGTTCTGGCAGTCCCCATCACTTGGTGCCTGCGCTGGGTCTGACTCGTAGGGTTGCGAGGTAGACCCTCTCCCCAAAAAACGGACACACTTGATCCTGGGCAGGGGGGAGGGAGGAAGAGGAACTGGCTGGGGGGGGGGGGCAGGAACTGGCTGGAAGGAAGAGGGGATGGGAAGCAGCTCTGGGGGGGAAGGGCCAGATCCTGACCCTGGCCCCCCCTTCTCCCTCCCCGAGGCCAGTCATGCTGCCCCTGACCCCCCCTTCTTCCCTGAGGCCAGTCGCACTGCCCCCGATCCTGACCCCGGCCTCCCCTTCTCCCTCCCCGAGGCCAGTCATGCTGCCTCTGACTCCCTTCCTCCCTGAGGCCAGTCGCACTGCCCCCGATCCTGACCCCGGCCTCCCCTTCTCCCTCCCCGAGGCCAGCCCTGCTCCCCAGCTCAGTGCGGGCCCCTGCTCTCTCCTTAGCTCAGTCCCACTCTGCCGACCCTGGCTCCCTCCTGGCTCCCTGCTCTGCCAGTCAGGCTGAACTGGGACTTTAGCCTCTCCCCGTTGTTCCTGGGGACTGTCAGTCTCAGGATCTTGATCTCTCATTTCCCCTGCCTTTCACTGAGTTTCAGTAAGGAGCTAGCGGCAATAATGCCTCTACTTTTTCCCCCACTCCTGTGCGGAATACATTTTGTTATGTGCACCAAGGCATGCACGGATGTGCACTGTTACGTCACGTGGAGTTTCACAGCATGGGAAGAAATCAGTGGAAATACAGAGAGCTTGAGTAGTTGCAAGTGTCCATTTTATTGCATAGCACGGAGCTAGCTAGAAAAAACCCAAACCAGCTGGGCTGACCCCCAGTGACCTAACGCAGTTACTATAACAACAAGATCTATGTCTACACCCAGTACACCACATGCACCACCACTAGAAACACATGCTACCGGCTAGCAAACTGGGCAGCATTTGAATGTCTCCTGGCTGGCCGCCCAAGAGCTCAGCTTGCAGGGAACACTGGCTAACCGTCCCCTTCCACCTGGAGAAGGGAGAGACAGGAAAGCAGCAACAGAGCATCTGCCTGGGGGAAGCCCGAATCCCATGCAGGAGTGGAGCCTTGTTCCAGGCCCTTGCTAGAGTCCCCTCCCGTAGCTGCAGCTATGGCCGGCAGTTTTAAAAGCGGACTTACGCTGGCCCTGCAACCCGAGCGACTCTGTCAGTGGGTGCTTATCACTCCATCACCTCGAGCTGTTTAACCAGCTTGTTTAACCAAGGAGGGAGGGAAAGGGAAACCTTTGGCCATTTGAGGGTTGCGTGCCAATGGAGGGAAAGGGGATGGATAAAAAGGGGCTGAGCACACGGTACTGCCTCTTTTTAAACCCAGGCCCAAAGATGTCCTGGAATTCTGGGCCACTGGCCTGAAGGAGATGGTCAAACTGCCTGGCAGCTGGACTTTTGGAGTCTTGTTATTCCTGGGCTCCTGGTAGCGATGGCTCCCATTCCAGGGGATTCCTGCCAGGTAGTTTACCTCAGACAGCAGCTTTTATTCCCCCGTGTCACTTCTCCCAGTATCTGAGACTTTGGTCATGGGGATCAAGCATTTAACATGATTCCAAGAGGAACCGGATGGTTCATCTAGCGAGCCAGGCTCACCGATATTTGAGTAGTTAATAAAAATCCCTAGTTGCTGTGTGTAGGTCTAAGAAGGGAAGGTTAGTATCATTAGTCTTATTTTACAGACAGGGAATAACCTCTCCAACCTGTGGGAGAGGCAGGAATAGAACCCAGGTTTCCTGATACCACAGTCAGGGCTTTGTTACCAGGCTACATCCTGTACTAGAAAGGATGGGCCTGAAGCATGGGCCTGGTGTAAGGCCTGAGGCCTGAACCAAAGTAAGCAAGAGTTAGCTGAAGAGAAACAGGCAGGTCGTGTCAAAAGCAGACGGTTGCCTGAAAGTCTTGGGACTTAACCCTAACTGTCTTGCCTGGAAAGGTTGAAACCATAGACAAAAGGTCCTAGAAAGTCTCCAGGAATGCTAGAGAAGCAGGAAGCGAGTTGACAGGAGGCCAGGAAAGAAAATGGAAACAGAATTTGGGGTTTTGAATTGGAAGCAGTGATGTGCCTGTTGTGTGATCATGCCTGGAAGATGTGAATTAAGCCAGGAACCTGGGCAAGCAGAATCCAGCGACTTTCTTGGCTAGGGAAAGACTAAATCTTGGAACAAGAGAGATGTGAGTGGAACAGGGAATTTTTAGTCAGATGCTACTAGGTTATTTTCTTTATTTTTTTAGTTTGTTGGACTTCTTTTTGCTAAGCACATGTAACTATCCCCCTTTACCCTGGAACTCTTCAAACTGAATCCCAGGGAAGCGATTTTCTGTGTTTTAATCTTTCTTTTTTCAGTTTCTTTGTAACACCTAGCAACCAAGTAGATACGCTGGAGGGCAGTAGATATGCTGGAGGGCAGGGATAGGGTCCAGAGTGACCTAGACAGATTAGAGGATTGGGCCAAAAGAAATCTGATGAGGTTCAACAAGGACAAGTGCAGAGTCCTGCACTTGGGATGGAAGAATCCCGAGCATAGTTACAGGCTGGGGACCGACTGGCTAAGTAGCAGTTCAGCAGAAAAGGACCTGGGGGTTACAGTGGATGAGAAGCTGGATATGAGTCAACAGTGTGACCTTGTAGCCAAGAAACCTAATGGCATATTAGGGTGCATTAGGAGGAGCATTGCCAGCAGATCCAGAGAAGTGATTATTCCCCTTCATTCGGCTCTGGTGAGGCCACATCTGGCGTATTGTGTCCAGTTCTGGGGCCCCCACTATAGAAAGGATGTGGACGCATTGGAGAGGGTCCAGCGGAGGGCGACCAAAATGATTAGGGGGCTGGAGCGCATGACCTATGAGGAGAGACTGAGGGATTTGGGTTTGTTTAGTCTGCAGAAGAGAAGAGCGAGGGGGGTTTGATAGCAGCCTTCAACTTCCTGAAGGGAGGTTCCAAAGAGGATGGAGAGAGGCTGTTCACAGTAGTGACGGATGGCAGAACAAGGAGCAATGGTCTCAAGTTACAATGGGGAAGGTCTAGGTTGGATATTAGGAAAAACTATTTCACTAGGAGGGTAGGGAAACACTGAGATGGGTTCCCTAGGGAGGTGGTGGAATCTGCATCCCTAGAGGTTTTTAAGTCTTGGCTTGACAAAGCCCTGGATGGGTTGATTTAGTTGGGATAGGTCCTGCCTTGGGCAGGGGCTGGACTTGATGACTCCTGAGGTCTCTTCCAGCTCTATGGTTCTATGATTCTAAGTAATGTTTCACCAAGTGTATTTGTTTTGTTAATAGACGTCACATTTTTAAAACCATGATCTGATTCCTGCATCCTAGAGAGCGGAAGGTTCTGTATGCACGTGCCTAAGACAGCAAGCCATACTTCTAGGAGAAATTACAGGTTTTCAAGCTCTCTCTGGAGGGAGTGTCAAGGACAAGGAAGGTACCCCACAGGAGGGAATTCTGAAATGCGCCTGTCTGGTTCTCAAAGGGGTTTGTGCATTTGGATGGAGGCAGCAACACCAACGCAAGCCTCCAGTGGCAGGGTATTTTAAAGTCTCTTGTGGGCCCCCACCTTCTGCACTTGGAGTGCCAGAGTGGGAAACAGCCTTGACATGACCCCTCTCCAATTTATCAACATCCATCTGGAATTCTGGTCACCAGAGCTGGGCACAGAACTCCAGCAGCAGAAGTTCAAGTGCCGAATAAAGAGGCTAAGTCGGTTCCCCACTCTGGCACTTGGAGTGCAGAAGGTGTGGGCCCAAAAGAGACCTTAAAATACCGTGTCTCTATGGGCTTCTGCTTCAAAACTCCCCAAGGTCACAGATTCCCTGAGCTTAGGAGGGTTGCTGCCTCTACCCAAGTGGAAAAAAACTTTTTCTTCTTGAACGCAGGAAGAAGTCACTTGGGAACGTATTCCAGAAGGGTACCCCAAACTCTTTTACACAAGAGCCAAAAGAAATCTGATGAGGTTCAACAAGGACAAGTGCGGAGTCCTGCACTTGGGACAGAAGAATCCCAAGCATTGTTACAGGCCTGGGACCAACCAGCTAAGTAGTAGTTCTGCAGAAAAGGACCTGGGGGTTACAGTGAATGAGAAGCTGGATATGAGTCAACAGGGCGCCCTTGTAGCCAAGAAGGCTAATGGCATATTAGGTTGCATTAGGAGGAGCATTGCCAGCAGATCTAGGGATGTGATTATTCCCTTTTATTTAGCACTTGGAAAGAAAAAAAGAAAAATGAAAACAAACTGTAATTTCTGATAGCTGTCCTCTTAGTCTTAGGCAGGTATACAAAGACCTCCTATTACTTTCCAGGATACAAAATCAGATCATAGCCTTAAAATAGGTGATTATATTAAGAAAACAAAAAGGTATTCATTTGTAAAGCTGACTTGGCTGCTAGGAGTTATAGCGCAACTGAGAAAAGAACAGATTAAAACACAGACAATTGCATCCCTGGGATTCAGTTTAAAGTTATAGTGGGGAGAGGAGGGGATATGGATTTAGCACAGAGGAGTTTAACCAAACAACAAAACAAAAAAATAACCTGATCGCATCTAAATAAACATTCTCTATCTACTCAAGTATCCACACTTCCAAGGTCCAGTCCAATTCTAGGCCCAGGTATTCTTTTTTTTAGGCATGATGTCCCTGCCCAGTTCAATTCATCCCCCCCCCTCATCCCCTTCCACAGCTCCAGGATTAAACTCACAAAGAAAAACAGCAGACAGATTCCCTTTTAATGCAGATCTGAACTCTTTCTTCTCACTGGTGCTCCTGGCTCCCTGCCAACACTTTCTAGCTAGCTAGGTTTAACCCTTTAGTCACTGAATACTGGGATGTTCAGAAAAGAACAGTGGGCCTCCCATCCATCACAGAAGCGAGACAGCCTCTTTACTCCTGCTCAAGCGTTTCCTGTTTATACATCCCAGAATTACAATAGCTTTTTAAGCCCCAATGCCACAATGGGAGCTCATGTTCTGCTGATTACCCACCATGACCTCTACATCTCTTTTCCCCGCCCTGCAAGTCTGGCCCACAGAACCATGGGAAGTGGCATAGGCTAGCCTGGGCCAGGGCAAAGGAACACGTGGGCCTTTCTCTTCTCCATCTCTCCCTCTGCATTGCACAGCAGGGCGCAGGAGTGCCAGGGGGCTCTGTGGACGCTGTTTGGCTTAATGCCAGCGAAAGCAGGGTCTACAGGAGTACTTACGGGCTCCTAGTGTTAAGAGCTGTGATGTGGTTGCCTCAGCAGCGTGGCTCAGTGCTTCTGTTCTTGGAGCTCTGGTGTTATCAGTGGTCAGTGCAGGTAACGCAGCCTGCTCCTGCTGCAGATCTCGCTGTTATGCACAAAGACCGACCACAGGCACCGTCTGGTGACAGAGGCACTTGGCCAGGTTTATAGCCGTGTAGTCACAGATCTAGTGCCCTGGATTTGCGGTTACACGTGCACCAACTCATGAGTGCCCCAGGACGAGGAGCAATTCAGTCAGTAAGTCTCTGTTGTCCCTTCGGCCATGCAAAGGGGGTAAGGCCAGGCACCCCAATATTTATAGCCTAAAATAAACTTGTCTGGTTTCGGACATTTGTTTGCTCCCTCCCCTTGTACCTAGTACCTTGAACCGAAAAATATTAGCGGAGACACTGTTGAGCATCCACTGAGGATGCGCTCGGTGAGGCTAATCTTCGTGTTTTACCTCATCCCCGTTGCAGGGTTCCAGACCAAGGAGGATATCTACTGCCTCGCTTTAGCGAAGGCCCTGTACACTGTGCCCACGCCAGTGACTGCTGGGTTTTATGCACCATGGGGACATTGCAAAAACCTGCTCTTACACAAAATCAAGGGTGAGTACTGCCCCGGGGAACGTAAGACGGGGAAGGAACCTTGTGGGGATGGGGATTAGTGGATGACAACCATCTCCAAAGAGCCAGAGCCACCCGTACTCATTTGCCGATTATGCAATCACATAGGGGACCTGAAAATTTGGAGCAGCACTGGGTTTTCATGTCCACTCCACCCACCTGCCTCTTCCTATCCATGGTCTGTGGCTCTGCTTCCTCCAGCAGCAGAAGTTCTAGAAGATCTAGTTAATTTACAAGTGACAAAGTCTGCTCGAGCTACTGGCAGAACATCGACGACATGGTAATGAAGCCATTTAACAGGCATTTGCCAACCTCTGCTAAATGTTTGCTGAATTTACTGTGAGAGTCGACAGGACCTTAGTTTAAAATGTGTTTGCTTATTAGTGTGTGGATGAGGATTATAAAATCACATCGCTAAAAATTCAACATCCATCTGGGCTGCTGTTGGGCAGATGGGCACCAGTTTAATAGTACGGCGTAGGATCCCATCAATCCTAAGGATGGCTTTGCCAAGAGCTACCCATTCTTGATTGCTTCCCAGAAGGGAGGGATTGTGAAGCTGGAAGACCCTTCAGGAGGAGAGATTTAAGGCACTGCCAGGTACCTAACATATCTTCCTCTTTTATCTCAGAGAACATGGAAAACGAATCGAAGAAGAAAGACCAGGAGGAATTTCAGGGGACGCAGAAGATGCAGCGTGACAACACTGGCCGGGATCTACTCAAGCTCCTGTTACTCATGATCTTCTACCGGCCGGTCCTGACGGAGCAGCAGAAGTGGAGAAGGAACGTGAAACACGTCTTCATCCATTTCAGCGCCTGGGAGTACGCGGGCTGCGACCAGCTCTGGGAAGGCCTCATTACCACACTGTGCGACGGCATCGAAAGCCACTTTGGTCTCCTACCCATGAGCATTTACAGGACCATAGACAGGAAATGTAGCATCATCGAAAGACCAGGGGATCAGGAATGGGTTAGCAAGAAGTTCCTCTTCCTCCCGCTGTGGGTGGCTGTGATCCTTTTGATCATGGTAGCTATTGGGGTGGGTGGTCTCCTCCTAGTGTTTGGGATCCCCATCGGGGATGCCTCGGGAGACGCCATAGCTGTCGTGGAAGGCATTGGGGTGACGGCTGTCAGCGTCTCTGCAGCAGCTGCCATACGGCTCACTATCACAGTGGTACGAAACATTATCGTCACCCAGAAGAGCCAGCTGGAGAGACAGATGAACCAGACGGCTCTCAGCGCACAGCTGGGCTTCATGAGCTGCGTGAAAAGCGAAGTCAGGACAATCACTGGGTTCCTGCAGTACATGGAGATCTTCCAGCGGCGGAAGCTGCGGGTGGTGCTGGAGATCACCCACTTGGATACATGCAGCCCTGACAAGGTGGTGGGCGTCCTTGGTGCCATGAACATTCTCCTCTCAGACGATGACGCCCCTTTCATCTCCATCCTGGCTGTTGACTCCAGCATCATTGTCGACTGCGTGGAAAGCTCCAAGTATATGAGAGGTATGGCCAACAACGGCTACGAGTTCTTAAACCGCATCGTCACCCTGCCCTTCTCTGTCCCTCGGATGGACTGCGACACCAAGCGGAGGCTGATCAGGAATATCATCGCGCGCAAGGAGCAGCTAGAGGCAGAGGTCGGCTTCCGGCAGGATGGCAAGATGGAAGCCAGCTCTGACTTCCTCAACATCTCTCGCTACCATTCGGCCAACCACGATGCCCAGAATCCAGTTGCAGAGGACAGCCAGATACCTCTCATGGTTGGAACCCCAGCGCTGGGAACCGGCAGCTGCGGGAAAGGTATCCGAGCCAAAGACCTCATTCAAGATGCTTTCGACTACCTCCTGGATGACGCCTTGAAGGAATTCATGACAGACAACGTGGTGCAGATGCGGCGCATCGTGAACACCGTCACCATCACCATCAGGCTGCTGGCGAGTAACATCCCCAAGGATGAAGTGTGTCCGAAGAAGGTGGTGGAATGGGTGCTCCTTGCCAACCAGTGGCCGTGCTGTCTGAGCTGGCTCTTGCAGTGCATCGAGGACCAGGAGCAGAGGAGCCGAATGGGCAGCTGCCATGGAAGCCCGCTCCGCCCCGACATGTCTCTGTGGGAGGTCTACGAGAAGTACATGGAAGAGCTGGACATGCTGAAAGGCCAGATGGAAAAGCTGCTGGAACTGGACCAGGATCCCGAGCTGTTCCACACTTTCCTGTGCGGCAGGTTTCGGGTGGAGGAGGCCCTCTTCTACCTCCCCTTCACGGTCAATTTGGACCCATCCCTGAAAAGACAGATGGAGCTGCAACGTGGCAGCCACAGACTGAAACGGACAAAGAAATTCGACAAGCTCAGCGCCTGCACTCTGCTGGGTATGACGGTGGAGGATGTCTGCCGAGAGGTGGGTCACCCTTGGGTTTCCTTCCTTCGAGCAGGGCCAGCTGTCGATAGAATGTCCATGCCTCTTCATCGCAAGAAGAATGTCATTCATGTGACAGCAGCTGCCCACAGATGACGGCTACAGGCAGAGCCATCTTTGCAAATCGTGGGGCCCTGAATAATTGAGGGCCCTTCTGCAGGATTGCCTGGGCCTTTTCCCCTCATGCAGCTTCTGCTGGAGGTCTGGTCGTTCCTACTACCTCCCTACCCCAAGCAGGGCTCAGGAACTAGAGCAGAGTTGCAGATCCTCTCTGTTTGCTAGCTTGCTGCTGCTGCTGATTTGAACCCCATAGCTGATTTGAACCTAGGCCCTCTAGGAGTGTGTCTAAACTACATGGCTCTGTCGATGGAGCCATGTAGATGAGGCAGAGGGAAATGAAGCCGCGATTTAAATAATCGTGGCTTCATTTAAATTTAAATGGCTGCCGCGCTCTGCCGACCAGCTGATGATCAGCTGTTTGTCGGCAGATCGGGGCAGTCTGGACGCTTCCCCGTCGACGTGAAAGCCCTTTGTCGACCTCCCGGGTAAACCTCATCCCACGAGGCATCAGGGGGAGGTCGACAAAGGGCTTTCATGTCGACGGGAGCGTCCACACTGCCCCGATCTGCCGACAAACAGCTGATCATCAGCTGGTCGGCAGAGCGCGGCAGCCATTTAAATTTAAATGAAGCCGCGATTATTTAAATCGCGGCTTCATTTCCCTCTGCCGATCAGCCTCATCTACATGGCTCCGTCGACGGAGCCATGTAGTTTAGACACACCCCTAGAGGCCTCGACAGCTGGAGCCATGAAGGCAGCTGGCTCCCAGCTTAGGATGTAGAGCTCCCTTGTTCTTATCTCTGGCTGTAAGAGGTCCAATTGCCACACGAAGGGACAGTGAACCACACACACTAGGCGTGTGGATTACACTGCCAGCTGAGAGGAGCACGTGGGGGAGGGCGAAGGGAAAAGCCCTGCAGCAGACAGGACACAGCGTCCCCAGAGACGAACCGGCAGAGGCATATCCTCAGACATACAAGAACACATGGCTGCTGCATTGGGGAACTCAAAAATTTGGTGCCCAAATTTTCCGGTGCCCTATGCAGCTACATATTTCCCATGGGCCTAGGGACAGCCCTGACTATGGGCCCCAGAGCTGGGAGAAAACTGTCCCACATAACTGGTGCATAACTGGAGGGAGAGGAGCGAGAACTAGTGGGGGTAGGATGTTGAGGGGAACAGGCGGTGTGGGATGGGGGCTTTCGGGGAAGGCACAGTGTGGGTTTGAGGCCTCAGGAGTAGGGGGGGCACATGAGGGGGAATGGGCAGAGTGAGGATGAGGGGGAAAGGGTGATGTAGGGGGCAAGGCCACAGTCCGGGCTCTGCTAGTTCCCCCACTTTCTGCTGCTCCTGACTCTTGGTTTGCACAAAACATTTCTTCTTGGAACAACTCGGTTCCTTGCAGCTCTTTCCTCCAACCCCGAAGCCATTGGCTGGCTCTCCCCGGGTTCATCCTTTACGCTCTGAAGTGACTTGGGTCGGTTTTAAGACTGGGAGACCCGTAGCTGTCTGTTATGCACTCCAGAGAGAAGAGAGGCAAAAACATAAATACTCTTGCTGGAGGCCTGCAGCGTAATACCCCTTATCCAGAATAACACACAAGAACCCTGAGGCTATGTCTACACTGCTAGCTTTTGCCTGCAGAGAGCATGCTAATGAGTGCCAAGAAGTTGCTAACGAGTGCTTCATTAGCATACTCTCTGCCTGCAAAGGCCCGCAGTGTAGATATAGCCTTAGGTCGAGAGGCCCAACTCCACCCCCGTCAGGCTGACTGCATGCTTCCCTCCAGCCTACAAGCAGGGTCAGGAAACCTTCCCTCTTCATTTCAACACACCCCTCCAGTGGTCCCTGCATTGCTAGCTTTTGCCTGCAGAGAGCATGCTATTTCCCCTGCCGTGCCAACTTGCTCAGCGGTGCCCCTAACAGAATCCAAGCACACGGCAGTGGGGTGTGCAGGGTACCATACCTGGCCCCACAGCCGGCCGGCCCGCCTTGTTTGCTAGAATCTGAGCAAGCCCAGACAGGTTCCTCTCGGGAGCTATAGCGGACCCTTCCTAAAAACGTGTTTGGCGACCTGTTCAGTAGATGCACGGCACTAACGGGTGCTCCCACTTCTCTTCCAGATGGACACAATCGGCTTGAAGGAGGAAAACGTCCCTCTGTACAAACAGAGGCTGAGGGACCATAATCTCAACGGGCGCGTGCTGGTCTACAGTAACAACACTGAAATCAAAGAGGCCCTGCACATGAGTCTTGGCGAATGGACCCTCTTTAGCATCCATTTCCTTGGAGTGCTTCCCCCGGCGAATTTGGCCTCTTCTGTGGTGTCCCCCATCCCGTTCCACGTCAGGCCAGAGGCTCTGAAGAACATGGTTGCCTTAAGAGAGACTGTGGCGAGAGGGAGCAAGCTCTCTCTGAACAGCTCCAGGGAAGATCTTTGGGAAAAGAGATAACTCTGAATCCTGAACACAGAGGTGAAAGTGCCCTGGTGCGCAGCTCCAGCAAGAACTGCAAAGACCTGGGCTGCAATAGGACAGTACCTGTGAGAAACTGTAAAGTTACTTTCACGGCTGTTACCAGATTTGCCCAATACCCTGGGGTATGCTCATTTATCAGGGTTACCCTTATGGGACTGGGGGAAGGTTAACAGTTCTATCAGTGTGCTGTTGGTGCTTACTTGGGCTCTCATATGGAGCTGAATTCTCCCTGCTGCCAATTCCCCCTCCCACTGGAGCTCTCCTGCAGGAACTAGGTTCCTCAGGATGGGGTTCTTCCCACCTTAGCAACACACACAGACACTCACACCCGCTAATCAGAGCACGTCTGAGAGTACTGGGTACTCAGCACTCACAAGCTGACCCCCTCATATGTCCCTGGACTCAGCTGGCTGGGTTTCACAGCAATGCCACACTGCACCCTCATGTGCCTTTGGACTCCGTGGGCTGGATTAAACAGCACTTTAAGCTGCCATCCTCATAAGCCCCCAGGTTCAGCATCCCCTATCCCCACTTTCACACCACAGTCATTCACAGGTAAACCACACGATGAGCAAACCCCACAGGATTTTGGGCACTACAGGGATCTTTTGCTTGGGTACAAGAAGCGTTGTTGCAGAGCGAATGGGGAAGCCAAAACAACACCCCTTAAGGAAGAGTGAGCAAAAGAGAAAGAAAGAGAGAGAAGCAACCAGCTTAACAATGAAAGTGATTTATTTCTGAGTAGTGAATAGATATCAAACAGTTACAATATTAAATCTAACAATTACAATATTAAATCTAAATTGAAGCTGATTACACATGTTAGGTAACCATATAACAGTTTACACAGGGCAGGGTCAGGAGGCTATGCTTAGAGAGATAGTTGAGAGAGAGAAAGAGAAAGAGAGAGAGAGAGAGAGACCTCACCACTCCACGGAGCTTGCACTGATCGGGGTTCCCAGATGATGATGGTAGCCGGGGGTCCAGAGGGCAGGAGAAAAGCAGGACAGAGCCCCCAGCACGATCAGACAGGAGATGAAGAAGTCTCAATGGAACTGATGCAGTTTAAGTCCAGGTATCAGAACAGTTTTCTTGGGGCAAGGATAGGAGTTTTATAGAGATAGTTCAAAGAGAAAGAGGAGAGACACTAGAGACTGATCACACCTGGTTATGGGGGATGTTCCTTGAACGAGCTCACAATGCAACTTGGCAGTTTCAGTATTTTAGATGTCAATAGGATCGTTACTAGAATTGGTCTGATAATGACTAATTTGGGTGTGAGCAGGCCTAGGTTCATTAGCATCTGGAGCAGGGATTTCCCATCAGGCAGTGCTTCTCTGCTTTCGGTGTCCCATAGTTCAGTGCGGTTCCTGCCTTGGAAGAGCTGCTCTCCATTCTGTATGCTAATGAGATGTCCCTCTGTTCCATCTTTAATGTAAATGGGGCTGGGGTGTTTCCTTAATTGTATCACCCTTGTCTGAAGCAGTTTAGGTGTGTCTTCCCTGGCCTTTTCTTTGCTTTGTCTTTGATTCTAGCAGAGGCCTGAGGGAGGGGGATGGTTTTCCATGAGTATCACTCCCTGACTCCCCAAGAGCACAAGGCTGACAGGTGACCATGTTCTGGTTCCCCAATAATCACAGAGCTGGTGGGTAACAGGCCGCCTGTACAAAACCAGAAGCAAGATTGGGGCTTTCGCCCACAGTGTACCTCCCTGCGACTCCAGTGACATCGCACGGATGAATCATAGAATCCTAGAGTTGGAAAAGACCTCAGGAGTCATCAAGTCCAGCCCTCTGCCCAAGGCAGGACCAACCCCAACTCAATCATCCCAGCCAGGGCTTTGTCAAACCGAGACTTAAACACCTCTAGGGATGGAGACTCCACCACCTCCCTAGGGAACCCAGCCCATTGCTTCCCCACCCTCCTAGGGAAATAGTTTTTCCTAATGTCCAACCTAGACCTCCCCCGCTGTAACCTGAGACCACTGTTCCGTGTTCTGCCATCCCTCACTACTGAGAACAGCCTCTCTCCATCCTCTTCGGAACCTCCCTTCAGGAAGTTGAAGGCTGCTATCAAATCCCCCCTCACTCTTTGCTTCTGCAGGCTAAACAAACCCAAATCCCCCAGTTTCTCCTCATAGGTCATGTGCTCCATACCCCGAATCATTTTGGTCAAGCTCCCCTGGACCCCCTCCAATGCGTCCCCATCCTTCCTGTAGTTGGGGGCCCAGAACTGGACGCAATACTCCAGATGTGGCCTCACCAGAGCCGAATAAAGGGGAATAATCACTTCTCTGGATCTGCAGGCAATGCTCCTCCTAATGCCCCCTAATATGCCATTAGCCTTCTTGGCTACAAGGCCACCCTGTTGACTCATCTCCGGCTTCTCATCCACTGTAATCCCCAGGTCCTTTTCTGCTGAACTGCTGCTTAGCCAGTCGGTCCCCAGCCTGTAACAATGCTTGAAGCAATCAGATGACAAGAGAAGAATTAAGGATCCGGGGGGGGGGAGGAGGGGGGGACTGTACTGGGTCTGAGGGATTTGGGGCACATTCATGTCAACGGGGCTGGTGACAGACGTTGTCGGGCCCTGGGTAATGTATGGGAGGGGGTCGGCTCAAGACCCCCTCAAAGGGGCAAGGCTCTAGACCCCCTCAAAGGGGCAAAGCTAAAGGTAGGAGGGGCAAGGCGAGGGCCAATCAGGCCTTAGCGCCACCCACCCTGCACCAGACAGAGCTCTAGGATTGATTTCATTTGCCCGGGTCTCTGGCAGTGGCGGCTGCCATAATAGTCGATACAGTGACCCAGAGGCCTGGACCCTTTTAAATCATCAGCTCCCGGGACAACTGCCCCCTTTGCCTCTCCCCCTCCCCATCCGTGGCCCCTGTCTGTGGGGCTTCAGACCCTGGTGGTCAAAGTATTTTGGTCTGGTTAGTACAGCAGGGGACAGGGAGTTGGGACATACGGGTCCTATTCCTAGCGCTGCCACTGGCTTGCTGTGTTTTTGAACAAGCTGCTCCTCCTTTTTGGGACTCAGTTGCCTCTGTAGTAAGTTGCGGGTTGGTAACATAAAATCAGCAGGCCCGAATAAAGGCCGGTAACATAAAAACAGCAACAGGCCTGAAATCTAGGAAGCAAGACTTTGGCTCAGTGGAACCGCAGGCAGGAAAGAGAAATAGTATAAGCCAGATCAAGCATAAAGGTCCAGGCACAGGTACCAAGCACATTTATAGAATCCTAGGGCTGGAAGAGACCTCAGGAGTCAACAAAAAATCCTCATTAAAAAAAAATTGTTTGGTGTTCCTCGGTCTTAAAAAGTTTAAGAAACACTCGTCTAGACAGTACTGGGTCCTGCCATGAGGGCAGGGGACTGGACTCGACCTCTCAAGGTCCCTTCCTGCCGGCTACATGTGGCAATGAAACGGTAACTCGAACTAAGTCCTTAGTTCGAATTAACTGTTACTTCTCATTCTATAGCCGCGCGGCAGTTACTTCGGGCTAGTGGAATTTCAAAATGGCGACCGGACGGGAACATGCAAATAAAGCCTGGGCTATTTAAATCCCGGGCTTCATTTACAACTCCGGTTGCCGGCTTTGCCTACCTAGCTCAAATTAACGAGCTAATGTAGACATACCCTTATTGACTAATTGAGTAGTCGATGGAAATTCCACCAACTACTGGATTAGCTGATTAAGCGCAATTTAACATCCCTCGGTTGAGCTACCACATATGTTTTAGAAAGACATCCAATCTTTATGGCTTGTGTGTAGTTCAACGCATTAAATTCCAAGCAGGTTGCTGAAGTTTCTTTTTTTCATCATGATTGGCAATTTGACCAGCCTTATACAGTAATGGATCTTTACCATTCCTCTGATTTCTTTTGTTCCCGATATATTTAAACATTTCCTAATTATCCTTTATCATAGAATCATAGAATCATAGAATAATAGGACTGGAAGGGACCTCGAGAGGTCATCGAGTCCAGCCCCCCGCCCTCAAGGCAGGATCAAGCTCCGTCTACACCATCCCTGACAGATGTCTATCTAACCTGTTCTTAAATATCTCCAGAGAGGGAGATTCCACCACCTCCCTTGGCAATTTATTCCAATATTTGACCACCCTGACAGTTAGGAATTTTTTCCTAATGTCCAATCTAAACCTCCCCTGCTGCACTTTAAGCCCAAAGTTACTGGTTTATGTTACTGGTTATAGATTTTTTCCCCCAATTTTAGCTTCTCCTATCAACTGTTTGCTTTTTCATAACTCGCATCCTCCCTTTTTTCCCATTTGCTTTATATTTTTTTCTTGTGGTGTTTATGACAAAAACTAAAACATAGGACATAAACTTTGAGTCCTATTTATAGTACTTTAGGTTGGTTTAATGGAAAAATGGGTTGATACAGAGTAAATTGGAGTTCAAAATAACCCTTTCTCGGGCAATTTTTCTCTCGAAAGCCTCACCTTTTTCAGCCTCCTTCCACTAACTTCTGATTTTAAATGTCTGGATTGTTAGACATGTGCTCAGGAAACCTTACCTGTCACTAAACATAGATTTTGTTTGTGTTAATTATAGATATGAATGGTGCTAGTTAATCCCTGTTGTAAGATTCCAGTGGAGCCAAAGAAAGTAAACAAGTAACTAATTTGGGTCAATCTTTCTACTTGACAGTCCCTAGAAATCTACCGTTTCAACATTTCCTGGGAACAGAAACACAAGTTAGAACAGTGATAGAAATGTAGCCGTGTTAGTCTGGTGTAGCTGAAACGAAATACAGGACTATGTAGCACTTTAAAGACTAACAAGATGGTTTATTAGATGATGAGCTTTCGTGGGCCAGACCCACTTCCTCAGATCAAATAGTGGATCTGAGGAAGTGGGTCTGGCCCACGAAAGCTCATCATCTAATAAATCATCTTGTTAGTCTTTAAAGTGCTACACAGTCCTGTATTTTGTTACAAGTTAAAACACTCATTAATTTTGGCTTCATTCAGCTTTCCCTTCGAACAAATTAAAAACATAGTTGATAAGTGGCAAAGTTGGTGCATGGGAGTGAAGGACACGTTAGCTCATTATGCCTACACAGGGGGATGTCACACTGGTCTGACCAGTTCCAAGGACAGTTGGGCTGCCGTAGAAAGGGATGCAGAGCTGCTCTTCAGGAGCTCCATGGATTAGACCTATACTGCTGTTGAAGGAATTGGGGCTCTCAAATAAAAGAAGTCCCTTGCCTTAGAATCATAGAATCCCAGGGCTGGAAGAGACCTCAGGAGTCATCGAGTGCAGCCCCCTGCCCAAAAGCAGGACCAATCCCAACTCAATCATCCCAACCAGGTCTGTGTCAAACCAGGACTTAAAAACCTCTAGGGATGGAGATTCCACCATCTCCCTAGTTAGCCCATTCCAGTGCTTCCCCATTCTCTTAGGGAAAGAGTTTTTCCTAATATCCAACCTACACCTCCCCCACTGCACCTTGAGATCATCACTCCTCGTTCTGCCATCGTCACCACTGTGAACAGCCTCTGTCCATCCTCTTTGGAACCTTCCTTCAGATAGTTAAAGGCTGCTATCAAATCCCCCGTCATTCTTCTGCAGACTAAACAAGCCCAACTCCCTCAGCCTCTCCTAAGTCATGTGCTCCAGCCTCCTAATAATTTTTGTTGCCCTCCACTGGACCCTCTCCAATGCGTCCACATCCTTACTGTAGTGGGGGGCCCAGAACTGGACACAATACTCCAGACGTGGCCTCACCACATCCCAATAAAGGGGAATAATCACTTCCCTAGTTCTGCTGGCAATGTTCCTCCTAATGCACCCTAATATGCCATTAGCCTTCTTGGCTACAAGGTCCCACTGTTGACTCATATCCAGCTTCTCATCCACTGTAACCCCCAGGTCCTTTTCTGCAGAACTGCTACTTAGCCAGTCGGTCCCAGCCTATAACAATACTTGGGATTCTTCCATTCAAGTGCAGGACTCTGCACCTGTCCTTGTTGAACCTCATCAGATTTCTTTTGGCCCAATCCTCCAATATGTCTTGGACACTCTGCACCATATACCCTACCGTCCAATGAATCTACCTTTCCCCCTAGCTTAGTGACATAGGCAAACTTGCTGAGGGTGCAATCCATCCCCTCATCCAGTCATTAATAAAGATGTTGAACAAAACCGACCGTAGAACCGGTCTTTGAGGTACTCTGCTTGAAACTGACCGCCAGTCCGACATCGAGCTGTTGATCACTACCCATTGAGCCCAACAGTCTAGCCCGATTTCTATCCATCTTACAGTCCATTAATCCAATCCATACTTCCTTAACTTGCTGGCAAGAATAAGTCCAGGTATATCACATCCACTGAATTCCCCATGTCCACAGAGCCAGTTACCTCGTCATAGAAAGCAATCAGGTTCGTCAAGCATGACTTGCCCTTGGTGAATCCATGCTGACTGCTCCTGATCCCTTTCCTTATTCTAAGTGCTTCAAAATGGATTCCTTGAGGATCCCCTCCATGATTTTTCCGGGGAGTGAGGTGAGGCTGACCGGTCTGTAGTTCTGTGGATTGTCCTAAGGAACATCTTGGTACCATTTACCTCCCACAAATAAAGTACATACCGACCTATGTTCAGGACCAGGTCAAAGTTGACAGCATAACAGATAGTAAGTTGACAGTATGAAGACTAGGAAGTAAGCCCCCTTCTGCAAGGTAAGGGACGGTAACCAGGTAACAGGGGGTAGCAACCTGATACATCAGGAATGTATAAAAGTTCACCTCAAATGGTGTTCACCAGCTGACTGTGTGGGGGCACTGGATGGTGCTCAGTGGGTGTTAGGACATTGCCACGGCTTCCATAAATTGTAGCGGCGCAGCGCTGAGTCTGTTCGCTGGCAACTATTATTGCATGTTGTTACGCAAAAAATCTGCTTGGGCGATTTCGAATCTTATCTGGTTTGTGGTCTCTGGGGACTCTGGGCACGGAGACCACATCCAGCGATAGTGACTGGGCTCTGCAACTTTAGCGAAGAGCCAGGTGGCTTGTACCTCATGCAGTAGAGAAGGCTCCAGACTTACAAACCAGGTAACAGAACTTTTGCGTTCTCCTCCAGCAGCAGGCGCTCCGACACAGCTGGACTGAGTACAACACCTGCAAATAACCCAGTTAGTTAATGCAAGCATAAAGAGAGGCAGCCTGGCCAGATGCAACCATTCATTAACTTCCAGGCCAGAGAGGGCTACGGTAGTACACCTCATAGTAAACAATGTGCAGCGCCTCGCACACCTGCTCCACAACCGGCGTTCCTAGGCGCTACCCCAAGATAGGCTCATGCTTGCTCCAACCCCAGGGCTGCCGCTGGCAATACTGAGGCGTAACAGACAAACCCTAGTCTCGTATGGACCGCTCCATCTAAACCAGCGAAAGCCTGATGCAAACCTACACAATTGGCTGCCTCGTTCGCCCTGAGATGGGGACACCGTGCAAACGAGACTCTTGCACCTACAGCAGGGCCTTGTCGTGGTGAAAACGCCAACTCCCATTGACGTTCCATGGGAACTGAGCACCTCACTTTGTACCTTTCACCATCACGCCTCCCGTCCTTTGGCCAAGATCCATAAAGCTACATAAAACCCACCTGCAAGCAGCTTTATGGATCTAGGCCGAAGGACAGCGCTCATGTAACCCACACGCCTACTGGGTGGGTGTACTGTCCCAGCCAGTGGCACGGAGACCACGTCCAGAGACAGTGACTCGGCTCTGCAACTTTAGCGGAGAGCCAGGTGGCTTGTACCTCATGCAATAGAGGAGGCTCTAGACTTACAACCCAGGTAACAGAACTTTTGCCTTCTCCTCCAGCAGCAGATGCTCCTACACAGCTGGACTGGGTACAACACCTGCAAATAACCCATTTAGTTAATGCAAGCATAAAGAGAGGCAGCCTGGCCAGATGCAACCATTCATTAACTTCCAGGCCAGAGAGGGCCATTGTGATCTTCAGTATAGTCTGGCATCCTATGAAGTGCACACAGGCCCTTCTCTTCCACTTGTTTAAACAGAGGCACCCTGGGGCACCTTAAAGACTAACACATGTATTTGGGCATCCGCTTCCAGGGGTAAAAAACACTTGCACCTGCTTTTCCTCCGCAACAGCTGATGCCCAAATAAATCTTCAAGGTGCCACAGGACTCCTTGTTAGTAATGACTATTGGGGTTGCCCCTCTAAGGCTATGTCTACACTGCAGGCTTTTTGCACAAGAACAGCTGTTCTTGCGCAAAAACTTGCAGAGTGTCTACACTGCGTGCGTGTTTTTGCACAAGTATTACAGTACAGCATCAGCAAACAGGGCTTCTTCCGGAAGAGTTATTCCTCTCCCCACGAGGAATAAGCCCTCTTGCACAAGAGCTCTTCCAGAAGGTGGCAGTGTAGACAGGCAACATGAATTTCTTGCGCAAAAAACCCCTACGGCTAAAATGGCCATCAGAGCTTTCTTGTGCAAGAGAGCATCCGCACTGCCATGGATGCTCTTGTGCAAAAGCACATCTCTTCCGCAAAAGCACATGACAGTGTGGACGCGCTCGTATGGAAGACCTTTTGCACAAGAACTCTTCTGCAAAACAGTTCTTGGGCAAGAAGCCCACGTGTTTCAGAGGGGTAGCTGAGTGAGTCTGTAACAGGAAAAACTTAAAACACAACATATAGTCACCTTAAAGATTAACAAACCGTGTCGATGGGATCATGAGCTTTCCTGGGCATAGCCCACTTCTTCAGATGACTGGAGTGTTGTATGTCCAGAACCAAAATGAACAGGGGAGGAAAAAATGGGAGGGGCGAAAAAAGGAGGCAGGGGGTATGTAAATATCACAGGGAAAACCCAGCTGGTATGTAACAGGCACCACTGATAAGAGTTGTTGGGAATTTCCCAGGAACCGATCAGGGTTTCTTAGGAACAAGTTTAAAAATGGGTGAGAATCTGGGTGAACTGGGTGGATGCCTGGGTGAGGGTTGGGTCGAACAACGCAGGGAGGGAAAAGCAGCAGCGTGGGGCGTGAGGGCAGGTGAGCGCTGCGGTGAAAGCCACGTGCGCAGGCCGGGCCGGGCCCCTCTCTCCTCCAGCTGACTTGCAACTTCCACTGCCGGCCCACGTGGCCCTCGAAGGGCGGAGCTTCCCCTTTCCTGCGCCCGCCCCTGGGGCCCTCCAGCCAATGGGAAGCGAGGGCTAATGTTGCTGGTGTTTCAACATTCGGAGCCGGCTGGCACAGCTGCTGCCGCGGGCCCGGGAGCTGCGAGCAGGCAGGAGGCGGAGGTGAGGGGCGGGGGGCGGTGACTCCTGGCCCCCCAGCGCAGGGGGGTCCAGGTCCGGGTCCGTCCGGGGTTACCAGGCCGCGCACTCCCCTCGCTCTTGGAGGCGACGCTGGTGCCAGTGTCTGCTTCAATGCGACCCTACAATAACAAGCCCCAATCGGCCGAGTCGCTGCTTGTTTCACCTCGTGTCCCCCTGCGCTGCAGAAATCCCGCCTCTGCTGGGCCAGCCCCGAGACACGGGGTTGCCCCTGGATTGTAAGCAAGCTGCCCCCTTCTCCCCCATGCTCTCCATTCCCTGAGTATCAGTCCTGCCCCCGCAGCCTGCACAAATCTTCATCCTTTAGGACCAAATAGGAAGGGGAGGAGGCGAGGGATTATTTTCTTTATTCCCACCCCCCCAGGGGAAGGAGCTGTTCTCTGTGTCTGTGTTTACAAACCAAGGAACGTGTTTCTCCCTGGTTTGGGTTGGGGTTTTTTTTTTGCCTGTTTCTTGACAAGATTGATTGAAATGTTGGTCTGACTAGAGCAGTCCCCAAGTTTAGCGCCCTGCCCTGAAGCAGGACGAAGTCAACCAAGACCTACGGGTTTGTCTAACCCTGTCTAATTCTTTCTTCCCACCCATGCTTCCCCAGACGGGATCAGACAGGCTGTACACAGCGGGTGTTTAAGTCTAAGCTTGACAAAGCCCTGGCCGGGTTGATTTAGTTGGGATTGGTCCTGCCTAGAGCAGGGGGCTGGATTTGATGACCTTCTGAGGTCTCTTCCAGCTCTATGATTCTATGATTCCCTCCCCTTTCCTTCGCCATCATTAATATCCTTTTGCAGTGAGTTCCAGAGGTTGATTATACACTTCAAAATACGGCCGTTTTAACTAGAGCTGGAAGGAAGTTTTCAGAGGGGGTGTTTTTCCATTGGAAAACACTGATTTTAGTGACCTTTTGTTTGGAAGGGGAAAACTCCACCATTTCAGAACATTAAAATGTAGTTTTCCATTCCTGAAATGACTCTTCGTTTGGTCTCTTTAAAGTTTATCTTCCGTAATCCACCGTAATACATTTAAAAATAGTTAAAATCTAAACAAAATGTGAATTTATTTGCAGAACTGTGTGAGATCAGAAAAAAAAGTCAAAATCCTGGAATTTCTAGTCCCAGTTCAACCCTACTTTTAGCCACCTTGGTGCCAGGGATGTAAAATCTCATTTAATTAGCTAAAACCAGTTAAACAATATGTTGAACCAGTTAACCGATTAAATGGGACACGTAGAACGTGTTAAAGATGGACTTGGAGCAGCCCCAACACCTACCCCCGTGGCACACTGCTGTGACTGCTGAGCAACCCTACCCGTGGTGTGCCAGAGTGCCCTCTGCCTATGGCTGGTGGAGGGCTGCTCCAGCCCCCACTGGTTAACCATAACCGGCTTACTGGTTAACCATTCACTTCCGAACTTGGTGTCCCCACTGCTAACATTAGGACAGTGGTCCCCAACACGGTGCCCGCATTTGTATGCGCCCGCCAATTGCTCAGGGCTGGCCTGGCCCCGGGCACGTGGCGCATGTGCGGTGCCGGAGCTGGCCCCGGGCGCATGGTGCACAGTGAGCGCCGGCCCCGGGGGCGCCGCAGATTGGCTGCCGCGCTTTGGCCACGTAGTGCATGGGGGGAGCGCAGGCCCCGGGCGCGTGGCGCTTGCAGGGTGCGCCGGCCCCGGGCGCGCGGTGCTTGGGGGGAGATCGCCGGTCCCGGGCGCGCGGCGCTTGGCGGGGGGCCCGGCCCTGGGCGTGCGGTACTTGTGGGGGAGGGGGGGGGCGGCCCTGGGAATGTGTCTATGGGGGGGCCCCGCCCCCGGGTGCGCAATGGGGGGCTCCGCTCCAGGGCGCCCTGCGGGCAAACAGCCACACCCCTTGGCGCCCGGCAACCTCAAATGGTTGGGGACCACTGCATTAGGAGAAGCCATTGGCTGCCTCCCCTGCCCCGCCCCATTCCTTCTTTTACATTCCCCTGCTCCCATGGGGGTCACGCTGCCCCCCTTTGAGAGCTGATGCTGAAAAGTGCTGGGAAAGTTCGGGGCGATTATCTGCCTGACCCCGGTGAATAGGAGCTGGCAAAGGCCCTGAAGTGTGACAGACCCTGGAGCTGTGACCGGCCCTTTCACCCAGCAGGATGTGCCGAATGCCCCAGAGGACCAAGGGATGGTGGGCGTGGCACTTCAAGCACACCTTGATTTTCTTCTGTCAGGGCTGGGGCATCGGACCGTCCAGGCTGGGTTCCTGTGATTTCCCGCGCGTGCTGGGCGGATGGTTTCCTGTCCAGTGCAGATTGCTGCTGGTGCGGGACCTCTGCATATAAATGCTGGGTAAGTCCTGGTGGGTTTTTAATGGGCAGTGTCATGTGGTTTGGTAACTCAGGGTGCCCCTGTATAAAACTATGGTACGCCCACATCTTGAATACTGTGTACAGCTGTGGTCTCCTCACCTCAAAAAAGATATTTTGGCCTTGGAAAGGGTTCAGAAAAGGGCAACTAACATGATTAGGGGTTTGGAACGAGTCCCATATGAGGAGAGGTTAAAGCGATGGGACTTTTCAGTTTAGAAAAGAGGAGACTGAGGGGGGATATGATAGAGGTCTATAAAAACATGAGTGGTGTGGAGAGGGTGAATAAAGAAAAGTGATTTATTAGTTCCCATAATAGAAGAACTAGAGGACACCAAATGAAGTTAACGGGTAGCAGGTTTAAAACTAATAAAAGAAAGTTCTTCTTCACACAGGGTGTAGTCAACCTGTGGAACTCCTTGCCAGAGGAGACTGTGAAGGCTAGGACTATAACAGGATTTAAAGAGAAGCTAGATAATTTCACGGAGGTTAGGTCCATAAAAGGCCATTAGCCAGGAGATAGAAATAGTGTCCCTGGCCTCTGTTTGTGGAAGGCTGGAGAAGGATGGCAGGAGACAAATCGCTTGATCATTGTCTTTGGTCAACCCTCTTTGGGGCACCTGGTGCTGGCCACTGTCAGCAGACAGGCTACCCAGTACTGCCGTTCTTATGTTAGGGTTCTTGGTTGGGGCACAGGGCAGAGCCCATCGGTTCAGAGCTGCTAAGAGCAGAGTTATTTACACTTACGTCCCAGCCAGACTCCCTCGTATCCCCTAACACAGGGCTGGGGGGATCCTTTTTTGGGTCGGAGGCCACAGAGAAATCCGTCGGGCCTTGTAGGAGTTGGGCGGCAGGAGTGGAGCTTAGTGCCTACGGGGCCAAGGGAAACAGAGAGGGCACCATGTCCACAGAGCCAGGGTGGCATTTTCCCTAGGGCCTCCGGGGGTGTGTGGGGGGGGGAGTGTGTCTATGGTCTAGGAGCCAGGGCCCACCAAAGATGAATCCGACCCAGGCTCTGGTACATCTCTGCAGCGCTGCCGGCCGGTTCCCCCACCTCTTGGTCCTCAACCCAACTAGACCCGCTTCCCGACGGCTGGTTGCCCCCCGGCCAGCCCTGCTCCCTTCAGCCCCCTCCCAGCCAGCCCTGCTTCCCGGCGGCCGGTTCCCCCCCACCCCCTCTCTTCCAGCCAGTCCCTCCTCCCCCCCCCCCCGGCCCCTCCTGTTCGGTATTTTTTTTAAACCATCTGGTAACCCTAGCAGGTGGGGGTGAAAAGTGCATGGAAATGCCTGCACAGGCGCGTCTGGGAATGAGATGCTGCTCTAACATCTCCGCCTCTGTTCACTTCCAGCCCCTGCCTCGTGGCGCTGGCCCCCCCGTGGCCTGGGAGGGCTCCCCAGGCGCACCATGGCCCGGCATAGCAAGCTGCAGAAGCACGTCCTGAGCCTGTACAGGCAGTTCCTGCGCACCGGCCGGGAGAAGCCGGGATTCCTGCCTCGCATCCAGGCCGAGTTCCGGAAGAACGCCAGCATCCCCCGGGCCGACGTGATGCACATCGAGTATCTGCTCCGCCGTGGCCAGAGGCAGCTGGCGCAGCTCCGAGACGCGAACACCAAACAGATGGCCACCTTTGTCCAAGCCAAACCGGAGGAGCAGTGAACCCTGCTGGTTGGCGCAAGCGTCTGTCTTGTACTGGGACGGTTGGGGGTGAATTCACAGATCAGCCTTCCTGGTTCTCACATCCCTGTGCACCCCTCGTGTCCAAACACAGGTGCCTGGCTTGGCATTTGCTGAGCTAAGGTGTCTTTATTGGCAGCCAAGCTTTTAAACAGTTCAGGTGTGGATGGGTGATCTGGAGGAGATGCTCTTGTTTCCAGGACCTGGTACACAATTCATTCTACCCCTGCTGGCTCCTCTCTTCGGGTATGTCTACACTACAGCGCTAGTTCGAACTAAGCTAATTCGAACTAACGCGTCTAGAACTAAAAACTAGTTTTGCTAATTCGAACTAGCAAGTCCACATTGAGTGGACTCTGAACAGGGCTTAAGGATGGCCGGAAGCAGTGCCAGCAGGGCATCAGAGGAGGACTTAGAGCGTGGAGATGCAGTCTCAGGCTAGCCGAGGGCTGCGCTTAAAGGGTCCCGACCCCCACCCCGGACAGACAGTTCTAAGGGGTGCCCCGCTTGAAAACCAGTCCTGGCTTGGAGTGCCCGGAGTACCCACACTGGGCACATGACACCACTCGGCCATCAGCCCGGCTGCACTTGCCGCAGGCTGCCATCTGGGGAGAGGGGGTAATCGGGGGGCTGCAGGAGAGCTTCCACCCCCAGAAGCCTGCAGAGCCAGCCCAGTCCTCCCCATCGGGGGCTCGTACCCCATTCCTCCCTCACCTCCTTCCACTTACCCTTCCCTAGCCCCCCTTCTTCTTGATGTACAAAATAAAGATAACGTTTCTTCCAACATTGACTCTGTCTTTATTGAACAAAACTGGGGGAGACTGGGAAAAGGAGGTGGGAGAGGGGAAGATTAAGGCTGGGAGAGGGGAGGGCAACTAACATGATAAGGGGTTGGGAACAGGTCCCAGATGAAGAGAGGCTACAGAGACTGGGACTGTTCAGCTTAGAAAAGAGGAGACGGAGGGGGGACAGGATAGAGGTCTCTAAAAGCAGGGGTTGGGTGGAGAGGGTGCATTCAGAAAAGTTCTTCCTGAGTTCCCATAAAGAAGGACTAGAGGACACCAAAGGAAAGGACTGGGTAGCAGGCTTGAAACTAGTAAGAGAAAGTTGTTGTTCTTGACAAAGCAAATAGTTAACCGGTGGAACTCCTTGCTGCAGGAGGCTGTGAAGGCTACAACTAGAACAGAGTTGAAAGGGAAGTGAGATCAAGTCATGGAGGTTGGGTCCATGGAGTAGTCTTAGCCATGGGGTAGGAGTGGTGTCCCTGCCCAAAGTTTGTGGAAGGCTGGAGAGGGATGGCACGAGACAAATGGCTTGGTCACTGTCTTTGGTCCATCCCCTCCACGGTCCCTAGGGTTGGCCGCTGTCGGCAGACAGGCTACTGGGCTAGATGGACCTTTGGTCTGACCCAGGACGGCCATTGTAAGCTCAGGGCTCAGGGTCGGGGGTCTCAGTGGACCCCCTTGATTTTCATGCAAACCTGCTCCTGGGTGGCCAGGCTGGCAGCTCTCCTGCCCTAGATGGCCACTTTCCTGTGCCTAGTGCGGAGATCGTGGACGAGGTCCACGATGTCCGCACTAGCCCAGGAATGTACCCGCCACTTGTGGTCCCGGGCAAGCTTCCGGGAGCCGCCAGCCTGGTCCCGGGAAGAGGGGGTGGGCTGAGGGACATCGGGTGGGTGGCTCTGTGCCGTGCCAGGTGCAGGGTCTGCTGGCTGGGTGCTGGCAGGCTTGCACCTGGCACGGGCACCGTAGCCAGCCCGTGCCCCTTTAAGGGGTCCGGGGCCGGGAGGGGGGCATAGAGTTTCCCTGGTGTTGGCCAGAGTGGCCACCAGGGAAACCTGGGGAGGGCTAGCCTCCCACTCGTTCGAATTAAGGGGCTACACAGCCCTTAATTCGAACTAGTAAGTTCGAACTAGGCTTAAGCCTCGTAAAATGAGGTTTTCCTAGTTCGAACTAAGCGCTCCGCTAGTTCGATTCAAATTCGAACTAGCGGAGCGCTACTGTAGCGGCTATGAATGTTAGTTCGAACTAACGTCCGTTAGTTCGAATTAACATTGTAGTGTAGACATACCCTTCCATCCTTAGCCAAAGAGGAACAAGCCAGTTAGCCCAGGGAAATAAAAGAAAGGGAGAGCGGTGACGGAAAACCCTGTGTCTGTCATTTTTTCAAATGATCTATCTTGCCTAAAAGCCTGTCAGGGATTGGGCTCTGTTGCAGGAGGTGCTGGCGAAACACTCCGTGGATTTGGGTGCTACAATTCCTGAGTGTCTTCCGCCTTCCTGCCCCCTCTTCCCACCGAAGCGCTTTGGAAGGCTCACAAAGGACAGAGACTTGCCTTTTGAAAATCCGACTCCCCACCGGTGTCTCAAGACAGGCGGCTCTCTCTCGCCAAAAACGGAGGCAGCAGCGTGGGATGACAGGCAGCCAGGTCGCAAGGGGAGGTGCTTTTTAGACCAGTTCCCTCCTGGCACTCCGTACTGCTGCCTCTGTATCAGAGGCAGCAGCACAAGCTGGCAGCAGCCCTTGCCTGGGGGCTGGGTCTGAGCTTCTGGACCTGGTGCAAACTGGAACTGAGCGAGGCTGCCTGCCTGCCTGGCTCCTAACACACTGTAAATGCAGAGCCGCAGAGGGGGTAGGTCCCGCACCCAGCGCGAGCCAGGACTGAGACAGCTGGCCCCTGGGGACTATCGAAAAGTCAAGTAACCGATAAGAAATCATGAGGTTAATTGACTACTCAGTGAATATCTAACGTCCCTAATCCCTTTTCATAGTTCCCCTCTGGACTCTCTCTCCTAAAGCATGGCCCTGAGATCTGGACACAGTGCTCCAGCTGAGGCCTCCTCCGTGCCAAATAGCTAGGAGAGTGACCTCCCATGTCTGCCGTACGTCTCCTACCACGCCCCAGGGCTATGCCCTCTTACTGAAGGGCTTTGTGTCTGAGATCGCTTCTCTCCTAGGCTACGTCTACGCAACGAGTTTTTTTGGCAACAAATATGCTAACGAGGGACTCTATGACACGCAATGTCATTTGCATATTTTCTGCCGATCCGTTTTTGTGCTCGGGGTTTGTGCGCAAAACCAAGCCGTGTGGATGTTTACTTTTTGTGCAAAAAACCCCCTTTTCCCACAAGATCCCTATTTCTGCAAAAAGGCCGACCGATCTTGTGCAAAAAGGGGCTTTTGCCTAAAAAGAAAACATCCACATGGCTTGTTTTTGCGTGTTCTTGCGAAAAAACTTGTGGCGCGTCTACACTCTACGTGTGTTCTTGCAGAAGTAAATTTGCAGTAAAGCATCAGAGAACAGGGCTCCTTGCACAGGAGTTATTCCTCTCCCGACGATGACTAAGCCCCCTTTGTGCAAGAGCTGTTGTGCAAGAAGGCAGCGTGGACGGGCACCAGGGGCTTCTTGAGCAAGACACTTTTATGGCTAAAATGACCATCAGAGCTTTCTTGCACAAGAGAGCGTTCACACTGCCATGGACGCTCTTGTGCAAAAGCCTATGGCAGGGTGGAGGCACTCTTGCACGAGACCTTTTGCGCAAGAACTCCGGCGTGAAACAGCTCTCGTGCAAGAAGCCTGCAGTGTAGGGCAGGGAGCAGCCTATGAGGGAGGGGGAGGGACCCCTAGTAATGGCTCAAACTTCCCAGGGGGGTGGCCAGAGGCAGGACATTTGCCTGGCAGGGTGGGGGGGGGGCGGTGACCTCACAGGGGCTTTGGGCAGCCCTCAGCATATAAGGCAAAGGGCAGGTGGGGAGGTGGTGACCTCACAGAGGGACCCACATCTCAGGCTGATAAAAGCGGGGGGCGGGCCCAGGGGACTTTGGAGACCCCCGGTTGCTTTAGCTCTGGTGCGTCTCCTCCTCACGGTTCGTTCGCGTTCTGTGAGTTCCACATCCCGACACCTTTGTGACGAAGGTAAGAGCCCCCAGGGGTTGGATCCCGCCCGGGGCCGGCTGGGTTCAAGGCAGGCCCAGCCCTCGGTCAAGGGCCAGAAGGTGATTCCTCACCTGGGCTGCGTCCTTAGCGCCACTGGGGCTTTCTCCTGGTTGGTTTCCCTTTTCCTCCATCCCCCCACATTTCTGCTCTGTTCTTGCCTCCTCTGTGACCTTCCCTTGCTGCCTCCCCCAGCTTGGGACCCAACAGACTAGCTGAAGGACGGGGGGTGGTTTGCAGGAGCCGTGGGGTGGGGGATGCAGCCCCCATTGTGGGGACTGGGGAGGTGGGGCTGGAACAAGTCTATGCCGGTGTCTTTGGGGAGAACGCTCCACCCCCCACACCTTAGATTCTCCCCTGATTGGCCAAGAAGGGGCTGTTGATGGGCAGGAGACTCGTGGAATGAGGAGTAACGGTAGTTTGAACTAGGAAGCCTAGTTCGAACTACCTAGTTCGTGCCCCGTGTAGCCGCGCTGCACGGGGTTCGAACGAGCGGGGTTTTAAAAATGGCGGCTCCCCGCTTATGCAAATGAAGCCCGGGAAATTCAAATCCCGGGCTTCATTTGCAAGTGCGGTATGCCTACATTACCCTCCTAGTTCGAACTAGCGGGGTAGTGTAGACATACCCTCAGGTCCTTGCAGTGCCTGTGCAAGACCGAACCGATAAGCAAGGGGCCATTTGGGGGCTGGGGCAGTCGCTCTGGGGAGCTGGAACCCCTGGATTTCGTTCATCAGGCTGCGCCCCAAGCTCCCCTTTGCTCCCCTCATTTCCAGCATGGCCAAACGTTTTCGGCTGTGGTTCAAGAAAGCCCTGAAGATGGCCCCAGGGCCGGTGGGGAGCAGCTTCTCCGTCCCCGCGGGCGGGGAAGCTGGATCCCACCAGCTCGGGGCGACTCGCCCACCGGCCAGGCCCCCCCGGACCTGGCTCCAGAGGCGGCTGGGCAGGCGGGACCCAGCCCAGCGGGGGAGCCGGGTAGGGTGGCTCCGGGGCCTCCTCTGTGGAGAGAAACACCTGCCCCGGGAGCCCAGCCCCCATTACCACCAGGGGGCATCGCCCTGCCCGGCCCCCGGGGACCTGCCAGTCTCCGGGAGCCCCCAGCCCGTCGCTCCCCGCACCAGCCCCTGCAGCTGTGGGTCCAGGTCCGTCAGCAGCAGCGCCTGGGCCTCCAGCTGCAGCCGGGCCACCTCCCGCAGCCGCTCAGACCCAGGTGAGGGGCCGTGAACACGCTGGGCCCAGGGGCTCACCCAGTACCCCGGGGGGGCAGCCCCAGTGTCTGCCCCGCAGCCAGGGCAATGGATGGGGGGGGGGCTGCTTGGCTCTCTTGTTCCTGGTGGGGGCTCTGCTGAGGGCGTTGGCAGATGTGAGGGTGGCAGGGGGATGGGTCCCTGCGAGGGGCGTGTGGGGCCCAACCTGCCCTGGGTCCCTGACATGGGGGCGCGTGACCCCTGCTGGCCGCTGGAGTCACCCTGGTCCCTTCCCTCCCGCACAGAGCCCCCCTGCGCCTCGGCGGAGCTCTGCCAGGAGCGGGTGGACTCCCGGGTGGAGGAAGGGGCCATCTACGACATCGAAGAGCAGCTCCACACCCGGGACACGGTAGGAACCTTCTCCACACGGGGGGGACCCGAGATTGTCCGGCCCCTTCCCAGCACGTCCCCCCCCCCCCTCCGGGAGGGGCTTGTCCCTGGGGATCCCCCTGGGGCCCCTTCTCCTGCATGACCTGGACCCCCCAAGCTGGGGGCTCTTGTCATGCACCAGCTGGGCCCCCACAAGCCTGAGGCAGCAGTTGGGGGGGAGTGCGGGTGCTTAGACAACCAGCAGCTCCCACCTCCACTCCTGGGAGACCTGAGCCCTGCAGCTGTCCGTGGGGGGCAGGCAGGCCCCAGGCTCACAGACTCTCTCTGGGGTGCAGAGCCCAGCCGCCCTGCAGCGGTTCCTCTTGGCCATCCCCCTCGCCTGCCTCGCCGCCCTCCAAAGGGGCGAGGACACCCTGGCGCCGCGCTGCTGCAAGGACACCATGATGGCCAGGATCGTTGTAAGCGAGTCGCGGCAGCCAGGAGGAGGGAAGGGGATACGTGGGGTGGACGCGGGTCTGCCTGGGCCATGGCGGCGGGTGGGGGTGCTGGAAACGGGATGGGTGGAACCAGGAGGGCTGGAGGTGGACATGGGGAGGGTGGGTGGGGTGCTGGAGGAGGGAGGGACACAGAAATGGGGCAGGTCTGGGGTGCCGGACAGGAAGGGGGATTCGGGACAGGGAGGGGTCTCCCCGGGCCATGGGGGGCTGGAAGGGAGCCGAGCGGGCTGCTGGGGATGCGCCTGGGGAGCAGGGATGAGGAGGTTCAGAGGCTGGTCACCAGGGCAGGGAGGGGCAGGAGACGGCCTGGGGACAAGGATTGAGCTGGTCCCGGTTTGGGAGGGGGGTGCTGGGAGGGGCCCTGTGTCGGGCAGGGGGGCTACAGGGCAGCGGGAGGCAGTGGGGTTGGATCCTGCTGGGTGGGGGCGCTGGCCGTGTGAGCGTCTCTTGGGGGCCTCAGCCTCACGCCCCTTTGTCTACTTGGGTCTCCCAGGAGATCATGGAGGACTCGCCCCCCCCGCTGGTCTTGGCCGACTGCCTCAACGCCGCCTGCAGCCTCAGGTACCGACCCCCCCCCCCCCCCGCCGACTCCCCCCAGAGCAGATCCCCTGGCCAGGGAGTGGGAAAGTCTCTGTCTCCTGCTGCTGAATTAACAGTCTCTGCCCCTCTCTCCTGCCAGCACCTTGCAGCCTCCCCTGCGGGCCCAGCTCCTGAGCCCCCTGCTGACGGCGGCCGTGGGACAGACAGTGTCTGGGGACTGGCAGCAGGAGCCCATCCACACGCAGGTACGTCCCTCCGGGCCCTGCTCCCGGGCTGGGCTGGAGCTCCAGAGAGGGGGGGGGGGGGCAGAGGGAGGGAAGAAGCTGCAGGTTTGGATCCTTCCCTCCAGGGTTCCCGTTGCTCTCCCGGGGGGCCCGTCCCTTCCATGCCCAGCCTGGGCTCCTCCCTGCTCTGCGAGGCGGCTCAGACCCTGCTCAAGGCTGCACCCCGGAGCCAGCGGGTGGCCTGGATCCCCCAACCCCCCTCTGACCCAGGGCTCCCCCTTGTCTTGCAGCAGTTCATCCGGGCCCTTCCCTACGACCTCCAGGCCCTACTGGCGAGCCTCCTCGCCGAGTCCCCAGACACCGCCCGGCTGCAGCTCATAATGGAGGTGAGCCCCGTGGGGGGGACGGGGCCATTGTCCCTGCTTCCTCGGGGGGGGGCCGAGAGAGGAGCAGTGTCAGTGGCTGGGGGGGGCACAGTCCGAGAGGAGCCCCAGGCTCTGCCCAGAACCGGCACCTCCCTACGGGTCCTGACCTGCCTCTTTCCCCCCCAGCACCTGAGCCCGTGGCTGGAGTCCCGCCTGCCCCAGGAGCGAGCCAGGGCCCTTGGCAGCACCACGGCCCTGCTGGGAGTCGCCACCACCCTCCCGGGGTTTGACGTAAGTGACCTCGGAGCCGGGGGGTCTGGGGCTGCAGGGCGCGGGGCTGGGAGCGTCCCCGGGAGGCAGAGGCAGGGCTGGGAATGGGCCGGGAATGGGCCGCGTTCTCCTTTCCCCGGGGAGGGGCGACCCTGGGCCCTTCAGGGGGGCTCTTGAGGGACTGGGCCTGGGGACTGGGGAGTGGCCGTCAGTGGATCCCCTTGTTCCACCCCCGGAGTGACCCTTCAGTCGGGGCCATTGCTCAGGGTTGTCTCCTCGCAAGGCCGGCCCCGCCCCGCCCCGGGAGGTGTCTCTGTCCGTCCCCCGAGCTCAGACCCGCCTCGGCGGCCGTTTGCATGGGACGTGCAGCCCCAGGATGCTGAGGGACCCCCCCTCTTCTCTCCCCTCAGAACTCCGCCGACTGGCCGAGGATGGGTCACCACGTGGCCCAGCTGGGCCTTTTTATTTCGGACCCATCCGAAGACGTCAGCCGGCTGGCCCGGGAGGGGGTGCACAGCCTGTATCAACTCCTCCTGCACCACAGGGGTAAGGAACCCAGCCGGGACCTGGGCCCCAGGGACACCCTGAGGGTGCCGGCGGCGGGGGGAGGGGACCCAGCCCTTTTCCCCCAGACTGGCCCAAGGGGGGATGCGTCCCTCTGTGTTCCCCTTCTGCCCCCTGTGCCCCTCCATTTGCCCAGGGATGCCTGCAGGGACCCGTGGGAGGGGAAGGGCTCAGACCTGCCAGCAGAATGACCCTGTTGTGTCTCTTGCAGGCCTCAACATCCACCAGGCAGAGGACCTGTGGTGCAGACACTACTACAAAGAAAGATGGGTCCTGGCTCACGGCAACAGCGTGCGGGTGGGAGAGGTAAGGACGCGCTGCCAGGGCAGGGCAGGGCTCGGGGGTGGGGCTGGCTGGGGCCCTCGTGGGGGTAGGAGGGTCTTGGGGGCAGGAGGAAGCTGTGACCTGGGGCAGGGGTTGGGGTGCCGGGTGAGGAGAGCGTCTGGGTGCAGGGTCTGGAAGGGAGTTTGGGGGAGGAGGAAGCTGTTTTAGCCCCAGGAGTTGGGGCCGGGCTCTGGGCCGTCAGCTGAAACCTCCTGTGCTCTTGATTCCAGGTCTTTGGGCAGCTCTTCACAGCAGAGCAGGAGAATTGCTTTTTGGACAAGGCTCTGCTCGCTGCCCGCTCCCCCCTGCGGCGCCCCAGCCAGGCCGGGCTGGTCCTGGCCCACGCCCTGCATGGGCAGGCCCATCAGCTCCTGGAATACATAGTGAGCAGCCGGAGCAGATCAGGAGAGTGGGGCAGGGCCAGGGTCTCCTTCCCATCCCCTCAGGGAGTCCCCCGCCCCTTTCCTCAGGCTGCCCCCACCCCACGTCCCTGCTGGCAGAATCCCTCCTGCCCCTGCGAGCGTCCCTGGGGGTGGGGAAGGCTCTGAACACAGAAACTGTCCTAGGAGGCGGGAGGGGGCCGAGGTGTCAGGAGCTCTGGGGGGGGGGGGGGGTCAGGAGCTCACCCTGCGGGCCTGACGGGGGGTGACCAGAGAGCAGGGGGGAGGAGGGTGGAAATGCTGGGGGGCCAGTTCCCCTGAGTCCCCAGGGATGAATGTGACGGTTTCTGCTTCCCTTGCAGCAGGAAGACACCCAGTGAGAGCAGCAAGAGCTGAGGAGCCAGCAGCTGCGTCCCCCTCCCCCCAACCCTCCCAATTGTATTGAATTGTATTTACATTCTCATTAAACAATGTTTCAAAAAACATTTGGATAAGGCTTTGTCAATAATTTGTAATGGGGGGGCCATTTTGGCAACTGATCAAGGGCCACATTTCTACCGAGGGGTTTGGGGTCTGGGACGGGGCGGTTGGGTGCAGAAGGGAGCTTAGGGGTGGAGCCTGGATGCAGGGGGGGGGGTATGATCTGGGGCGGTGGATAGGGGTGCAGGGTCCAGGAGGGGGTATGGGTGCAGGGGAGGACTCTGGCCTGGGGGAGGGGCTCTAGAGGGGTGCAGGGTCAGGGAGGGAGCTGTGACCTGGGTGAAGGGGGAGCAGAAGGTTTGGGGGAGGGGGTGCGGGTGCCAGAGAGGAGTCTGGCCTGGGGGAGGGGTGTCGGGGGGGTGCAGGGTCAGGGAGGGAGCTGTGACCTGGGTGAAGGGGGAGCAGAGGGTTTGGGGGAGGGGGTGCGGGTGCCAGAGAGGAGTCTGGCCTGGGGGAGGGGTGTCGGGGGGTGCAGGGTCAGGGAGGGAGCTGTGATCTGAGGGAATGGGGGACGCAGGTTCAGGTGGTCGCCTGGGACAGGCAGTCGGGGAGGGGACGTGGGCGCCAGGGGCAGGCTCTGGCTGCGGAGGTGCCTACCTAGGCAGCTGCGTATGGGGGAGCCCGACTGTCACCTGAGGGGATGGGGGAGCTCAATTTTCAACTGTGGGGAATGGAGGAAATACTGTGGAGTGGAGGGAGCGAGATGGGGGGGGCTGAATTGTTCCCGGAGGGGAGATCTCCCTGGCTTGGGGGGGAGAGGCGTTTCCAGCAAAGCCCTCACATAAGAGGGGGACAGACGGGGGGAGGGAGAGGACGGGGATGGGCAGGGCAGGTGGAAATGGGGA
Organism: Pelodiscus sinensis; assembly: GCF_049634645.1. Lineage (NCBI taxonomy): Eukaryota > Metazoa > Chordata > Testudines > Trionychidae > Pelodiscus > Pelodiscus sinensis. The sequence continues at coordinate 46,221 of NW_027465948.1, read as the reverse complement.
GGGGCAGGAGAAGGGAAGGGGGAGGAGATGGAGGAGAGCCGGGGATAGGAGTGGGGGCGGGGGGATGAGGAGCAGGACAGAGGCAGGGCAGTGGTGGTGATGGCTGAGCGATGAGAACAGCTCGCAGGGAGCTTAAAGCCAGCAGATGCTTTTCGGCAGAGTTGCCATTTGCCCTGGCGGCTTTGCCAGAATAGCTGTGCCAGCGGGGGGGGGGGCGGGGGGGGGGGGCTTTTGCCACACACCCAAGCCAAGCCAGCTGTGGCGGCAAAGACTTGTGATGTAACCTAAGCCCTTGGCAAGGTCGGGATCAACCTGCTCTGACAATTTCTCGGACCGGCGGGTTGAGAAACAAGGATCGTGCAGGGAGATGGGGATGACTAGGAAGCGAATCCAGGTGTGGGGGGAATATCCTGGGTTGGAGGGTCAGTCGATACCCCCGCCTGCCACTGTCTGCCGGGGCTCTGCCCGCAAGATGGAACCAACAGCTGAGTTTGCTTTTCTGCCCCGTCGTGGGCACAAAAGGCCCAGAGCAGCCTCCTGCTATCTTGGAGGAAAGGGGCCAAAGTTCAGGAAGCAGGTGCCAGGCTGGGCTGGAATCCGCGAGCTCCGCTTTTGCTTTGCCCTTCCTGGAAGCTGGGCTGCAGGTGAGTGGCGGTTTCATCTCCGCTCTTGGGGTGTTTCTCGTGGGTTCCGAGTGTGGATCTGAGAGCGGCTGCGCAGGGGCAGTGTCATGAACGAGCTGTAAGCGTTACAGCCCCTTCTGCGCAGGCTGGCTCCAGCCTCCCGTCTGTCTCCAAGCCCTGGGGGAGAGGCGGGAGGCCAGCAGCATGGCCTAGTGGAGGGGGTAGGGGGTTGGGTGTAAGAACTCCCGGGTTCTAATCTAATGCCACCTAGTGACTAAGGCACAGAGTTGTGTGTTAGACCCTTGCTCCTCAATTCTGCGCTCACTCTCGCGCTGGTGACCTTGGAGAGGCCTTTCAGGTCTCCCTTTCCCTGTCCATCAAAGGCAGGCAAGTGCGATGTCATGCCCTGGAGCAAGTGCTTTGGGACGTGTCGCACAAGTGTGCCTGGCTCACAAGCGTGTCAGCACAGGTGTGTAAAAGCGTGACGAAGGCTTTGAGATCGATGCCGAAGGCTTGTGAGGCTGTGGCTGGCCAAGTGACAGGGAAATGAAAGGTCAGAGTTTGGTCAGTTAGATTTTATGGTAATAAACTGAGACGAAGCACTTTGGGCGTATATACGATAATGTCTTTCCAAGTGCGTTAGTTCAAGCCGTGTCCTAGGAGCCAAGAGGTGAGACAAACATGCTTGGTCCTGTCTCGGTGCAGGGGTGGACTAGATCAGTGCTTCTCGACCAGTGGTACGAGTCCCCTTAAAGGTACTCAAGAGATGTCTGGGGGACACGTCAACACAACTGAAATTTGGAGAAAACTGAATTTTAGTTTTCAGTTTGACAGCGCTTTATTCTTTTTGTACCTTTTACACCCAAAAATGCCATCGCCCGCCCGGCTACGATGCAGTTGTTTAAACAAATGTGTTGCAACGGTAGAAAAAAATTGTGTGTGTCTGAAAACTGTAGGTACTGGGGGTACTTACACATTTTTTTTTAAAGGGGGTACATTATAAAAAAAGTTTGCGAAACACTGGACCTATCATGGTCCCTTCCACTCAGACTTTTCTATGATTCTGTGACAGGGCTGGGCGATAATTTTCAGAAGGGGGCCACTTAATGGATTTTGGTATGGGGTCATAGGCCGGCTCCACCCACAGAAGGGGCGGAGCCTGAGGCAGAAGGGGCGGTGTTGTGGACTAGCTCACCCTCAGAGTTCTCCGTGGCTGAGGCTTTCAATTAAAAGCACAGAAAAGAGCTCACAGATTTGCCACTACTGGCAGCTGTCCAGCGTGGCTGCAGCTTTTTAAAGGGCTCGTGGCTCCTGCCCCTGCCGTAACCATGAGCCGTGAATCATTTAAAATCGGATCCTGCTGCCTGAGTCACCACTTAGAATTCGGCGGCATGGGCAGCAGGATCTAAACACAAAGTGGCCAGATCACACTGTTAGGTGGGTTGCATCTTACCCAGCCCTGTTCTCTGAGCTGGTTTGGAAACCTCCGTGTCCTCCTTATGGTCTGACAGCTGCAGTTTTACTGCCTGTCTCTCCTCTCATGGCCCAGCCTAGCCGCAGCTAATGGACTAACTCAGGTTAGTATCACCTGCCCTGTCTTGGTGACTCTTCACAGCTGAATGGCCTGTAAGGCATCATGCTGGTCTTCTGATCTCTTGGTGACTCCTCTGCGTTCTGTTTATTTCTTTCTCCCTAGCTGGCCGATCGAGTCAAACCCTGTCAGTGCGTGAAGGCCCCAGGAATTACGAGTGCGATGGTCTCCCATGTCCAAGGTAATCAGCTGGCTAGTAATGGATGGGCTGCTTGGTTATCAGGTTAGGCTGCACAAGCCAGGTCTATGGGACCCCATGGCCAGCTGGCACCTGGTTCACAGGGAGGCAGCTGTACTAATCTGAAAATGGCTGGAGGACACCACCATCATTAGGCTCCAGAGTTACAGCACTCACTCTTCTTGGAGCTACTTGTCCGAGGCAGGCAGCACAGCTTAGCAGCTCATTGGGACATCTTCTTTTTAGTTGTGAGATCTGGGCACTTTAGAATGGCTGTAGCAATTGAAAGCAAAGGCGCACAGCTATAGGCATGTAGTTTCCAGCTTTATTCACCTAGGTGGTTGATTCCAGGAAGCAAGGGTGTGTGTGTGGGGGGGAGGGGTCCTGTACAGAGGGTTCCCTGGCCCCTCTGCTTCCATGGCTGTGCAACTGCCACCAGGTGGATTAGAACCTGGGACTGTTGGAGCTTAGGGCAGGAGCTGCTACAGCTTGAGTTATAAGTCAGTTGCCTCTCAGCGTAGGCTGAAGAGCTCCCTTGTAATAATTGCTTGCTGGACGTGGTCTCAGTGCCACTCCATAGGATAGTGACCCACATCAGGTGGGTGGGTTACAGCTGCAGGCCTGCTCCCAGCATGCGGATCTGCTCTCTGGGCGGCGTCTATAACTCTGTGGCTGCAGCCCTGCTCCCAGGACTGGATCTGCTCTCTGCCCATAGGCGTGCGCAGCACATTTCATTAGGGTGTGCACCCAAAGAATGTTTTTAAATGTACTCTTTGACCCCCTTGACCCCCGTTAGCCACGCCCCTGACCCCCATTAGCCACGCCCCCTGACCCCCATTACCAAGCCTCTGGAGGTAACACTTTCAGGGCAATATGGACACATGACCAGAAATAAAAGGTGTCATGTGACCTCCCCCCCCCCAAGGACTTTTCCCACCATCCACTTACCAATAGGGATTAGTTTGGCCCTCACCAAACCCCCCTCATGCAACGATCCTGCAATTGCATTAACCCATGTGTGAGACATTAACTCGGGGGGTGGGGAGGCTGGGGGAAGTGTTCCGTCTAAGAGTTTCCTCCCATGAGCACAATACATTTTGTGTTGTGCACCAGTACTGAGTTTGTGGCTTGTTTGGATGTGTCAGGGTGGCACCCAAGTTATTCATAAATATCTTATGAACCACTTACCTTTCCCCTCTGCTGCCCTGTCTCCTTCCCTTCCTCCATCAGCTCCCCTGGTGCCTACTGCCCCCCCAACCCCTCACCCACCTCTGCTGTCCTGACTCCTGCCCTTCTCACTGCCCTCGGCCTTCCCGAGACCTGCCCCCTCCAGCAGCCTTTCTCTCCCCCCCTGTGCCCACTCCTCCAGTAGCCCCACTCTGACCATGTGAGCTACCCCTCCTCATCCCCTTTCCTAACACCTCCCTCTACACACCTGCCCTGCGTCTCTCCTCTGCTGCTGGTCCCTCCCCTGCAGGTGTCTGCCCTTCTGCTTCACCCCCCGGACTCCCTGGCACCTGCACCTTCCCTTACCCTTGCACCCTCTTGGTGCCTCCCCCTTCCCTCACTGCCCCTACCCACTTTGCCCACTCCCTCACCACCCTCTGCCCCCGTTCCCCTCATGCCCCTGTGCCTTTACACGTGCCTTGCTCCATCTCCGCCTTCCTCATGCCCACCCCTTCTTTCAAGCCTTCTCCCAGCACCTCCCCTTCTCCCCTCTAGCCCCCAAAGCCCTTCCCCTCTCCTCTCCTAGCATCATCCTGTCCCCCCCCCCCACTGACACCTCCCCTCCTGTCCTTTTCCTCATTGTCTCCACTTGGCCCCCGGGCATTTGTCTGTCTCCTACACCCTGACCCTTGGTGCCTTCCCCTTTCATCTCCTGACCTGCCGCAAACCCCCACCCCGCAGACTCAGGTTCCCAAAGTTCCGGCAGTCCCCATCACTTGGTGCCTGCGCCGGGTCTGACTCGTAGGGTTGCCAGGTAGACCCTCCCCCAAAAAAACGGACACACTTGATCCTGGGCAGGGGGGAGGGAGGAAGAGGGACTGGCTGGGGGGGGGGGCAGGAACTGGCTGGAAGGAAGAGGGGATGGGAAGCAGCTCTGGGGGGGAGGGGCCAGATCCTGACCCTGGCCCCCCCTTCTCCCTCCCCGAGGCCAGTCATGCTGCCCCTGACCCCCCCTTCCTCCCTGAGGCCAGTCGCACTGCCCCCGATCCTGACCCCGGCCTCCCCTTCTCCCTCCCCGAGGCCAGTCATGCTGCCTCTGACCCCCTTCCTCCCTGAGGCCAGTCGCACTGCCCCCGATCCTGACCCCGGCCTCCCCTTCTCCCTCCCCGAGGCCAGCCCTGCTCCCCAGCTCAGTGCGGGCCCCTGCTCTCTCCTTAGCTCAGTCCCACTCTGCTGACCCTGGCTCCCTCCTGGCTCCCTGCTCTGCCAGTCAGGCTGAACTGGGACTTTAGCCTCTCCCCGTTGTTCCTGGGGACTGTCAGTCTCAGGATTTTGATCTCTCATTTCCCCTGCCTTTCACTGTGTTTCAGTAAGGAGCTAGCGGCAATAATGCCTCTACTTTTTCCCCCACTCCTGTGCGGAATACATTTTGTTATGTGCACCAAGGCATGCACGGATGTGCACTGTTACGTCACGTGGAGTTTCACAGTATGGGAAGAAATCAGTGGAAATACAGAGAGCTTGAGTAGTTGCAAGTGTCCATTTTATTGCATAGCACGGAGCTAGCTAGAAAAAACCCAAACCAGCTGGGCTGACCCCCAGTGACCTAACGCAGTTACTATAACAACAAGATCTATGTCTACACCCAGTACACCACATGCACCACCACTAGAAACACATGCTACCGGCTAGCAAACTGGGCAGCATTTGAATGTCTCCTGGCTGGCCGCCCAAGAGCTCAGCTTGCAGGGAACACTGGCTAACCGTCCCCTTCCACCTGGAGAAGGGAGAGACAGGAAAGCAGCAACAGAGCATCTGCCTGGGGGAAGCCCGAATCCCATGCAGGAGTGGAGCCCTGTTCCTTGTTCCAGGCCCTTGCTAGAGTCCCCTCCCGTAGCTGCAGCTATGGCCGGCAGTTTTAAAAGTGGACTTACGCTGGCCCTGCAACCCGAGCGACTCTATCAGTGGGTGCTTATCACTCCATCACCTCGAGCTGTTTAACCAGCTTGTTTAACCAAGGAGGGAGGGAAAGGGAAACCTTTGGCCATTTGAGGGTTGCGTGCCAATGGAGGGAAAGGGGATGGATAAAAAGGGGCTGAGCACACGGTACTGCCTCTTTTTAAACCCAGGCCCAAAGATGTCCTGGAATTCTGGGCCACTGGCCTGAAGGAGATGGTCAAACTGCCTGGCAGCTGGACTTTTGGAGTCTTGTTATTCCTGGGCTCCTGGTAGCGATGGCTCCCATTCCAGGGGATTCCTGCCAGGTAGTTTACCTCAGACAGCAGCTTTTATTCCCCCGTGTCACTTCTCCCAGTATCTGAGACTTTGGTCATGGGGATCAAGCATTTAACATGATTCCAAGAGGAACCGGATGGTTCATCTAGCGAGCCAGGCTCACCGATATTTGAGTAGTTAATAAAAATCCCTAGTTGCTGTGTGTAGGTCTAAAAAGGGAAGGTTAGTATCATTAGTCTTATTTTACAGACAGGGAATAACCTCTCCAAAAAGCACCCTGTGGGAGAGGCAGGAATAGAACCCAGGTTTCCTGATACCATATTCAGGGGTTTGTTACCAGACTACATCCTGTACTAGAAAGGATGGGCCTGAAGTAAGGCCTGAGGCCTGAACCAAAGTAAGCAAGAGTTAGCTGAAGCGAAACAGGCAGGTCGTGTCAAAAGCAGACGGTTGCCTGAAAGTCTTGGGACTTAACCCTAACTGTCTTGCCTGGAAAGGTTGAAACCATAGACAAAAGGTCCTAGAAAGTCTCCAGGAATGCTAGAGAAGCAGGAAGCGAGTTGACAGGAGGCCAGGAAAGAAAATGGAAACAGAATTTGGGGTTTTGAATTGGAAGCAGTGATGTGCCTGTTGTTGTGTGATCATGCCTGGAAGATGTGAATTAAGCCAGGAACCTGGGCAAGCAGAATCCAGCGACTTTCTTGGCTAGGGAAAGACTAAATCTTGGAACAAGAGAGATGTGAGTAGAACAGGGAATTTTTAGTCAGACGCTACTAGGTTATTTTTTTTAGTTTGTTGGACTTCTTTTTGCTAAGCACATGTAACTATCCCCCTTTACCCTAGAACTCTTCAAACTGAATCCCAGGGAAGCGATTTTCTGTGTTTTAATCTTTCTTTTTTCAGTTTCTTTGTAACACCTAGCAACCAAGTAGATACGCTGGAGGGCAGTAGATATGCTGGAGGGCAGGGATAGGGTCCAGAGTGACCTAGACAGATTAGAGGATTGGGCCAAAAGAAATCTGATGAGGTTCAACAAGGACAAGTGCAGAGTCCTGCACTTGGGATGGAAGAATCCCGAGCATAGTTGCAGGCTGGGGACCGACTGGCTAAGTAGCAGTTCAGCAGAAAAGGACCTGGGGGTTACAGTGGATGAGAAGCTGGATATGAGTCAACAGTGTGACCTTGTAGGCAAGAAACCTAATGGCATATTAGGGTGCATTAGGAGGAGCATTGCCAGCAGATCCAGAGAAGTGATTATTCCCCTTCATTCGGCTCTGGTGAGGCCACATCTGGCGTATTGTGTCCAGTTCTGGGGCCCCCACTATAGAAAGGATGTGGACGCATTGGAGAGGGTCCAGCGGAGGGCGACCAAAATGATTAGGGGGCTGGAGCGCATGACCTATGAGGAGAGACTGAGGGATTTGGGTTTGTTTAGTCTGCAGAAGAGAAGAGCGAGGGGGGATTTGATAGCAGCCTTCAACTTCCTGAAGGGAGGTTCCAAAGAGGATGGAGAGAGGCTGTTCACAGTAGTGACGGATGGCAGAACAAGGAGCAATGGTCTCAAGTTACAATGGGGAAGGTCTAGGTTGGATATTAGGAAAAACTATTTCACTAGGAGGGTAGGGAAACACTGAGATGGGTTCCCTAGGGAGGTGGTGGAATCTGCATCCCTAGAGGTTTTTAAGTCTTGGCTTGACAAAGCCCTGGATGGGTTGATTTAGTTGGGATAGGTCCTGCCTTGGGCAGGGGCTGGACTTGATGACTCCTGAGGTCTCTTCCAGCTCTATGGTTCTATGATTCTAAGTAATGTTTCACCAAGTGTATTTGTTTTGTTAATAGACGTCACATTTTTAAAACCATGATCTGATTCCTGCATCCTAGAGGGCGGAAGGTTCTGTATGCACGTGCCTAAGACAGCAAGCCATACTTCTAGGAGAAATTACAGGTTTTCAAGCTCTCTCTGGAGGGAGTGTCAAGGACAAGGAAGGTACCCCACAGGAGGGAATTCTGAAATGCGCCTGTCTGGTTCTCAAAGGGGTTTGTGCATTTGGATGATGGCAGCAACACCAACACAAGCCTCCAGTGGCAGGGTATTTTAAAGTCTCTTGTGGGCCCCCACCTTCTGCACTTGGAGTGCCAGAGTGGGAAACAGCCTTGACATGACCCCTCTCCAATTTATCAACATCCATCTGGAATTCTGGTCACCAGAGCTGGGCACAGAACTCCAGCAGCAGAAGTTCAAGTGCCGAATAAAGAGGCTAAGTCGGTTCCCCACTCTGGCACTTGGAGTGCAGAAGGTGTGGGCCCAAAAGAGACCTTAAAATACCGTGTCTCTATGGGCTTCTGCTTCAAAACTCCCCAAGGTCACAGATTCCCTGAGCTTAGGAGGGTTGCTGCCTCTACCCAAGTGGAAAAAAACTTTTTCTTCTTGAACGCAGGAAGAAGTCACTTGGGAACGTATTCCAGAAGGGTACCCCAAACTCTTTTACACAAGAGCCAAAAGAAATCTGATGAGGTTCAACAAGGACAAGTGCGGAGTCCTGCACTTGGGACAGAAGAATCCCAAGCATTGTTACAGGCCTGGGACCAACCAGCTAAGTAGTAGTTCTGCAGAAAAGGACCTGGGGGTTACAGTGGATGAGAAGCTGGATATGAGTCAACAGTGTGCCCTTGTAGCCAAGAAGGCTAATGGCATATTAGGTTGCATTAGGAGGAGCATTGCCAGCAGATCTAGGGATGTGATTATTCCCCTTTATTTAGCACTTGGAAAGAAAAAAAGAAAAATGAAAACAAACTGTAATTTCTGATAGCTGTCCTCTTAGTCTTAGGCAGGTATACACAGACCTCCTATTACTTTCCAGGATACAAAATCAGATCATAGCCTTAAAATAGGTGATTATATTAAGAAAACAAAAAGGTATTCATTTGTAAAGCTGACTTGGCTGCTAGGAGTTATAGCGCAACTGAGAAAAGAACAGATTAAAACACAGACAATTGCATCCCTGGGATTCAGTTTAAAGTTATAGTGGGGAGAGGAGGGGATATGGATTTAGCACAGAGGAGTTTAACCAAACAACAAAACAAAAAAATAACCTGATCGCATCTAAATAAACATTCTCTATCTACTCAAGGATCCACACTTCCAAGGTCCAGTCCAATTCTAGGCCCAGGTATTCTTTTTTTTAGGCATGATGTCCCTGCCCAGTTCAATTCATCCCCCCCCTCATCCCCTTCCGCGGCTCCAGGATTAAACTCACAAAGAAAAACAGCAGACAGATTCCCTTTTAATGCAGATCTGAACTCTTTCTTCTCACTGGTGCTCCTGGCTCCCTGCCAACACTTTCTAGCTAGCTAGGTTTAACCCTTTAGTCACTGAATACTGGGATGTTCAGAAAAGAACAGTGGGCCTCCCATCCATCACAGAAGCGAGACAGCCTCTTTACTCCTGCTCAAGCGCTTCCTGTTTATACATCCCAGAATTACAATAGCTTTTTAAGCCCCAACGCCACAATGGGAGCTCATGTTCTGCTGATTACCCACCATGACCTCTACATCTCTTTTCCCCGCCCTGCAAGTCTGGCCCACAGAACCATGGGAAGTGGCATAGGCTAGCCTGGGCCAGGGCAAAGGAACACGTGGGCCTTTCTCTTCTCCATCTCTCCCTCTGCATTGCACAGCAGGGCGCAGGAGTGCCAGGGGGCTCTGTGGACGCTGTTTGGCTTAATGCCAGCGAAAGCAGGGTCTACAGGAGTACTTACGGGCTCCTAGTGTTAAGAGCTGTGATGTGGTTGCCTCAGCAGCGTGGCTCAGTGCTTCTGTTCTTGGAGCTCTGGTGTTATCAGTGGTCAGTGCAGGTAACGCAGCCTGCTCCTGCTGCAGATCTCGCTTTTATGCACAAAGACCGACCACAGGCACCGTCTGGTGACAGAGGCACTTGGCCAGGTTTATAGCCGTGTAGTCACAGATCTAGTGCCCTGGATTTGTGGTTACGCGTGCACCAACTCAAGTGCTCCAGGATGAGGAGCAATTCAGTCAGTAAGTCTCTGTTGTCCCTTCGGCCATGCAAAGGGGGTAAGGCCAGGCACCCCAATATTTATACCCTAAAATAAACTTGTCTGGTTTCGGACATTTGTTTGCTCCCTCCCCTTGTACCTAGTACCTTGAACCGAAAAATATTAGCAGAGACACTGTTGAGCATCCACTGAGGATGCGCTCGGTGAGGCTAATCTTCGTGTTTTACCTCATCCCCGTTGAAGGGTTCCAAACCAAGGAGGATATCTACTGCCTCGCTTTAGCGAAGGCCCTGTACACTGTGCCCACGCCAGTGACTGCTGGGTTTTATGCACCATGGGGACATTGCAAAAACCTGCTCTTACACAAAATCAAGGGTGAGTACTGCCCCGGGGAACGTAAGACGGGGAAGGAACCTTGTGGGGATGGGGATTAGTGGATGACAACTATCTCCAAAGAGCCAGAGCCACCCGTACTCATTTGCCGATTATGCAATCGCATAGGGGACCTGAAAATTTGGAGCAGCACTGGGTTTTCATGTCCACTCCACCCACCTGCCTCTTCCTATCCATGGTCTGTGGCTCTGCTTCCTCCAGCAGCAGAAGTTCTAGAAGATCTAGTTAATTTACAAGTGACAAAGTCTGCTCTAGCTACTGGCAGAACATCGACGACATAGTAATGAAGCCATTTAACAGGCATTTGCCAACCTCTGCTAAATGTTTGCTGAATTTACTGTGAGAGTCGACAGGACCTTAGTTTAAAATGTGTTTGTTTATTAGTGTGTGGATGAGGATTATAAAATCACATCGCTAAAAATTCAACATCCATCTGGGCTGCTGTTGGGCAGATGGGCACCAGTTTAATAGTACGGCGTAGGATCCCATCAATCCTAAGGATGGCTTTGCCAAGAGCTACCCATTCTTGATTGCTTCCCAGAAGGGAGGGATTGTGAAGCTGGAAGACCCTTCAGGAGGAGAGATTTAAGGCACTGCCAGGTACCTAACATATCTTCCTCTTTTATCTCAGAGAACATGGAAAACGAATCGAAGAAGAAAGACCAGGAGGAATTTCAGCGGACGCAGAAGATGCAGCGTGACAACACTGGCCGGGATCTACTCAAGCTCCTGTTACTCATGATCTTCTACCGGCCGGTCCTGACGGAGCAGCAGAAGTGGAGAAGGAACGTGAAACACGTCTTCATCCATTTCAGCGCCTGGGAGTACGCGGGCTGCGACCAGCTCTGGGCAGGCCTCATTACCACACTGTGCGACGGCATCGAAAGCCACTTTGGTCTCCTACCCATGAGCATTTACAGGACCATAGACAGGAAATGTAGCATCATCGAAAGACCAGGGGATCAGGAATGGGTTAGCAAGAAGTTCCTCTTCCTCCCGCTGTGGGTGGCTGTGATCCTTTTGATCATGGTAGCTATTGGGGTGGGTGGTCTCCTCCTAGTGTTTGGGATCCCCATCGGGGATGCCTCAGGAGACGCCATAGCTGTCGTGGAAGGCATTGGGGTGACGGCTGTCAGCGTCTCTGCAGCAGCTGCCATACGGCTCACTATCACAGTGGTACGAAACATTATCGTCACCCAGAAGAGCCAGCTGGAGAGACAGATGAACCAGACGGCTCTCAGCGCACAGCTGGGCTTCATGAGCTGCGTGAAAAGCGAAGTCAGGACAATCACTGGGTTCCTGCAGTACATGGAGATCTTCCAGCGGCGGAAGCTGCGGGTGGTGCTGGAGATCACCCACTTGGATACATGCAGCCCTGACAAGGTGGTGGGCGTCCTTGATGCCATGAACATTCTCCTCTCAGACGATGACGCCCCTTTCATCTCCATCCTGGCTGTTGACTCCAGCATCATTGTCGACTGCGTGGAAAGCTCCAAGTATATGAGAGGTATGGCCAACAACGGCTACGAGTTCTTAAACCGCATCGTCACCCTGCCCTTCTCTGTCCCTCGGATGGACTGCGACACCAAGCGGAGGCTGATCAGGAATATCATCGCGCGCAAGGAGCAGCTAGAGGCAGAGGTCGGCTTCCGGCAGGATGGCAAGATGGAAGCCAGCTCTGACTTCCTCAACATCTCTCGCTACCATTCGGCCAACCACGATGCCCAGAATCCAGTTGCAGAGGACAGCCAGATACCTCTCATGGTTGGAACCCCAGCGCTGGGAACCGGCAGCTGCGGGAAAGGTATCCGAGCCAAAGACCTCATTCAAGATGCTTTCGACTACCTCCTGGATGACGCCTTGAAGGAATTCATGACAGACAACGTGGTGCAGATGCGGCGCATCGTGAACACCGTCACCATCACCATCAGGCTGCTGGCGAGTAACATCCCCAAGGATGAAGTGTGTCCGAAGAAGGTGGTGGAATGGGTGCTCCTTGCCAACCAGTGGCCGTGCCGTCTGAGCTGGCTCTTGCAGTGCATCGAGGATGAGGAGCAGAGGAGCCGAATGGGCAGCTGCCATGGAAGCCCGCTCCGCCCCGACATGTCTCTGTGGGAGGTCTACGAGAAGTACATGGAAGAGCTGGACATGCTGAAAGGCCAGATGGAAAAGCTGCTGGAACTGGACCAGGATCCCGAGCTGTTCCACACTTTCCTGTGCGGCAGGTTTCGGGTGGAGGAGGCCCTCTTCTACCTCCCCTTCATGGTCAATTTGGACCCATCCCTGAAAAGACAGATGGAGCTGCAAAGTGGCAGCCACAGACTGAAACGGACAAAGAAATTCGACAAGCTCAGCACCTGCACTCTGCTGGGTATGACGGTGGAGGATGTCTGCCGAGAGGTGGGTCACCCTTGGGTTTCCTTCCTTCGAGCAGGGCCAGCTGTCGATAGAATGTCCATGCCTCTTCATCGCAAGAAGCATGTCATTCATGTGACAGCAGCTGCCCACAGATGACGGCTACAGGCAGAGCCATCTTTGCAAATCGTGGGGCCCTGAATAATTGAGGGCCCTTCTGCAGGATTGCCTGGGCCTTTTCCCCTCATGCAGCTTCTGCTGGAGGTCTGGTCGTTCCTACTACCTCCCTACCCCAAGCAGGGCTCAGGAACTAGAGCAGAGTTGCAGATCCTCTCTGCTTGCTAGCTTGCTGCTGCTGCTGATTTGAACCCCGTAGCAGATTTGAACCTAGGCCCTCTAGGAGTGTGTCTAAACTACATGGCTCCGTCGACGGAGCCATGTAGATGAGGCTGATCGGCAGAGGGAAATGAAGCTGCGATTTAAATAATCGTGGCTTCATTTAAATTTAAATGGCTGCCGCGCTCTGCCGACCAGCTGATGATCAGCTGTTTGTCGGCAGATCGGGGCAGTCTGGACGCTTCCCAGTCGACGTGAAAGCCCTTTGTCGACCTCCCCGGTAAACCTCATCCCACGAGGCATCAGGGGGAGGTCGACAAAGGGCTTTCATGTCGACGGGAGCGTCCACACTGCCCCGATCTGCCGACAAACAGCTGATCATCAGCTGGTCGGCAGAGCGCGGCAGCCATTTAAATTTAAATGAAGCCGCGATTATTTAAATCGCGGCTTCATTTCCCTCTGCCGATCAGCCTCATCTACATGGCTCCATCGATGGAGCCATGTAGTTTAGACACACCCCTAGAGGCCTCGACAGCTGGAGCCATGAAGGCAGCTGGCTCCCAGCTTAGGATGTAGAGCTCCCTTGTTCTTATCTCTGGCTGTAAGAGGTCCAATTGCCACACGAAGGGACAGTGAACCACACACACAGGGGGTATGTCTACACTAGAAAGTTAGTTCGAACTAACGGACGTTAGTTCGAACTAACTTTCCTATGCGCTACACTAGCGCTCCGCTAGTTCGAATTTGAATCGAACTAGCGGAGCGCTTAGTTCGAACTAGGTAAACCTCATTTTACGAGGACTAACGCCTAGTTCGAACTAGCTAGTTCGAACTAAGGGCTGTGTAGCCCTTTAGTTCGAACTAGTGGGAGGCTAGCCCTCCCCAGGTTTCCCTGGTGGCCACTCTGGCCAACACCAGGGAAACTCTATGCCCCCCTCCCGGCCCCGGACCCCTTAAAGGGGCACGGGCTGGCTACGGTGCCCGTGCCAGGTGCAAGCCTGCCAGCACCCAGCTAGCAGACCCTGCACCTGGCACGGCACAGAGCCACCCACCCGATGCCCCCCAGCCCACCCCCTCTTGCCGGGACCAGGCTGGCGGCTCCCAGGAGCTTGCCCTGGACCGCAAGAGGCGGGCACCTTCCTGGGCTAGTGCGGACATCGTGGACCTCGTCCACGATCTCCGCACTAGGCACAGGAAAGTGGCCGTCTAGGGCAGGAGAGCTGCCAGCCTGGCCACCCAGGAGCAGGTGTGCATGAAAATCAAGGGGGTCCACTGAGACCCCCGACACTGAGCCCTGAGCTTACAATGGCCGTACTGGGTCAGACCAAAGGTCCATCTAGCCCAGTAGCCTGTCTGCCAACAGCGGCCAACCCTAGGGACCCTGGAGGGGATGGACCGAAGACAATGACCAAGCCATTTGTCTCGTGCCATCCCTCTCCAGCCTTCCACAAACTTTGGGCAGGGATACCACTCCTACCCTCTGGCTAATAGGACTCCATGGACCCAACCTCCATCACTTTATCTCACTTCCCTTTCAACTCTGTTCTAGTTCTAGCCTTCACAGCCTCCTGCAGCAAGGAGTTCCACAGGTTAACTATTTGCTTTGTCAAGAACAACAACTTTCTCTTACTAGTTTCAAGCCTGCTACCCATTCCTTTCCTTTGGTGTCCTCTAGTCCTTCTTTATGGGAACTCAGGAAGAACTTTTCTGAATGCACCCTCTCCACCCAACCCCTGCTTTTAGAGACCTCTATCCTGTCCCCCCTCCGTCTCCTCTTTTCTAAGCTGAACAGTCCCAGTCTCTGTAGCCTCTCTTCATCTGGGACCTGTTCCCAACCCCTGATCATGTTAGTTGCCCTCCCCTCTCCCAGCCTTTCTCTTCCCCTCTCCCACCTCCTTTTCCCAGTCTCCCCCAGTTTTGTTCAATAAAGACAGAGTCAATGTTGGAAGAAACGTTATCTTTATTTTGTACATCAATAAGAAGGGGGGCTAGGGAAGGGCAAGTGGAAGGAGGTGAGGGAGGAATGGGGTACGAGCCCCCGATGGGGAGGACTGGGCTGGCTCTGCGGGCTTCTGGGGGTGGAAGCTCTCCTGCAGCCCCCCAATTACTCCCTCTCCCCAGATGGCAGCCTGCGGCAAGTGCAGCCGGGCTGATGGCCGAGTGGTGTGATGTGCCCAGTGTGGGCACTCAGGGCACTCCAAGCCAGAACTTCTTTGCAAGCGGGGCACCCCTTAGAACTGTGTGTCCGGGGTGGGGGTCGGGACCCTTTAAGCGCAGCCCTCGGCTAGCCTGAGACAGCATCTCCATGCTCTAAGTCCTCCTTTTATGCCCTGCCGGCACTGCTTCCGGCCATCATTAAGCCCTGTTCAGAGTCCACTCAATGTGGACTTACTAGTTCGAACTAGCAAAACGCTAGTTCGAACTAGTTTTTAGTTCTAGATGCGTTAGTTCGAACTAGCTTAGTTCGAATTAACTAATTCGAACTAAGTTAGTTCGAACTAGCGCTGTAGTGTAGACGTACCCTAGGTGTGTGGATTACACTGCCAGCTGAGAGGAGCACGTGGGGGAGGGCGAAGGGAAAAGCCCTGCAGCAGACAGGACACAGCGTCCCCAGAGACGAACCGGCAGAGGCATATCCTCAGACATACAAGAACACATGGCTGCTGCATTGGGGAACTCAAAAATTTGGTGCCCAAATTTTCCGGTGCCCTATGCAGCTACATATTTCCCATGGGCCTAGGGACAGCCCTGACTATGGGCCCCAGAGCTGGGAGAAAACTGTCCCACATAACTGGTGCATAACTGGAGGGAGAGGAGCGAGAACTAGTGGGGGTAGGATGTTGAGGGGAACAGGCGGTGTGGGATGGGGGCTTTCGGGGAAGGCACAGTGTGGGTTTGAGGCCTCAGGAGTAGGGGGGGCACATGAGGGGGAATGGGCAGAGTGAGGATGAGGGGGAAAGGGTGATGTAGGGGGCAAGGCCACAGTCCGGGCTCTGCTAGTTCCCCCACTTTCTGCTGCTCCTGACTCTTGGTTTGCACAAAAAATTTCTTCTTGGAACAACTCGGTTCCTTGGAGCTCTTTCCTCCAACCCCGAAGCCATTGGCTGGCTCTCCCCGGGTTCATCCTTTACGCTCTGAAGTGACTTGGGTCGGTTTTAAGACTGGGAGACCCGTAGCTGTCTGTTATGCACTCCAGAGAGAAGAGAGGCAAAAACATAAATACTCTTGCTGGAGGCCTGCAGCGTAATACCCCTTATCCAGAATAACACACAAGAACCCTGAGGCTATGTCTACACTGCTAGCTTTTGCCTGCAGAGAGCATGCTAATGAGTGCCAAGAAATTTCTAATGAGTGCTTCATTAGCATACTCTCTGCCTGCAAAGGCCCGCAGTGTAGATATAGCTTTAGGTCGAGAGGCCCAACTCCACCCCCGTCAGGCTGACTGCATGCTTCCCTCCAGCCTACAAGCAGGGTCAGGAAACCTTCCCTCTTCATTTCAACACACCCCTCCAGTGGTCCCTGCATTGCTAGCTTTTGCCTGCAGAGAGCATGCTATTTCCCCTGCCGTGCCAACTTGCTCAGCGGTGCCCCTAGCAGAATCCAAGCACACGGCAGTGGGGTGTGCCGGGTACCATACCTGGCCCCACAGCCGGCCGGCCCGCCTTGTTTGCTAGAATCTGAGCAAGCCCAGACAGGTTCCTCTCGGGAGCTATAGCGGACCCTTCCTAAAAACGTGTTTGGCGACATGTTCAGTAGATGCACGGCACTAACGGGTGCTCCCACTTCTCTTCCAGATGGACACAATCGGCTTGAAGGAGGAAAACGTCCCGCTGTACAAACAGAGGCTCAGGGACCATAATCTCAACGGGCGCGCGCTGGTCTACAGTGACAACACTGAAATCAAAGAGGCCCTGCACATGAGTCTTGGCGAATGGACCCTCTTTAGCATCCATTTCCTTGGAGTGTTTCCCCCGGCGAATTTGGCCTCTTCTGTGGTGTCCCCCGTCCCGTTCCACGTCAGGCCAGAGGCTCTGAAGAACATGGTTGCCTTAAGAGAGACTGTGGCGAGAGGGAGCAAGCTCTCTCTGAACAGCTCCAGGGAAGATCTTTGGGAAAAGAGATAACTCTGAATCCTGAACACAGAGGTGAAAGTGCCCTGGTGCGCAGCTCCAGCAAGAACTGCAGAGACCTGGGCTGCAATAGGACAGTACCTGTGAGAAACTGTAAAGTTACTTTCACGGCCGCCTGTACAAAACCAGAAGCAAGATCGGGGCTTTCGCCCACAATGTACCTCCCTGCGTCTCCAGTGACATCGCACGGATGAATCATAGAATCCTAGAGTTGGAAAAGACCTCAGGAGTCATCAAGTCCAGCCCCCTGCCCAAGGCAGGACCAACCCCAACTCAATCATCCCAGCCAGGGCTTTGTCAAACGGAGACTTAAACACCTCTAGGGATGGAGATTCCACCACCTCCCTAGGGAACCCAGCCCAGTGCTTCCCCACCCTCCTAGGGAAATAGTTTTTCTTAATATCCAACCTAGACCTCCCCCGCTGTAACCTGAGACCACTGTTCCGTGTTCTGCCATCCCTCACTACTGAGAACAGCCTCTCTCCATCCTCTTTGGAACCTCCCTTCAGGAAGTTGAAGGCTGCTATCAAATCCCCCCTCACTCTTTGCTTCTGCAGGCTAAACAAACCCAAATCCCCCAGTTTCTCCTCATAGGTCATGTGCTCCAGACCCCGAATCATTTTGGTCAAGCTCCCCTGGACCCCCTCCAATGCGTCCCCATCCTTCCTGTAGTTGGGGGCCCAGAACTGGACACAATACTCCAGATGTGGCCTCACCAGAGCCGAATAAAGGGGAATAATCACTTCTCTGGATCTGCAGGCAATGCTCCTCCTAATGCCCCCTAATATGCCATTAGCCTTCTTGGCTACAAGGCCACCCTGTTGACTCATCTCCGGCTTCTCATCCACTGGAATCCCCAGGTCCTTTTCTGCTGAACTGCTGCTTAGCCAGTCGGTCCCCAGCCTGTAACAATGCTTGAAGCAATCAGATGACAAGAGAAGAATTAAGGATCCGGGGGGGGGGGGGGAGGAGGGGGGGACTGTACTGGGTCTGAGGGATTTGGGGCACATTCATGTCAACGGGGCTGGTGACAGACGTTGTCGGGCCCTGGGTAATGTATGGGAGGGGGTCGGCTCAAGACCCCCTCAAAGGGGCAAGGCTCTAGACCCCCTCAAAGGGGCAAAGCTAAAGGTAGGAGGGGCAAGGCGAGGGCCAATCAGGCCTTAGCGCCACCTACCTTGCACCAGACAGAGCTCTAGGATTGATTTCATTTGCCCGGGTCTCTGGCAGTGGCGGCTGCCATAATAGTCGATACAGTGACCCAGAGGCCTGGACCCTTTTAAATCATCAGCTCCCGGGACAACTGCCCCCTTTGCCTCTCCCCCTCCCCATCCGTGGCCCCTGTCTGTGGGGCTTCAGACCCTGGTGGTCAAAGTATTTTGGTCTGGTTAGTACAGCAGGGGACAGGGAGTTGGGACATACGGGTCCTATTCCTAGCGCTGCCACTGGCTTGCTGTGTTTTTGAACAAGCTGCTCCTCCTTTTTGGGACTCAGTTGCCTCTGTAGTAAGTTGCGGGTTGGTAACATAAAATCAGCAGGCCCGAATAAAGGCCGGTAACATAAAAACAGCAACAGGCCTGAAATCTAGGAAGCAAGACTTTGGCTCAGTGGAACCGCAGGCAGGAAAGAGAAATAGTATAAGCCAGATCAAGCATAAAGGTCCAGGCACAGGTACCAAGCACATTTATAGAATCCTATAAATGGAAGAGACCTCAGGAGTCAACAAAAAATCCTCATTAAAAAAAAAAATTGTTTGGTGTTCCTCGGTCTTAAAAAGTTTAAGAAACACTCGTCTAGACAGTACTGGGTCCTGCCATGAGGGCAGGGGACTGGACTCGACCTCTCGAGGTCCCTTCCTGCCAGCTACATGTGGCAATGAAACGGTAATTCGAACTAAGTCCTTAGTTCGAATTAACTGTTACATCTCATTCTATAGCCGCGCGGCAGTTACTTCGGGCTAGTGGAATTTCAAAATGGCGACCGGACGGGAACATGCAAATAAAGCCTGGGCTATTTAAATCCCGGGCTTCATTTACAACTCCGGTTGCCTGCTTTGCCTACCTAGCTCAAATTAACGAGCTAATGTAGACATACCCTTATTGACTAATTGAGTAGTCGATGGAAATTCCACCAACTACTGGATTAGCTGATTAAGCGCAATTTAACATCCCTCGGTTGAGCTACCACATATGTTTTAGAAAGACATCCAATCTTTATGGCTTGTGTGTAGTTCAACGCATTAAATTCCAAGCAGGTTGCTGAAGTTTCTTTTTTTCATCATAATTGGCAATTTGACCAGCCTTATACAGTAATGGATCTTTACCATTCCTCTGATTTCTTTTGTTCCCGATATATTTAAACATTTCCTAATTATCCTTTATGTTACTGGTTATAGATTTTTTCCCCCAATTTTAGCTTCTCCTATCAACTGTTTGCTTTTTCATAACTCGCATCCTCCCTTTTTTCCCATTTGCTTTATATTTTTTTCTTGTGGTGTTTATGACAAAAACTAAAACATAGGACATAAACTTTGAGTCCTATTTATAGTACTTTAGGTTGGTTTAATGGAAAAATGGGTTGATACAGAGTAAATTGGAGTTCAAAATAACCCTTTCTCGGGCAATTTTTCTCTCGAAAGCCTCACCTTTTTCAGCCTCCTTCCACTAACTTCTGATTTTAAATGTCTGGATTGTTAGACATGTGCTCAGGAAACCTTACCTGTCACTAAACATAGATTTTGTTTGTGTTAATTATAGATATGAATGGAGCTAGTTAATCCCTGTTGTAAGATTCCAGTGGAGCCAAAGAAAGTAAACAAGTAACTAATTTGGGTCAATCTTTCTACTTGACAGTCCCTAGGAATCTACCGTTTCAACATTTCCTGGGAACAGAAACACAAGTTAGAACAGTGATAGAAATGTAGCCGTGTTAGTCTGGTGTAGCTGAAACGAAATACAGGACTATGTAGCACTTTAAAGACTAACAAGATGGTTTATTAGATGATGAGCTTTCGTGGGCCAGACCCACTTCCTCAGATCAAATAGTGGATCTGAGGAAGTGGGTCTGGCCCACGAAAGCTCATCATCTAATAAATCATCTTGTTAGTCTTTAAAGTGCTACACAGTCCTGTATTTTGTTACAAGTTAAAACACTCATTAATTTTGGCTTCATTCAGCTTTCCCTTCGAACAAATTAAAAACATAGTTGATAAGTGGCAAAGTTGGTGCATGGGAGTGAAGGACACGTTAGCTCATTATGCCTACACAGGGGGATGTCACACTGGTCTGACCAGTTCCAAGGACAGTTGGGCTGCCATAGAAAGGGATGCAGAGCTGCTCTTCAGGAGCTCCATGGATTAGACCTATACTGCTGTTGAAGGAATTGGGGATCTCAAATAAAAGAAGTCCCTTGCCTTAGAATCATAGAATCCCAGGGCTGGAAGAGACCTCAGGAGTCATCGAGTGCAGCCCCCTGCCCAAAAGCAGGACCAATCCCAACTCAATCATCCCAACCAGGTCTGTGTCAAACCAGGACTTAAAAACCTCTAGGGATGGAGATTCCACCATCTCCCTAGTTAGCCCATTCCAGTGCTTCCCCATTCTCTTAGGGAAAGAGTTTTTCCTAATATCCAACCTACACCTCCCCCACTGCACCTTGAGACCATCACTCCTCGTTCTGCCATCGTCACCACTGTGAACAGCCTCTCTCCATCCTCTTTGGAACCTCCCTTCAGATAGTTAAAGGCTGCTATCAAATCCCCCGTCATTCTTCTGCAGACTAAACAAGCCCAACTCCCTCAGCCTCTCCTAAGTCATGTGCTCCAGCCTCCTAATAATTTTTGTTGCCCTCCACTGGACCCTCTCCAATGCGTCCACATCCTTCCTGTAGTGGGGGGCCCAGAACTGGACACAATACTCCAGACGTGGCCTCACCACATCCCAATAAAGGGGAATAATCACTTCCCTAGATCTGCTGGCAATGTTCCTCCTAATGCACCCTAATATGCCATTAGCCTTCTTGGCTACAAGGGCACACTGTTGACTCATATCCAGCTTCTCATCCACTGTAACCCCCAGGTCCTTTTCCGCCAGTCCGACATCGAGCTGTTGATCACTACCCATTGAGCCCAACAGTCTAGCCCAATTTCTATCCATCTTACAGTCCATTAATCCAATCCATACTTCCTTAACTTGCTGGCAAGAATAAGTCCAGGTATATCACATCCACTGAATTCCCCATGTCCACAGAGCCAGTTACCTCGTCATAGAAAGCAATCAGGTTCGTCAAGTGTGACTTGCCCTTGGTGAATCCATGCTGACTGCTCCTGATCCCTTTCCTTATTCTAAGTGCTTCAAACTGGATTCCTTGAGGATCCCCTCCATGATTTTTCCGGGGAGTGAGGTGAGGCTGACCGGTCTGTAGTTCTGTGGATTGTCCTAAGGAACATCTTGGTACCATTTACCTCCCACAAATAAAGTACATACCGACCTATGTTCAGGACCAGGTCAAAGTTGACAGCATAACAGATAGTAAGTTGACAGTATGAAGACTAGGAAGTAAGCCCCCTTCTGCAAGGTAAGGGACGGTAACCAGGTAACAGGGGGTAGCAACCTGATACGTCAGGAATGTATAAAAGTTCACCTCAAATGGTGTTCACCAGCTGACTGTGTGGGGGCACTGGATGGTGCTCAGTGGGTGTTAGGACATTGCCACGGCTTCCATAAAGTGTAGCGGCGCAGCGCTGAGTCTGTTCGCTGGCAACTATTATTGCATGTTGTTACGCAAAAAATCTGCTTGGGCGATTTCGAATCTTATCTGGTTTGTGGTCTCTGGGGACTCTGGGCACGGAGACCACATCCAGCGATAGTGACTCAGCTCTGCAACTTTAGCGAAGAGCCAGGTGGCTTGTACCTCATGCAGTAGAGAAGGCTCCAGACTTACAAACCAGGTAACAGAACTTTTGCGTTCTCCTCCAGCAGCAGGCGCTCCGACACAGCTGGACTGAGTACAACACCTGCAAATAACCCAGTTAGTTAATGCAAGCATAAAGAGAGGCAGCCTGGCCAGATGTAACCATTCATTAACTTCCAGGCCAGAGAGGGCCATTGTGATCTTCAGTCTAGCCTGGCATCCTATGAGGTGCACACAGGCCCTTCTCTTCCACTTGTTTAAACAGAGGCACTCTGGGGCACCTTAAAGACTAACACGTGTATTTGGGCATCCGCTTCCAGGGGTAAAAAACACTTGGACCTGCTTTTCCTCCGCAACAGCTGATGCCCAAATAAATCTTCAAGGTGCCACAGGACTCCTTGTTAGTAATGACTGTTGGGGTTGCCCCTCTAAGGCTATGTCTACACTGCAGGCTTTTTGCACAAGAACAGCTGTTCTTGCGCAAAAACTTGCAGAGTGTCTACACTGCGTGCGTGTTTTTGCACAAGTATTACAGTACATCATCAGCAAACAGGGCTTCTTCCGGAAGAGTTATTCCTCTCCCCACGAGGAATAAGCCCTCTTGCACAAGAGCTCTTCCAGAAGGCGGCAGTGTAGACAGGCAACATGAATTTCTTGCGCAAAAAACCCCTACGGCTAAAATGGCCATCAGAGCTTTCTTGTGCAAGAGAGTGTCGACACTGCCATGGATGCTCTTGTGCAAAAGCACATCTCTTCTGCAAAAGCACATGGCAGTGTGGACGCGCTCGTATGGAAGACCTTTTGCACAAGAACTCTTCTGCAAAACAGTTCTTGTGCAAGAAGCCTGCAGTGTAGACAGAGCCCACGAGTTTCAGAGGGGTAGCTGAGTGAGTCTGTAACAGGAAAAACTTAAAACACAACATATAGTCACCTTAAAGATTAACAAACCGTGTCAATGGGATCATGAGCTTTCCTGGGCATAGCCCACTTCTTCAGACGACTGGAGTGTTGTATGTCCAGAACCAAAATGAACAGGGGAGGAAAAATGGGAGGGGCGAAAAAAGGAGGCAGGGGGTATGTAAATATCAAAGGGAAAACCCAGCTGGTATGTAACAGGCACCACTGATAAGAGTTGTTGGGAATTTCCCAGGAACCGATCGGGGTTTCTTAGGAACAAGTTTAAAAAGGGGTGAGAATCGGGGTGAACTGGGTGGATGCCTGGGTGAGGGTTGGGTCGAACAACGCAGGGAGGGAAAAGCAGGAGCGTGGGGCGTGAGGGCAGGTGAGCGCTGCGGTGAAAGCCACGTGCGCAGGCCGGGCCGGGCCCCTCTCTCCTCCAGCTGACTTGCAACTTCCACTGCCGGCCCACGTGGCCCTCGAAGGGCGGAGCTTCCCCTTTCCTGCGCCCGCCCCTGGGGCCCTCCAGCCAATGGGAAGCGAGGGCTAATGTTGCTGGTGTTTCAACATTCGGAGCCGGCTGGCACAGCTGCTGCCGCGGGCCCGGGAGCTGCGAGCAGGCAGGAGGCGGAGGTGAGGGGCGGGGGGCGGTGACTCCTGGCCCCCCAGCGCAGGGGGGTCCAGGTCCGGGTCCGTCCGGGGTTACCAGGCCGCGCACTCCCCTCGCTCTTGGAGGCGACGCTGGTGCCAGTGTCTGCTTCAATGTGACCCTACAATAACAAGCCCCAATCGGCCGAGTCGCTGCTTGTTTCACCTCGTGTCCCCCTGCGCTGCAGAAATCCCGCCTCTGCTGGGCCAGCCCCGAGACACGGGGTTGCCCCTGGATTGTAAGCAAGCTGCCCCCTTCTCCCCCATGCTCCCCATTCCCTGAATATCAGTCCTGCCCCCGCAGCCTGCACAAATCTTCATCCTTTAGGACCAAATAGGAAGGGGAGGGGGCGAGGGATTATTTTCTTTATTCCCACCCCCCCTAACGGAAGGAGCTGTTCTCTGTGTCTGTGTTTACAAACCAAGGAACGTGTTTCTCCCTGGTTTGGGTTGGGGGTTTTTTTTTGCCTGTTTCTTGACAAGATTGATTGAAATGTTGGTCTGACTAGAGTAGTCCCCAAGTTTAGCGCCCTGCCCTGAAGCAGGACGAAGTCAACCAAGACCTACGGGTTTGTCTAACCCTGTCTAATTCTTTCTTCCCACCCATGCTTCCCCAGAAGGGATCAGACAGGCTGTACACAGCGGGTGTTTAAGTCTCAGCTTGACAAAGCCCTGGCCGGGTTGATTTAGTTGGGATTGGTCCTGCCTAGAGCAGGGGGCTGGATTTGATGACCTTCTGAGGCCTCTTCCAGCTCTATGATTCTATGATTCCCTCCCCTTTCCTTCACCATCATTAATATCCTTTTGCAGTGAGTTCCAGAGGTTGATTATACACTTCAAAATACGTCCGTTTTAACTAGAGCTGGAAGGAAGTTTTCTGAGGGGATGTTTTTCCATTGGAAAACGCAGATTTTAGTGACCTTTTGTTTGGAAGGGGAAAACTCCACCATTTCAGAACATTAAAATGTAGTTTTCCATTCCTGAAATGACTCTTTGTTTGGTCTCTTTAAAGTTTATCTTCCGTAATCCACCGTACTACATTTAAAAAAAAAAGTCAAAATCTAAACAAAACGTGAATTTATTTGCAGAACTGTGTGTGATCAGGAAAAAAAAGTCAAAATCCTGGAATTTCTAGTCCCAGTTCAACCCTACTTTTAGCCACCTTGGTGCCAGGGATGTAAAATCTCATTTAATTAGCTAACCAGTTAAACAATATGTTGAACCAGTTAACCGATTAAATGGGACACGTAGGACGTGTTAAAGATGGGCTTGGAGCAGCCCACACACCTACCCCCTTGGCACACTGCTGTGACTGCTGAGCAACCCTCCCCGTGGCGTGCCAGAGTGCCCTCTGCCTATGGCTGGTGGAGGGCTGCTCCAGCCCCCTCTGGTTAACCATAACCGGCTTACTGGTTAACCATTCACTTCCGAACTTGGTGTCCCCACTGCTAACATTAGGACAGTGGTCCCCAACACGGTGCACAGTGAGCGCCGGCCCCGGGCGCGCCGCAGATTGGCTGCCCGCGCTATGGCCACGTGGCGCATGGAGGGAGCGCAGGCTCCGGGCGTGCGGCACTTGCAGGGTGCGCCAGCCCTGGGCGCACAGCGCTTGGAGAGCGCCGGCCCCGGGCGCACGGTGCTTGGGGGGGGGAGAGTGCCAGCGCTAGTGCTGGCCCCGGGCGCGTGGCGCTTGCAGGGTGCGCCAGCCCCGGGCACGCGGTTCTTGTGGGGAGAGCGCCGGTCCCGGGCGCGCGGCGCTTGGTGGGAGGCCCGGCCCTGGGCATGCGGTACTTGTGGGGGGGGGGGGGGGCGGCCCTGGGAATGTGTCTATGGGGGGGCCCCGCCCCCGGGTGCGCAATGGGGGCCTCCGCTCCAGGGCGCCCTGCGGGCAACGGCCACGCCCCTTGGCGCCCGGCAACCTCAAATGGTTGGGGACCACTGCATTAGGAGAAGCCATTGGCTGCCTCCCCTGCCCCGCCCCATTCCTTCTTTTACATTCCCCTGCCCCCCTTTGAGAGCTGATGCTGAAAAGTGCTGGGAAAGCTCGGGGCGATTATCTGCCTGACCCCGGTGAATAGGAGCTGCCAAAGGCCCAGAAGTGTGACAGACCCTGGAGCTGTGACCGGCCCTTTCACCCAGCAGGATGTGCCGAATGCCCCAGAGGACCAAGGGATGGTGGGCGTGGCACTTCAAGCACACCTTGATTTTCTTCTGTCAGGGCTGGGGCATCGGACCGTCCAGGCTGGGTTCCTGTGATTTCCCGCGCGTGCTGGGCGGATGGTTTCCTGTCCAGTGCAGATTGCTGCTGGTGCGGGACCTCTGCATATAAACGCTGGGTAAGTCCTGGTGGGTTTTTAATGGGCAGTGTCATGTGGTTTGGTAACTCAGGGTGCCCCTGTATAAAACTATGGTACGCCCACATCTTGAATACTGTGTACAGATGTGGTCTCCTCACCTCAAAACAGATATTTTGGCCTTGGAAAGGGTTCAGAAAAGGGCAACTAACATGATTAGGGGTTTGGAACGAGTCCCATATGAGGAGAGGTTAAAGCGATGGGACTTTTCAGTTTAGAAAAGAGGAGACTGAGGGGGGATATGATAGAGGTCTATAAAAACATGAGTGGTGTGGAGAGGGTGAATCAAGAAAAGTGATTTATTAGTTCCCATAATAGAAGAACTAGAGGACACCAAATGAAGTTAATGGGTAGCAGGTTTAAAACTAATAAAAGAAAGTTCTTCTTCACACAGGGTGTAGTCAACCTGTGGAACTCCTTGCCAGAGGAGACTGTGAAGGCTAGAACTATAACAGGATTTAAAGAGAAGCTAGATAATTTCACGGAGGTTAGGTCCATAAAAGGCCATTAGCCAGGAGATAGAAATAGTGTCCCTGGCCTCTGTTTGTGGAAGGCTGGAGAAGGATGGCAGGAGACAAATCGCTTGATCATTGTCTTTGGTCAACCCTCTTTGGGGCACCTGGTGCTGGCCACTGTCAGCAGACAGGCTACCCAGTACTGCCGTTCTTATGTTAGGGTTCTTGGTTGGGGCACAGGGCAGAGCCCATCGGTTCAGAGCTGCTAAGAGCAGAGTTATTTGCACTTACGTCCCAGCCAGACTCCCTCGTATCCCCTAACACAGGGCTGGGGGGATCCTTTTTTGGGTCGGGGGCCACAGAGAAATCCGTCGGGCCTTGTAGGAGTTGGGCGGCAGGAGTGGAGCTTAGTGCCTACGGGGCCAAGGGAAACAGAGAGGGCACCATGTCCACAGGGCCGGGGTGCCATTTTCCCTAGGGCCTCCAGGGGGGTGGGGGGGGGAGTGTGTCTATGGTCTAGGAGCCAGGGCCCACCAAAGATGAATCCGACCCAGGCTCTGGTACATCTCTGCAGCGCTGCCGGCCGGTTCCCCCACCTCTTGGTCCTCAACCCAACTAGACCCGCTTCCCGGCGGCTGGTTGCCCCCCGGCCAGCCCCGCTCCCTCCAGCCCCCTCCCAGCCAGCCCTGCTTCCCGGCGGCCGGTTCCCCCCCACCCCCTCTCTTCCAGCCAGTCCCGCCCCCCCCCCCCCGGCCCCTGCTGTTCGGTATTTTTTTTAAACCATCTGGTAACCCTAGCAGGTGGGGGTGAAAAGTGCACGGAAATGCCTGCACAGGCGCGTCTGGGAATGAGATGCTGCTCTAACATCTCCGCCTCTGTTCACTTCCAGCCCCTGCCTCGTGGCGCTGGCCCCCCCCGTGGCCTGGGAGGGCTCCCCAGGCGCACCATGGCCCGGCATAGCAAGCTGCAGAAGCACGTCCTGAGCCTGTACAGGCAGTTCCTGCGCACCGGCCGGGAGAAGCCGGGATTCCTGCCTCGCATCCAGGCCGAGTTCCGGAAGAACGCCAGCATCCCCCGGGCCGACGTGATGCACATCGAGTATCTGCTCCGCCGTGGCCAGAGGCAGCTGGCGCAGCTCCGAGACGCCAACACCAAACAGATGGGCACCTTTGTCCAAGCCAAACCGGAGGAGCAGTGACCCCTGCTGGTTGGCGCAAGCGTCTGTCTTGTACTGGGACGGTTGGGGGTGAATTCACAGATCAGCCTTCCTGGTTCTCACATCCCTGTGCACCCCTCGTGTCCAAACACAGGTGCCTGGCTTGGCATTTGCTGAGCTAAGGTGTCTTTATTGGCAGCCAAGCTTTTAAACAGTTCAGGTGTGGATGGGTGATCTGGAGGAGATGCTCTTGTTTCCAGGACCTGGTACACAATTCATTCTACCCCTGCTGGCTCCTCTCTTCGGGTATGTCTACACTACAGCGCTAGTTCGAACTAAGCTAATTCGAACTAACGCGTCTAGAACTAAAAACTAGTTTTGCTAATTCGAACTAGCAAGTCCACATTGAGTGGACTCTGAACAGGGCTTAAGGATGGCCGGAAGCAGTGCCAGCAGGGCATCAGAGAAGGACTTAGAGCGTGGAGATGCAGTCTCAGGCTAGCCGAGGGCTGCGCTTAAAGGGTCCCGACCCCCACCCCGGACAGACAGTTCTAAGGGGTGCCCCGCTTGAAAACCAGTCCTGGCTTGGAGTGCCCGGAGTACCCACACTGGGCACATCACACCACTCGGCCATCAGCCCGGCTGCACTTGCCGCAGGCTGCCATCTGGGGAGAGGGGGTAATCGGGGGGCTGCAGGAGAGCTTCCACCCCCAGAAGCCTGCAGAGCCAGCCCAGTCCTCCCCATCGGGGGCTCGTACCCCATTCCTCCCTCACCTCCTTCCACTTACCCTTCCCTAGCCCCCCTTCTTATTGATGTACAAAATAAAGATAACGTTTCTTCCAACATTGACTCTGTCTTTATTGAACAAAACTGGGGGAGACTGGGAAAAGGAGGTGGGAGTGGGGAAGATTAAGGCTGGGAGAGGGGAGGGCAACTAACATGATCAGGGGTTGGGAACAGGTCCCAGATGAAGAGAGGCTACAGAGACTGGGACTGTTCAGCTTAGAAAAGAGGAGACGGAGGGGGGACAGGATAGAGGTCTCTAAAAGCAGGGGTTGGGTGGAGAGGGTGCATTGAGAAAAGTTCTTCCTGAGTTCCCATAAAGAAGGACTAGAGGACACCAAAGGAAAGGACTGGGTAGCAGGCTTGAAACTAGTAAGAGAAAGTTGTTCTTCTTGACAAAGCAAATAGTTAACCGGTGGAACTCCTTGCTGCAGGAGGCTGTGAAGGCTACAACTAGAACAGAGTTGAAAGGGAAGTGAGATCAAGTCATGGAGGTTGGGTCCATGGAGTAGTCTTAGCCAGGGGGTAGGAGTGGTGTCCCTGCCCAAAGTTTGTGCAAGGCTGGAGAGGGATGGCACGAGACAAATGGCTTGGTCACTGTCTTTGGTCCATCCCCTCCACGGTCCCTAGGGTTGGCCGCTGTCGGCAGACAGGCTACTGGGCTAGATGGACCTTTGGTCTGACCCAGGACAGCCATTGTAAGCTCAGGGCTCAGGGTCGGGGGTCTCAGTGGACCCCCTTGATTTTCATGCAAACCTGCTCCTGGGTGGCCAGGCTGGCAGCTCTCCTGCCCTAGATGGCCACTTTCCTGTGCCTAGTGCGGAGATCGTGGACGAGGTCCACGATGTCCGCACTAGCCCAGGAATGTACCCGCCTCTTGCGGTCCTGGGCAAGCTTCCGGGAGCTGCCAGCCTGGTCCCGGGAAGAGGGGGTGGGCTGGGGGACATCGGGTGGGTGGCTCTGTGCCGTGCCAGGTGCAGGGTCTGCTGGCTGGGTGCTAGCACGCTTGCACCTGGCACGGGCACCGTAGCCAGCCCGTGCCCCTTTAAGGAGTCCGGGGCCGGGAGGGGGGCATAGAGTTTCCCTGGTGTTGGCCAGAGTGGCCACCAGGGAAACCTGGGGAGGGCTAGCCTCCCACTCGTTCGAATTAAGGGGCTACACAGCCCTTAATTCGAACTAGTAAGTTCGAACTAGGCTTAAGCCTCGTAAAATGAGGTTTTCCTAGTTCGAACTAAGCGCTCCGCTAGTTCGATTCAAATTCGAACTAGCGGAGCGCTAGTGTAGCGGCTATGAATGTTAGTTCGAACTAACGTCCGTTAGTTCGAACTAACATTGTAGTGTAGACATACCCTTCCATCCTTAGCCAAAGAGGAACAAGCCAGTTAGCCCAGGGAAATAAAAGAAAGGGAGAGCGGTGACGGAAAACCCTGTGTCTGTCATTTTTTCAAATGATCTATCTTGCCTAAAAGCCTGTCAGGGATTGGGCTCTGTTGCAGGAGGTGCTGGCGAAACACTCCGTGGATTTGGGTGCTACAATTCCTGAGTGTCGTCCGCCTTCCTGCCCCCTCCCCCCACCGAAGCGCTTTGGAAGGCTCACAAAGGACAGAGACCTGCCTTTTGAAAATCCGACTCCCCACCGGTGTCTCAAGACAGGCGGCTCTCTCTCGCCAAAAACGGAGGCAGCAGCGTGGGATGACAGGCAGCCAGGTCGCAAGGGGAGGTGCTTTTTAGACCAGTTCCCTCCTGGCACTCCGTACTGCTGCCTCTGTATCAGAGGCAGCAGCACAAGCTGGCAGCAGCCCTTGCCTGGGGGCTGGGTCTGAGCTTCTGGACCTGGTGCAAACTGGAACTGAGCCGGGCTGCCTGCCTGCCTGGCTCCTAACACACTGTAAATGCAGAGCCGCAGAGGGGGTAGGTCCCGCACCCAGCGCGAGCCAGGACTGAGACAGCTGGCCCCTGGGGACTATCGAAAAGTCAAGTAACCGATAAGAAATCATGAGGTTAATTGACTACTCAGTGAATATCTAACGTCCCTAATCCCTTTTCATAGTTCCCCTCTGGACTCTCTCTCCTAAAGCATGGCCCTGAGATCTGGACACAGTGCTCCAGCTGAGGCCTCCTCCGTGCCAAATAGCTAGGAGAGTGACCTCCCATGTCTGCCGTACGTCTCCTACCACGCCCCAGGGCTATGCCCTCTTACTGAAGGGCTTTGTGTCTGAGATCGCTTCTCTCCTAGGCTACGTCTACACAACGAGTTTTTTTGGCAACAAATATGCTAACGAGGGACTCTATGACACGCAATGTCATTTGCATATTTTCTGCCGATCCGTTTTTGTGCTCGGGGTTTGTGCGCAAAACCAAGCCGTGTGGATGTTTACTTTTTGTGCAAAAAACCCCCTTTTC
This sequence comes from Pelodiscus sinensis, assembly GCF_049634645.1. Lineage (NCBI taxonomy): Eukaryota > Metazoa > Chordata > Testudines > Trionychidae > Pelodiscus > Pelodiscus sinensis. The sequence goes on along the minus strand of NW_027465948.1, from coordinate 15,592 downwards.
CCACAAGATCCCTATGCCTGCAAAAAGGCCGACCGATCTTGTGCAAAAAGGGGCTTTTGCCTAAAAAGAAAACATCCACATGGCTTGTTTTTGCGTGTTCTTGCGAAAAAACTTGTGGCGCGTCTACACTCTACGTGTGTTCTTGCAGAAGTAAATTTGCAGTAAAGCATCAGAGAACAGGGCTCCTTGCACAGGAGTTATTCCTCTCCCGACGATGACTAAGCCCCCTTTGTGCAAGAGCTGTTGTGCAAGAAGGCAGCGTGGACGGGCACCAGGGGCTTCTTGAGCAAGACACTTTTATGGCTAAAATGACCATCAGAGCTTTCTTGCACAAGAGAGCGTTCACACTGCCATGGACGCTCTTGTGCAAAAGCCCATGGCAGGGTGGAGGCACTCTTGCACGAGACCTTTTGCGCAAGAACTCCGGCGTGAAACAGCTCTCGTGCAAGAAGCCTGCAGTGTAGGGCAGGGAGCAGCCTATGAGGGAGGGGGAGGGACCCCTAGTAATGGCTCAAACTTCCCAGGGGGGTGGCCAGAGGCAGGACATTTGCCTGGCAGGGGGGGGGGGGGGGGGCGGTGACCTCACAGGGGCTTTGGGCAGCCCTCAGCATATAAGGCAAAGGGCAGGTGGGGAGGTGGTGACCTCACAGAGGGACCCACATCTCAGGCTGATAAAAGCGGGGGGCGGGCCCAGGGGACTTTGGAGACCCCCGGTTGCTTTAGCTCTGGTGCGTCTCCTCCTCACGGTTCGTTCGCGTTCTGTGAGTTTCACATCCCGACACCTTTGTGACGAAGGTAAGAGCCCCCAGGGGTTGGATCCCGCCCGGGGCCGGCTGGGTTCCAGGCAGGCCCAGCCCTCGGTCAAGGGCCAGAAGGTGATTCCTCACCTGGGCTGCGTCCTTAGCGCCACTGGGGCTTTCTCCTGGTTGGTTTCCCTTTTCCTCCATCCCCCCACATTTCTGCTCTGTTCTTGCCTCCTCTGTGACCTTCCCTTGCTGCCTCCCCCAGCTTGGGACCCAACAGACTAGCTGAAGGACGGGGGGTGGTTTGCAGGAGCCGTGGGGTGGGGGATGCAGCCCCCATTGTGGGGACTGGGGAGGTGGGGCTGGAACAAGTCTATGCCGGTGTCTTTGGGGAGAACGCTCCACCCCCCACACCTTAGATTCTCCCCTGATTGGCCAAGAAGGGGCTGTTGATGGGCAGGAGACTCGTGGAATGAGGAGTAACGGTAGTTTGAACTAGGAAGCCTAGTTCGAACTACCTAGTTCGTGCCCCGTGTAGCCGCGCTGCACGGGGTTCGAACGAGCGGGGTTTTAAAAATGGCGGCTCCCCGCTTATGCAAATGAAGCCCGGGAAATTCAAATCCCGGGCTTCATTTGCAAGTGCGGTATGCCTACATTACCCTCCTAGTTCGAACTAGCGGGGTAGTGTAGACATACCCTCAGGTCCTTGCAGTGCCTGTGCAAGACCGAACCGATAAGCAAGGGGCCATTTGGGGGCTGGGGGCAGTCGCTCTGGGGAGCTGGAACCCCTGGATTTCGCTCTGCAGGCTGCGCCCCAAGCTCCCCTTTGCTCCCCTCATTTGCAGCATGGCCAAACGTTTTCGGCTGTGGTTCAAGAAAGCCCTGAAGATGGCCCCAGGGCCGGTGGGGAGCAGCTTCTCCGTCCCCGCGGGCGGGGAAGCTGGATCCCACCAGCTCGGGGCGACTCGCCCACCGGCCAGGCCCCCCCGGACCTGGCTCCAGAGGCGGCTGGGCAGGCGGGACCCAGCCCAGCGGGGGAGCCGGGTAGGGTGGCTCCGGGGCCTCCTCTGTGGAGAGAAACACCTGCCCCGGGAGCCCAGCCCCCATTACCACCAGGGGGCATCGCCCTGCCCGGCCCCCGGGGACCTGCCAGTCTCCGGGAGCCCCCAGCCCGTCGCTCCCCGCACCAGCCCCTGCAGCTGTGGGTCCAGATCCGTCAGCAGCAGCGCCTGGGCCTCCAGCTGCAGCCGGGCCACCTCCTGCAGCCGCTCAGACCCAGGTGAGGGGCCGTGAACACGCTGGGCCCAGGGGCTCACCCAGTACCCGGGGGGGGGGGGCGGGGAGGGGCAGCCCCAGTGTCTGCCCCGCAGCCAGGGCAATGGATGGGGGGAGGGCTGCTTGGCTCTCTTCTTCCTGGTGGGGGCTCTGCTGAGGGCGTTGGCAGATGTGAGGGTGGAAGGGGGATGGGTCCCTGCGAGGGGCGTGTGGGGCCCAACCTGCCCTGGGTCCCTGACATGGGGGCGCGTGACCCCTGCTGGCCGCTGGAGTCACCCTGGTCCCTTCCCTCCCGCACAGAGCCCCCCTGCGCCTCGGCGGAGCTCTGCCAGGAGCGGGTGGACTCCCGGGTGGAGGAAGGGGCCATCTATGACATCGAAGAGCAGCTCCACACCCGGGACACGGTAGGAACCTTCTCCACACGGGGGGGACCCGAGATTGTCCGGCCCCTTCCCAGCACGTCCCCCCCCCTCCGGGAGGGGCTTGTCCCTGGGGATCCCCCTGGGGCCCCTTCTCCTGCATGACCTGGGCCCCCCAAGCTGGGGGCTCTTGTCATGCACCAGCTGGGCCCCCACAAGCCTGAGGCAGCAGTTGGGGGGGGAGTGTGGGTGCTTGGACAACCAGCAGCTCCCACCTCCACTCCTGGGAGACCTGAGCCCTGCAGCTGTCCGTGGGGGGCAGGCAGGCCCCAGGCTCACAGACTCTCTCTGGGGTGCAGAGCCCAGCCGCCCTGCAGCGGTTCCTCTTGGCCATCCCCCTCGCCTGCCTCGCCGCCCTCCAAAGGGGCGAGGACACCCTGGCGCCGCGCTGCTGCAAGGACACCATGATGGCTGCACCCCGGAGCCAGCGGGTGGCCTGGATTCCCCAACCCCAACCCCCCTCTGACCCAGGGCTCCCCCTTGTCTTGCAGCAGTTCATCCGGGCCCTTCCCTATGACCTCCAGGCCCTACTGGCGAGCCTCCTCGCCGAGTCCCCAGACACCGCCCGGCTGCAGCTCATAATGGAGGTGAGCCCCGTGGGGGGGACGGGGCCATTGTCCCTGCTTCCTCGGGGGGAGGGGCCGAGAGAGGAGCAGTGTCAGTGGCTGGGGGGGGCACAGTCCGAGAGGAGCCCCAGGCTCTGCCCAGAACCGGCACCTCCCTACGGGTCCTGACCTGCCTCTTTCCCCCCCAGCACCTGAGCCCATGGCTGGAGTCCCGCCTGCCCCAGGAGCGAGCCAGGGCCCTTGGCAGCACCACGGCCCTGCTGGGAGTCGCCACCACCCTCCCGGGGTTTGACGTAAGTGACCTCGGAGCCGGGGGGTCTGGGGCTGCAGGGCGCGGGGCTGGGAGCGTCCCCGGGAGGCAGAGGCAGGGCCGGGAATGGGCCGGGAATGGGCCGCGTTCTCCTTTCCCCGGGGAGGGGCGACCCTGGGCCCTTCAGGGGGGCTCTTGAGGGACTGGGCCCCAGACTGGGGAGTGGCCGTCAGTGGATCCCCTTGTTCCACCCCCGGAGTGACCCTTCAGTCGGGGCCATTGCTCAGGGTTGTCTCCTTGCAAGGCCGGCCCCGCCCCGCCCCGGGAGGTGTCTCTGTCCGTCCCCCGAGCTCAGACCCGCCTCGGCGGCCGTTTGCATGGGACGTGCAGCCCCAGGATGCTGAGGGACCCCCCCTCTTCTCTCCCCTCAGAACTCCGCCGACTGGCCGAGGATGGGTCACCACGTGGCCCAGCTGGGCCTTTTTATTTCGGACCCATCCGAAGACGTCAGCCGGCTGGCCCGGGAGGGGGTGCACAGCCTGTATCAACTCCTCCTGCACCACAGGGGTAAGGAACCCAGCCGGGACCTGGGCCCCAGGGACACCCTGAGGGTGCCGGCGGCGGGGGGAGGGGACCCAGCCCTTTTCCCCCAGACTGGCCCAAGGGGGGATGCGTCCCTCTGTGTTCCCCTTCTGCCCCCTGTGCCCCTCCATTTGCCCAGGGATGCCTGCAGGGACCCGTGGGAGGGGAAGGGCTCAGACCTGCCAGCAGAATGACCCTGTTGTGTCTCTTGCAGGCCTCAACATCCACCAGGCAGAGGACCTGTGGTGCAGACACTACTACAAAGAAAGATGGGTCCTGGCTCACAGCAACAGCGTGAGGGTGGGAGAGGTAAGGACGCGCTGCCAGGGCAGGGCAGGGCTCGGGGATGGGGCTGGCTGGGGCCCTCGTGGGGGTAGGAGGGTCTTGGGGGCAGGAGGAAGCTGTGACCTGGGGCAGGGGTTGGGGTGCCGGGTGAGGAGAGCGTCTGGGTGCAGGGTCTGGAAGGGAGTTTGGGGGAGGAGGAAGCTGTTTTAGCCCCAGGAGTTGGGGCCGGGCTCTGGGCCGTCAGCTGAAACCTCCTGTGCTCTTGATTCCAGGTCTTTGGGAGGAAATACTGTGGAGTGGAGGGAGCGAGATGGGGGGGGCTGAATTGTTCCCGGAGGGGAGATCTCCCTTGCTTGGGGGGGGGGGGGGGCGTTTCCAGCAAAGCCCTCACATAAGAGGGGGACAGACGGGGGGAGGGAGAGGACGGGGATGGGCAGGGCAGGGCAGGTGGAAATGGGGAGGGGCAGGAGAAGGGAAGGGGGAGGAGATGGAGGAGAGCAGGGGATAGGAGTGGGGGCGGGGATGAGGAGCAGGACAGAGGCAGGGCAGTAGTGGTGATGGCTGGCGGCTTTGCCAGAATAGCTGTGCCGGGGGGGGGGGGGGGGGGGGCTTTTGCCACACACCCAAGCCAAGCCAGCTGTGGCGGCAAAGCCTTGTGATGTAACCTAAGCCCTTGGCAAGGTCGGGATCAACCTGCTCTGACAATTTCTCGGAGCGGCGGGATGAGAAACAAGGATCGTGCAGGGAGATGGGGATGACTAGGAAGCGAATCCAGGTGTGGGGGGAATATCCTGGGTGGAGGGTCAGTCGATACCCCCGCCTGCCACTGTCTGCCGGGGCTCTGCCCGCAAGATGGAACCAACAGCTGAGTTTGCTTTTCTGCCCCGTCGTGGGCACAAAAGGCCCAGAGCAGCCTCCTGCTATCTTGGAGGAAAGGGGCCAAAGTTCAGGAAGCAGGTGCCAGGCTGGGCTGGAATCCGCGAGCTCCGCTTTTGCTTTGCCCTTCCTGGAAGCTGGGCTGCAGGTGAGTGGAGGTTTCATCTCCGCTCTTGGGGTGTTTCTTGTGGGTTCCGAGTGTGGATCTGAGAGGGGCTGCGCAGTGGCAGTGTCATGAACGTGCTGTAAGCGTTACAGCCCCTTCTGCGCAGGCTGGCTCCAGCCTCCCGTCTGTCTCCAAGCCCTGGGGGAGAGGCAGGAGGCCAGCAGCATGGCCTAGTGGAGGGGGCAGGGGGTTGGGTGTAAGAACTCCCGGGTTTTAATCTAATGCCACCTAGTGACTAAGGCACAGAGTTGTGTGCTAGACCCTTGCTCCTCAATTCTGCGCTCACTCTCGCGCTGGTGACCTTGGAGAGGCCTTTCAGGTCTCCCTTTCCCTGTCCATCAAAGGCAGGCAAGTGCGATGTAATGCCCTGGAGCAAGTGCTTTGGGACGTGTCGCACAAGTGTGCCTGGCTCACAAGCGTGTCAGCACAGCTGTGTAAAAGCGTGACGAGGGCTTTGAGATCGATGCCGAAGGCGTGTGAGGCTGTAGCTGGCCAAGTGACAGGGAAATGAAAGGTCAGAGTTTGGTCAGTTAGATTTTATGGTAATACACTGAGACGAAGCACTTTGGGCGTATATACGATAATGTCTTTCCAAGTGCGTTAGTTCAAGCCGTGTCCTAGGAGCCAAGAGGTGAGACAAACATGCTTGGTCCTGTCTCGGTGCAGGGGTGGACTAGATCAGTGCTTCTCGACCAGTGGTACGAGTCCCCTTAAAGGTACTCAAGAGATGTCTGGGGGACACGTCAACACAACTGAAATTTGGAGAAAACTGAATTTTAGTTTTCAGTTTGACAGCGCTTTATTCTTTTTGTACCTTTTACACCCAAAAATGCCATCGCCCGCCCGGCTACGATTCAGTTGTTTAAACAAATGTGTTGCGACGGTAGAAAAAAATTGTGTGTGTCTGAAAACTGTAGGTACTGGGGGTACTTACACATTTTTTTTAAAGGGGGTACATTATAAAAAAAGTTTGCGAAACACTGGACCTATCATGGTCCCTTCCACTCAGACTTTTCTATGATTCTGTGACAGGGCTGGGCGATAATTTTCAGAAGGGGGCCACTTAATGGATTTTGGTATGGGGTCATAGGCTGGCTCCACCCACAGAAGGGGCGGAGCCTGAGGCAGAAGGGGCGGTGTTGTGGACTAGCCCACCCTCAGAGTTCTCCGTGGCTGAGGCTTTCAATTAAAAGCACAGAAAAGAGCTCACAGCTTTGCCACTACTGGCAGCTGTCCAGCGTGGCTACAGCTTTTTAAAGGGCTCGTGGCTCCTGCCCCTGCTGTAACCATGAGCCGTGAATCATTTAAAATCGGATCCTGCTGCCTGAGTCCCCACTTAGAATTCGGCGGCATGGGCAGCAGGATCTAAACAGAAAGCGGCCAGATCACAGTGTTTGGTAGGTTGCATCTTACCCAGCCCTGTTCTCTGAGCTGGTTTCGAAACCTCCGTGTCCTCCTTATGGTCTGACAGCTGCAGATTTACTGCCTGTCTCTCCTCTGGTGGCCCAGCCTAGCCGCAGCTAATGGACTAACTCAGGTTAGGTTAGCATCACCTGCCCTGTCTTGGTGACTCTTCACAGCTGAACGGCCTGTAAGGCATCATGCTGGTCTTCTGATCTCTTGGTGACTCCTCTGCCTTTTGTTTATTTCTTTCTCCCTAGCTGGCCGATCGAGTCAAACCCTGTCAGTGCGTGAAGGCCCCAGGAATTACAAATGCGATGGTCTCCCATGCCCAAGGTAATCGGCTGGCTAGTAATGGATGGGCTGCTTAGTTATCAGGTTAGGCTGCACAAGCCAGGTCTATGGGACCCCATGGCCAGCTGGCACCAGGTTCACAGGGAGGCAGCTGTACTAATCTGAAAATGGCTGGAAGACACCACCATCATTAGGCTCCAGAGTTACAGCACTCGCTCCTCGTCCGAGGCAGGCAGCACAGCTTAGCAGCTCATTGGGATGTCTCCTTTTTAGTTGTGAGATCTGGGCACTTTAGAATGGCTGTAGCTATTTAGCAAAGGTGCACAGCTATAGGCATGGGGGTTTCCAGCTTTATTCACCTAGGTGGCTGATTCCAGGAAGCAAGGGTGTGTGTGTGGAGGGGGAGGGGGGAGTCCTGTACAGAGGGTTCCCTGGCCCCTCTGCTTCCATGGCTGTGCAACTGCCACCAGGTGGATTAGAACCTGGGACTTTTGGAGCTTAGGGCAGGACCTGCTATAGCTTGAGTTATAAGTCAGTTGCCTCTCAGCATAGGCTGAAGAGCTCCCTTGTAATAATTGCTTGCTGGAAGTGGTCTCAGTGCCACTCCATAGGATAGTGACCCACATCAGGTGTGTGGGTTACAGCTGCAGGCCTGCTCCCAGCATGCGGATCTGCTCTCTGGGCGGCATCTATAACTCTGTGGCTGCAGCCCTGCTCCCAGGACTGGATCTGCTCTCTGCCCATAGGCGTGCGCAGCACATTTCATTAGGGTGTGCACCCAAAGAATGTTTTTAAATGTACTCTTTGACCCCCATTAGCCACACCCCCTGACCCCCATTAGCCACGCCCCCTGACCCCCATTAGCCACGCCCCCTGACTCCCATTAGCCACGCCTCTGGAGGTAACACTTTCAGGGCAATATGGACACATGACCAGAAATAAAAGGTGTCATGTGACCTCCCCCCCCCCCCCCAAGGACTTTTCCCACCATCCACTTACCAATAGGGATTAGTTTGGCCCTCACCAACCCCCCCCGTGCAACGATCCTGCAATTGCATTAACCCAATGTGTGAGACATTAACTCGGGGGGTGGGGAGGCTGGGGGAAGTGTTCCCTCTAAGAGTTTCCTCCCATGAGCACAATACATTTTGTGTTGTGCACCAGTACTGAGTTTGTGGCTTGTTTGGATGTGCCATGGTGGCACCCAAGTTATTCATAAATATCTTATGAACCACTTACCTGTCCCCTCTGCTGCCCTGTCTCCTTCCCTTCCTCCATCAGCTCCCCTGGTGCCTGCTGCCCCCCCAACCCCTCACCCACCTCTGCTGTCCTGACTCCTGCCCTTCTCACTGCCCTCGGCCTTCCCGAGACCTGCCCCCTCCAGCAGCCTTTCTCTCCCCCCCTGTGCCCACTCCTCCAGTAGCCCCACTCTGACCATGTGAGCTACCCCTCCTCATCCCCTTTCCTAACACCTCCCTCTACACACCTGCCCTGCGTCTCTCCTCTGCTGCTGGTCCCTCCCCTGCAGGTGTCTGCCCTTCTGCTTCACCCCCCGGACTCCCTGGCACCTGCACCTTCCCTTACCCTTGCACCCTCTTGGTGCCTCCCCCTTCCCTCACTGCCCCTACCCACTTTGCCCACTCCCTCACCACCCTCTGCCCCCGTTCCCCTCATGCCCCTGTGCCTTTACACGTGCCTTGCTCCATCTCCGCCTTCCTCATGCCCACCCCTTCTTTCAAGCTTTCTCCCAGCACCTCCCCTTCTCCCCTCTAGCCCCCAAAGCCCTTCCCCTCTCCTCTCCTAGCATCATCCTGTCCCCCCCCCCCCCCACTGACACCTCCCCTCCTGTCCTTTTCCTCATTGTCTCCACTTGGCCCCCGGGCATTTGTCTCTCTCCTACACCCTGTCCCTTGGTGCCTTCCCCTTTCATCTCCTGACCTGCCACAAACCCCCACCCCGCAGACTCAGGTTCCCAAAGTTCTGGCAGTCCCCATCACTTGGTGCCTGCGCCGGGTCTGACTCGTAGGGTTGCCAGGTAGACCCTCCCCCAAAAAAACGGACACACTTGATCCTGGGCAGGGGGGAGGGAGGAAGAGGGACTGGCTGAGGGGGGGGCAGGAACTGGTTGGAAGGAAGAGGGGATGGGAAGCAGCTCTGGGGGGGAGGGGCCAGATCCTGACCCTGGCCCCCCCTTCTCCCTCCCCGAGGCCAGTCATGCTGCCTCTGACCCCCCCCTTCCTCCCTGAGGCCAGTCGCACTGCCCCCAATCCTGACCCCGGCCTCCCCTTCTCCCTCCCCGAGGCCAGCCCTGCTCCCCAGCTCAGTGCGGGCCCCTGCTCTCTCCTTAGCTCAGTCCCACTCTGCCGACCCTGGCTCCCTCCTGGCTCCCTGCTCTGCCAGTCAGGCTGAACTGGGACTTTAGCCTCTCCCCGTTGTTCCTGGGGACTGTCAGTCTCAGGATCTTGATCTCTCATTTCCCCTGCCTTTCACTGAGTTTCAGTAAGGAGCTAGCAGCAATAATGCCTCTACTTTTTCCCCCACTCCTGTGCGGAATACATTTTGTTATGTGCACCAAGGCATGCACGGATGTGCACTGTTACGTCACGTGGAGTTTCACAGCATGGGAAGAAATCAGTGGAAATACAGAGAGCTTGAGTAGTTGCAAGTGTCCATTTTATTGCATAGCACGGAGCTAGCTAGAAAAAACCCAAACCAGCTGGGCTGACCCCCAGTGACCTAACGCAGTTACTATAACAACAAGATCTATGTCTACACCCAGTACACCACATGCACCACCACTAGAAACACATGCTACCGGCTAGCAAACTGGGCAGCATTTGAATGTCTCCTGGCTGGCCGCCCAAGAGCTCAGCTTGCAGGGAACACTGGCTAACCGTCCCCTTCCACCTGGAGAAGGGAGAGACAGGAAAGCAGCAACAGAGCATCTGCCTGGGGGAAGCCCGAATCCCATGCAGGAGTGGAGCCCTGTTCCTTGTTCCAGGCCCTTGCTAGAGTCCCCTCCCGTAGCTGCAGCTATGGCCGGCAGTTTTAAAAGCGGACTTACGCTGGCCCTGCAACCCGAGCGACTCTGTCAGTGGGTGCTTATCACTCCATCACCTCGAGCTGTTTAACCAGCTTGTTTAACCAAGGAGGGAGGGAAAGGGAAACCTTTGGCCATTTGAGGGTTGCGTGCCAATGGAGGGAAAGGGGATGGATAAAAAGGGGCTGAGCACACGGTACTGCCTCTTTTTAAACCCAGGCCCAAAGATGTCCTGGAATTCTGGGCCACTGGCCTGAAGGAGATGGTCAAACTGCCTGGCAGCTGGACTTTTGGAGTCTTGTTATTCCTGGGCTCCTGGTAGCGATGGCTCCCATTCCAGGGGATTCCTGCCAGGTAGTTTACAGCAGCAGCTTTTATTCCCCCGTGTCACTTCTCTTAGGCTGTGTCCAGACTCCATGCCTCCGTCGACGGAGGCATGTAGATTAGCCAGCTCGGAAGAGGGAAATGAAGCCGCGATTAAAATAATCGCGGCTTCATTTAAATTTAAATGGCTGCCCCGATCTGCCGATCAGCTGTTTGTCGGCAGATCGGGAGAGTCTGGACGCGATGCCCCGACAAAGAAGCCTTTCTTCATCGACACAGGTAAACCTGGTTTCACGAGGCTTACCTGTGTCGATGAAGAAAGGCTTCTTTGTCGGGGCATCGCGTCCAGACTCTCCCGATCTGCCGACAAACAGCTGATCGGCAGATCGGGGCAGCCATTTAAATTTAAATGAAGCCGCGATTATTTTAATCGCGGCTTCATTTCCCTCTTCCGATGTGGCTAATCTACATGCCTCCGTCGAAGGAGGCATGGAGTCTGGACACAGCCCCAGTATCTGAGACTTTGGTCATGGGGATCAAGCATTTAACATGATTCCAAGAGGAACCGGATGGTTCATCTAGCGAGCCAGGCTCACCGATATTTGAGTAGTTAATAAAAATCCCTAGTTGCTGTGTGTAGGTCTAAAAAGGGAAGGTTAGTATCATTAGTCTTATTTTACAGACAGGGAATAACCTCTCCAAAGAGCACCCTGTGGGAGAGGCAGGAATAGAACCCAGGTTTCCTGATACCACAGTCAGGGCTTTGTTACCAGGCTACATCCTGTACTAGAAAGGATGGGCCTGAAGCATGGGCCTGGTGTAAGGCCTGAGGCCTGAACCAAAGTAAGCAAGAGTTAGCTGAAGAGAAACAGGCAGGTCGTGTCAAAAGCAGACGGTTGCCTGAAAGTCTTGGGACTTAACCCTAACTGTCTTGCCTGGAAAGGTTGAAACCATAGACAAAAGGTCCTAGAAAGTCTCCAGGAATGCTAGAGAAGCAGGAAGCGAGTTGACAGGAGGCCAGGAAAGAAAATGGAAACAGAATTTGGGGTTTTGAATTGGAAGCAGTGATGTGCCTGTTGTGTGATCATGCCTGGAAGATGTGAATTAAGCCAGGAACCTGGGCAAGCAGAATCCAGCGACTTTCTTGGCTAGGGAAAGACTAAATCTTGGAACAAGAGAGATGTGAGTAGAACAGGGAAGTTTTAGTCAGATGCTACTAGGTTATTTTCTTTATTTTTTTAGTTTGTTGGACTTCTTTTTGCTAAGCACATGTAACTATCCCCCTTTACCCTAGAACTCTTCAAACTGAATCCCAGGGAAGCGATTTTCTGTGTTTTAATCTTTCTTTTTTCAGTTTCTTTGTAACACCTAGCAACCAAGTAGATACGCTGGAGGGCAGTAGATATGCTGGAGGGCAGGGATAGGGTCCAGAGTGACCTAGACAGATTAGAGGATTGGGCCAAAAGAAATCTGATGAGGTTCAACAAGGACAAGTGCAGAGTCCTGCACTTGGGATGGAAGAATCCCGAGCATAGTTCAGGCTGGGGACCGACTGGCTAAGTAGCAGTTCAGCAGAAAAGGACCTGGGGGTTACAGTGGATGAGAAGCTGGATATGAGTCAACAGTGTGACCTTGTAGCCAAGAAACCTAATGGCATATTAGGGTGCATTAGGAGGAGCATTGCCAGCAGATCCAGAGAAGTGATTATTCCCCTTCATTCGGCTCTGGTGAGGCCACATCTGGCGTATTGTGTCCAGTTCTGGGGCCCCCACTATAGAAAGGATGTGGACGCATTGGAGAGGGTCCAGCGGAGGGCGACCAAAATGATTAGGGGGCTGGAGCGCATGACCTATGAGGAGAGACTGAGGGATTTGGGTTTGTTTAGTCTGCAGAAGAGAAGAGCGAGGGGGGTTTGATAGCAGCCTTCAACTTCCTGAAGGGAGGTTCCAAAGAGGATGGAGAGAGGCTGTTCACAGTAGTGACGGATGGCAGAACAAGGAGAAATGGTCTCAAGTTACAATGGGGAAGGTCTAGGTTGGATATTAGGAAAAACTATTTCACTAGGAGGGTAGGGAAACACTGAGATGGGTTCCCTAGGGAGGTGGTGGAATCTGCATCCCTAGAGGTTTTTAAGTCTTGGCTTGACAAAGCCCTGGATGGATTGATTTAGTTGGGATAGGTCCTGCCTTGGGCAGGGGCTGGACTTGATGACTCCTGAGGTCTCTTCCAGCTCTATGGTTCTATGATTCTAAGTAATGTTTCACCAAGTGTATTTGTTTTGTTAATAGACGTCACATTTTTAAAACCATGATCTGATTCCTGCATCCTAGAGGGCGGAAGGTTCTGTATGCACGTGCCTAAGACAGCAAGCCATACTTCTAGGAGAAATTACAGGTTTTCAAGCTCTCTCTGGAGGGAGTGTCAAGGACAAGGAAGGTACCCCACAGGAGGGAATTCTGAAATGCGCCTGTCTGGTTCTCAAAGGGGTTTGTGCATTTGGATGATGACAGCAACACCAACACAAGCCTCCAGTGGCAGGGTATTTTAAAGTCTCTTGTGGGCCCCCACCTTCTGCACTTGGAGTGCCAGAGTGGGAAACAGCCTTGACATGACCCCTCTCCAATTTATCAACATCCATCTGGAATTCTGGTCACCAGAGCTGGGCACAGAACTCCAGCAGCAGAAGTTCAAGTGCCGAATAAAGAGGCTAAGTCGGTTCCCCACTCTGGCACTTGGAGTGCAGAAGGTGTGGGCCCAAAAGAGACCTTAAAATACCGTGTCTCTATGGGCTTCTGCTTCAAAACTCCCCAAGGTCACAGATTCCCTGAGCTTAGGAGGGTTGCTGCCTCTACCCAAGTGGAAAAAAACTTTTTCTTCTTGAACGCAGGAAGAAGTCACTTGGGAACGTATTCCAGAAGAGTACCCCAAACTCTTTTACACAAGAGCCAAAAGAAATCTTATGAGGTTCAACAAGGACAAGTGCGGAGTCCTGCACTTGGGACAGAAGAATCCCAAGCATTGTTACAGGCCTGGGACCAACCAGCTAAGTAGTAGTTCTGCAGAAAAGGACCTGGGGGTTACAGTGAATGAGAAGCTGGAGATGAGTCAACAGGGCGCCCTTGTAGCCAAGAAGGCTAATGGCATATTAGGTTGCATTAGGAGGAGCACTGTCAGCAGATCTAGGGATGTCATTATTCCCTTTTATTTAGCACTTGGAAAGAAAAAAAGAAAAATGAAAACAAACTGTAATTTCTGATAGCTGTCCTCTTAGTCTTAGGCAGGTATACACAGACCTCCTATTACTTTCCAGGATACAAAATCAGATCATAGCCTTAAAATAGGTGATTATATTAAGAAAACAAAAAGGTATTCATTTGTAAAGCTGACTTGGCTGCTAGGAGTTATAGCGCAACTGAGAAAAGAACAGATTAAAACACAGACAATTGCATCCCTGGGATTCAGTTTAAAGTTATAGTGGGGAGAGGAGGGGATATGGATTTAGCACAGAGGAGTTTAACCAAACAACAAAACAAAAAAATAACCTGATCGCATCTAAATAAACATTCTCTATCTACTCAAGTATCCACACTTCCAAGGTCCAGTCCAATTCTAGGCCCAGGTATTCTTTTTTTTAGGCATGATGTCCCTGCCCAGTTCAATTCATCTCCCCCCTCATCCCCTTCCACAGCTCCAGGATTAAACTCACAAAGAAAAACAGCAGACAGATTCCCTTTTAATGCAGATCTGAACTCTTTCTTCTCACTGGTGCTCCTGGCTCCCTGCCAACACTTTCTAGCTAGCTAGGTTTAACCCTTTAGTCACTGAATACTGGGATGTTCAGAAAAGAACAGTGGGCCTCCCATCCATCACAGAAGCGAGACAGCCTCTTTACTCCTGCTCAAGCGTTTCCTGTTTATACATCCCAGAATTACAATAGCTTTTTAAGCCCCAACGCCACAATGGGAGCTCATGTTCTGCTGATTACCCACCATGACCTCTACATCTCTTTTCCCCGCCCTGCAAGTCTGGCCCACAGAACCATGGGAAGTGGCATAGGCTAGCCTGGGCCAGGGCAAAGGAACACGTGGGCCTTTCTCTTCTCCATCTCTCCCTCTGCATTGCACAGCAGGGCGCAGGAGTGCCAGGGGGCTCTGTGGACGCTGTTTGGCTTAATGCCAGCGAAAGCAGGGTCTACAGGAGTACTTACGGGCTCCTAGTGTTAAGAGCTGTGATGTGGTTGCCTCAGCAGCGTGGCTCAGTGCTTCTGTTCTTGGAGCTCTGGTGTTATCAGTGGTCAGTGCAGGTAACGCAGCCTGCTCCTGCTGCAGATCTCGCTGTTATGCACAAAGACCGACCACAGGCACCGTCTGGTGACAGAGGCACTTGGCCAGGTTTATAGCCGTGTAGTCACAGATCTAGTGCCCTGGATTTGCGGTTACACGTGCACCAACTCAAGTGCTCCAGGATGAGGAGCAATTCAGTCAGTAAGTCTCTGTTGTCCCTTCGGCCATGCAAAGGGGGTAAGGCCAGGCACCCCAATATTTATAGCCTAAAATAAACTTGTCTGGTTTCGGACATTTGTTTGCTCCCTCCCCTTGTACCTAGTACCTTGAACCGAAAAATATTAGAAGAGACACTGTTGAGCATCCACTGCGGATGCGCTCGGTGAGGCTAATCTTCGTGTTTTACCTCATCCCCGTTGCAGGGTTCCAGACCAAGGAGGATATCTACTGCCTCGCTTTAGCGAAGGCTCTGTACACTGTGCCCACGCCAGTGACTGCTGGGTTTTATGCACCATGGGGACATTGCAAAAACCTGCTCTTACACAAAATCAAGGGTGAGTACTGCCCCGGGGAACGTAAGACGGGGAAGGAACCTTGTGGGGATGGGGATTAGTGGATGACAACTATCTCCAAAGAGCCAGAGCCACCCGTACTCATTTGCCGATTATGCAATCGCATAGGGGACCTGAAAATTTGGAGCAGCACTGGGTTTTCATGTCCACTCCACCCACCTGCCTCTTCCTATCCATGGTCTGTGGCTCTGCTTCCTCCAGCAGCAGAAGTTCTAGAAGATCTAGTTAATTTACAAGTGACAAAGTCTGCTCGAGCTACTGGCAGAACATCGACGACATAGTAATGAAGCCATTTAACAGGCATTTGCCAACCTCTGCTAAATGTTTGCTGAATTTACTGTGAGAGTCGACAGGACCTTAGTTTAAAATGTGTTTGTTGATTAGTGTGTGGATGAGGGTTATAAAAATCACATCGCTAAAAATTCAACATCCATCTGGGCTGCTGTTGGGCAGATGGGCACCAGTTTAATAGAACGGTGTAGGATCCCATCAATCCTAAGGATGGCTTTGCCAAGA